>NW_006292094.1:2720719-2730350 GCF_000327345.1 Myotis davidii | reverse complement strand
GAGTTGGATGCAGGTGGACAGATCGGCCTGGGTGGTGGGTGTGGGAATGACCTCTGTCCCAGGGCGTGTGCATGCACACGTGTGACATGGAGAAGCATGCGCTCGGGAGCTCATCACAGACGCCAGCCATCAGCCTCCCGGTGGCTCCCCACTGGCTCCAGGACGAAGCTCCCTCTGCAGCCCCATGGGTCGTGGGAAGTCGTGGGAAGCAGATGGCGCCTGTGACCAGAGTCAGGGCCTCGCCAGCCCGGGAGGGGATACACCCTGTCACAGGCGCCCCGTGACCCCTTGCTTAGGTGGAGCAAGGTCTTGCCTCCCTGCTAACAGGAGACCTGGAACAATGGTTCCATCGGCCTTCCAGCTTAAAGGCCTCTCCTGGCGTTGCCTCTTAGCTGAATGTGTGTGTGGGGGGGCGGGGGGGGGCGCAGGTTGAGGGGAAGGAATGAGAGAGATTCCTGGGAAGCTGATCACATTTGTGAATTGAGGTTACTTCCCCTCCTCTGGGCACATGAGCCCCACGGGCAGGCATGTGAGTCTTAAACCTGCCATGTGACTGGCTCATTCCCAGGTCTGTGGTGTCACAGGGCCGTCAGAGCGACTGCGCGGAGGGTGTGTGTGTGTGTGTGTGTGTGTGTGTGTGTGTGTGTGTGTGTGTGTTCAGGCCCTCGCTGAGGGCAATCGGATGTGCGGATGAAGGCCCTGGGATAGGCCTTTGTGGAGAGCCCGGGGCCCATTTCCGTGACAACGGACAGAGAAAGCCAGGGAATCGCGAGTCAGGGGAACGTAGCCAGATGCCATACAGGGCAGGCTGTCTGCTGTGCAGGAAGAAGAACCCCCCTGGAGAGTGGGGGGATGGGGGGGGAGGTTTGTGCTCCGCCTGTGAGGAGTTTCTGTTGGTTCTGCAGCCAGTTGAGGGCACACCCAGCCTCCTGCGGATGGGCATTTGCATTTCACTGCCCTTTCCCCAGAGGACCCAGGAGCCACCTGGCACCCTGGGCATACAGCATCCTGCTGGCAAAGCAGGAGGGGCTGACGGGGGACAGGGATATGAGCAAGTCACTGCAGAAAGAGGGAGAGGACCCGTGAGTCTCACGACCCAGGTCGGGGTTGGGGGGTGGGGGGGCAGCCGTGGGATTACCCAGTAAACTTGCTTAGGGCTTGGTCTTGAGGGGCTTAAGACACTGATGTTCTCTCTTCTAGGAAAGACGCAGCCCAGCAAACATCAAGCATTCACAGATTCTCACAGCCCAGACCCTGCAGGTCGCTGCCTCTTACAGACGGGCACGCTGAGTCCATTCATTCATTCATTCATTCAGGACATATTTCCTAACGATCTCCCATGTGCTGGTGACTGGGTTCCGCAAAGACAACAGTGTGTGAGTCAGGCAGGATCCCTGCCCACATAGGGCTGGCATTTCAGCAGGGTACTGACAATGACCAAGATCACCAAGTGAGATAGATAGCGTGTCCGGTGATGGCCGGTGCTCTGGGGAAAAATACAGCAAGGAAAGGGGCTTAGAGGGAAGCAGGGGATGGATGGAGGCCTCGCTGCTAAGGTGACCTGTGAGTAGAGTCTGGAAAACTGAGGGAGCACACCATGGAGATATCAGCACAAAGAGGGTGCACGTCCGGGGGAATGCAGTGCAAAGTCCCTGGGGCAGGAGCCTGCGAAGTATGTGGAAGGACTACAGGAAGGCCCGAGAGGACGGAACAGAGTGGGCCAGCGGAGTTGCCATTTACTGAGATGGGGGCGTTTATGTTGGGCATATTAAACTGGATCTCTTCTCTCTGTTCCCCAAAATGTTAGACATCTATGTGGAGGCGCTGAGTAGGGAGGGGATACATGAGTCTGGATTTCAGGGGAGAGGTGCAGGGTGGAGTCACGAATGCCGTAATGATATGAGGTGCCACAGGCTGGTGGACGGCCCCCTGGGAATGAGTGCAGACGGAAAGCAGAAGGGAAGAGAAGCAAGCACTGGGTTCTGGCGTATTCGCACTGAGATGTCAGGAAGACGAGGGAGAACAGGCAAAGGAGACTCAGACGTTGGGTGGTGTCCCTGACGTCAGGGGGAGAAAGCGTCTCGGGAAGGAGAGAATGATCAACTGTGACAAGTGACACTGACGATCAAATGGGACCAGTGGGTGTAGCAACGGGGAGGCCATCCCGGTTTGGAGAGGGGAGTCACCAGGAATGGAGCAGACAGTGCCAAACACGGGCTCCCTGTGGAGAGCAAGAGTCGCTTACTCTTCAAACATCTGCTTCATTCATTCATCCCAACAGATGTTTGTTTATTGAGCACCTATGATGATTAAAGCAAAGATAACATTTTTTAAGCATCTACCAAGTGCCAGGCGCCGGGTTTCCCACGAATATCTCTTGCAATGCTCACTTCCCCCCTGAGAGAGAGGTACAACTGTTTATCTGTTTGTTTGTTTTTGATGTTGGATTCCTCAGAAAACTGGAGTCTTTTTTTTTCTTAATTGTAATAAAATAAATTTTTTTTATCACATAACATTTACCCTGGTAATTATTTTTAAATATAGTTCAGTTTTAAGTATAGTAAGATTGTTGTGCAACAGATCTCCAGAAGGTTTTCAAGCTTACGACACTGAAACTCTGTCCCCATTAAACAACCTCCCAGTTCCTCCTCCCCCGAGCCTGTGGCATCCACCATTCTACTTTCTGTTTCTCTGGATTGGACTAGTCTAGGAACGCATGTGAGTGGAACCAAGCGGTGTGTGTCTTCTTGTCACTGGCTTATTTCACCTGGCGTGATGTCCTCCAGCGCCGGCCATGCCATAGAATGGGTCAGAACCACCTTCCTTCTCATGGCTGACTGCTGTCCCACTGTGTCTATACCCTGCTTTGTTCACCCATCCAGTCATCAGGACACACTTGGGCTGCTCTAAACACGGCCGTGCAAATATCTCCTCATGATCCTGCTTTCACTGATTTTGGAGAGAAACAGGAAGTCTGGCTCCTTAACAAGTCCCTGTGAACACAATGACGCCTGGGGGTGGGGAGGGTGTCCCATGTTCATGGACAAGGTCTAGCAGGGAACATTGAACATGTAACTGCACATATCCTGAGAGCATGTTAGGGGACATGGCTGGGAGGGCCGCCTGCGTGACCTGGAAGGGGAACAGAAGCTGGAGAAGACCTAGACCAGTGATGGCGAACCTATGACATGCGTGTCAGAGGTGACACGCGAACTCATTTTTTTGGTTGATTTTTCTTTGTTAAATGGCATTTAAATATATAAAATAAATATCAAAAATAGAAGTCTTTGTTTTACTATGGTTGCAAATATCAAAAAATTTCTATATGTGACACGGCGCCAGAGTTAAGTTAGGGTTTTTCAAAATGCTGACACGCCGAGCTCAAAAGGTTCGCCATCACTGGTCTAGACCCTGCCCTTGAGAGGCCCACGGAGTAGAAAACAAAAGCCAGCCTTCTTCACCAGTGGGACTTCCACGCCATTTATAACCTGCGCGTGGGGAGGGTTCATGGTCTCCGTGTACCCAGAGCAGACGGGGTAAATCTTTCAGATCTTCCACAGCAAGATGATGACGTGGTGATGATGGTGTTGACCCTGCTGCACATTCACCCTGCAGTAGCCACTGTGCTAAGAGCTGAACACGCTCCCCCTTACTGAATCCCTGCACAACCTTGCGAGGTAGGCACTGCTGTCATCCTGCCGCAGCAGAGGTGGAAACTGAGGCTGAGGGCGGTGAGCCCGTTGGTCCACGGAATGCAGCTGGTGGCTGACTTGGGGCTCAGCCCGTGACCTGTAAGCCATGGCGCCCCTGCCCTTGGCCCCTGTCCTCAGATAGCTGTGCCCTCCCTCCTCTGGTGAGCTGGGTGAACCAGGTTATGGGAAGGCCGTGTGGGCCCCGCCCTGTGCCCCCACCCCCACCCCCCAGCGAGCTTTGGCCACCGACACAGGCGCCAGCGGTTTCAACACCCTGATTTCCTCATCTTCCTTTCCCAACACGTGACTTGCCGGCCCCCAATGCGGAGCGGAGGCGGGTCAGGGGCTGAGACATATGAGGGGCCAGGGCTCCCCTCTCCTGGGACGACCGTGCCGCCTCCCTGCTGTCCCGCGGTGTCCCCTGGCCGTCTCTGTGCCACGCAGCCGCCTGGGTGGTCTTTCACCGAGTAGGTTGGATCATGTCACTGCCACAGCTACAATCTGGCTGTCACCTCCCACTGCTCTTAGAATGAAAATGACATGCCCTACCCCGGCCGGCCGAACCTACTCGCGCCTGCCTCTGCCCACGTCCCCCACGTCTCAGCCCACTCGCTCCCCACGGTCTGGGTCCTTCTCTGTGCTCCACTCTGTGATCAGATGTCCCTCCTCCAGAAGGGCCTGCCCGGCCGCCTTAGGTAGAGCACCCCTTCCCCTCCATCTCCCGCCGCACGGAGCCAGCATATCCTGGGGCCACACGGATGCCAGCGAGGGTCCCCGCACGGGCCACAGGAGAGAGGTGGCCCCAGAAGTGGCGGGTGCCACACCATGAGGACCACACACAGGCGGCGGCAGGATAACCGGCCGGGTGTGACTTGTGTTTTGTGCTCCCATCCTCACTCCTCCTTCCTCCGGGCGAACAGGCAGCCTCGTGCCATCGCCAGCCGATGCTGCAGACTGCCTGCCCACTGGCTCTCCCACTTCAAAAGCCTGAACTTGAGGTTCTTGTGCCCCAGGAAGGGAGAAACAGCCGAGGGCCACTGAGAGCGACAGAGGGGAGATCTCCTCGCCACTGGGTAGGGTCTGGAGGCTGCCAGGGTGAGTGGGGGGGGGGGGCACATTAACTTAGGGGGCCGGAGCCCGGCCCAGCAGGACAGGTACCTACCTGCGGGGGAACAGGCAGGAGGAACGGGAAAAGGTCAGGAGTAGCCATGGCTGGAAGGTTGGACCGAGGACCCATTTCAGGTGGTAGTTGGGGGAACCCCTCCCAGATGATGGGCTGTGTAAAAGAGAGGGGTCCCCTCACCTCACTAACCACCGAGATCACACTTCCAGCCGCCTCAGCAAGAGTGTGGGCTCGGGGTCAGATTTAATTAGACGTCAAGGAAGCAAAGGAGCGTAACCTTGCTCGCCTCGCACAGGCACGTTTACGGAGCGGGGTCCACACTGCTGTTCCCAGGGCATCACTGTGGCCCCGAGGTCGTGAGGAACTGAGGTCACATCGCCTCTATGGGACTTCGTTGCTGCATTTGCCAGTGGAGAAGCAGGACAGACAACTTGCAGCAGTGGGGACAAACTCTACATCACATCATCCCCCTCCACCCCATGAAGCTATCCGATGAATCCTTGTTGTGGGTGAGAGGCTTATTGTAATCCTTATTGTAATGAAGGCTTACAATAATGGCAGGCCTAGTGACAGACGTATGCCCGGGGGTCTCAGGGAGGTCCTCCTTAAGACCCGGAACCCGGGTCCGACCCCATCGCTTACTTTCTCTCTTGTGCTAGTTCCAAGAAACACGTTGCTTCAGGGTTAGTAGAACTTATGTGGAATTCCCCACTGGAATTTCAGGATACTGTCTACTGTATTGACATGAACAAAGTAATCTGCCCTCTTCTACAAATACCTTACAATTGCTTTTAAGAGATGTACAATGAAGAATATTTTATTTTTCCCCAATTTCTTTTCTTTGGAAAATTGGAGTGCACCCCCACCAGCAGCACACCATGCCCTGACAAATACGGGGCTGCCCTGAGACTCAGTCTCCCCATCTGTACAGTTTTAGGGGATGCCAACCCAGCCTGCCTTGCGGGGTCAGACAAGACTGGAACAAAGCACAGGGAATAAGTGTCCGAGCCATGTTAGTTACTCTTCCTGTAACATTGCAGCTAGGGCCCGGCCCTGTCCAGCTGATTCAAGGCCTGGGTATCGTGGTTTAAATTTTCCAAAGCGTTCATCAGATCGCTATGGTGAATGTCCCCGTAGGATCAGGAAATCTGGCCCAATTGGCCTGGCAACGGGAGAGGGGTCACAGGGCAAACGCAGGGCCACCTTGGCCGCCCATGTGGCTGGCTAGTGGGGACCGTGATTGCCAAGACACTGGATGGGCAGGTCTGTAGACACCTGAGTCTACAGTCAACACCAAGAGGGTTCTAGAGGCCCAGAGCTGGAAGGGCAACTGAGATGATCTGGCCCGGTCGCTCCAATTCTGATGGTCAGACACCAGACACGGAGGCTCTAAGGAACACGGTGGCCTCCAAGGGTCACACAGTGAACTGGAGACGGAGGCTGCCTCAGAAAGCAGCTCCCCTGCCCTCGCCTGTCCCACCCAACGGGGCAGGCCCTCCTGACCCTCCGCCACACCACCTTCCAGGCTCTTTCCAGAGCCTGTGAGCTCAGCAGTGTCCCGCCCTCCACCTGTCACCAGCCTGGAATCCGAGCTGCAGGAAGTGCCGGCCCCTGGCCCCCTGCTGCCCAGCCCGGCCACCTGAACAACCACATTCCACCCATTCCAGCCGGCCACGCAGGCCTGATTGCCACATGTTCTTCTTCCTCAGCAGCTTCGCTCGGCGACTCGGTGAGCAGTTCCCTTTACCTGACATGCCCTCCGCCTCCTCCCCACCCAGCTGAGCTCCACACCACCCCCCCACCTCACCCGCTGCGGATATCTGCCTCCTCCAGGAAGTCTTCCTATCTCACCCTACCTCCTCATGTCTGTCTTGTCCTCTCACTGAACCCACCAGACCACTGCCTGACCCATGCACAGGGCACATATTATGGACTGCCTGCTGATGTTCTATGTCCTCTCTTGAGGTTAGAAACTTTGTCCTCCACATTTTGCATCGCCAGGGCACCCAGTGTGTGCTGGTGCTTTGCAGCGCTGGGTAAACACTGTGGAAGGCGAGGGGGAGTGAATTAGCGAAGGACTGCAGCGATGGTCAGCCGGGGCCCTCTGCCCCTCAGAATCCTGTGAGTCCTGGCCCCTGGGTTCCTGATCTGTACAGTAACAGCAGCCTGTCCCGGAGGATCATGGGATGGATCAGGCTGGAAGGACCACTTGACCACTGCCCGTCGGGTCTCACAAAGCCCCTCTGTCACTCCCGATTCACCCGAGGAAGCAGGGGCTCAGAGGCAGAACTGATTTGCTGGGGTCACCTGGGCGAACGTACCCGACTGGGGAGTCAGACTGACCCCACAGCTCATGCTCTCACCATGTACCTTGTACACAGGCCACGTGCTCCTGGGTTTGACCTCTTGGAGCACCCCAGGGTACACTGGTTGCCTCCTGCATGTGCCCCGACCAGCGTCCAGGCCAGGGAGGAGCCTGCAACCAAAGTACATGCCCTTGACCGGAATCGCACCTGGGACCCTTTGGTCGGCAGGCTGATGCTCTATCCACTGAGCAAACTGGCCAGGGCTCAAGACTTCTTTAAATAAGAATGCGAGTGCCTGGCCCAAGGCCGCCCACCGAGCCTCACACCCACTTTCGGGCCCGAGGCGGGGTTCAGCACACACGGCAGGATGAAGTGGGGCCGAGCGGATGGGTGGACGATCGGGCTCCTGCCCCCCTCTGTCGCCGGGATTTATTTCAGGGAGAACCTCCAAGCTCACCAGCACGGATCGGTTGGAAGAAGCATGGTCTCCTAGGCCGCACCGGCCGGCACAGCTCGGCTTCCTGAGCGGGACCAGTGCCAACACCGAGGTCCCAGTGGGCCCGGCGCCAGCGAGCTGCCCACTGGGCTCCAGAAAAGAGCAAAGTCTGCGGCCCCGCCCGCTTCCCGGGTCCTGCCAGCTCAGGGCTGTCTGCACCGCCCACACCCACCGGCCTCCCGGGCCCCAGTTTGGGGAAGAAAAAGAAGGGCTGACGGAAAATCAGGTTCGACCAGATGGCTGAGCTGTTCTTTAATCAGCACCATGGGGCCTGGGGCGGAGGTCGGGAGGTGCGGCTGCCAAGCAGGCCAGGGTGGCTCGTGGTTAAGGGCACAGGGCTGGGATCTGGGTTCAAGTGCTGGCCTGTGGGTTCCAGCTACTGTGACCCTAGGCCAGGCTGCGCCCTCCCCGAGGCTGATTCCTCACCTGTAAATGCACTGACGCTCAAAGGCCACCTGTTAATCTACAGACAGACGCTGACATGGGACAGCTGCTTACCCTTGTACTCAGAACAAAAAATGATGACAATGTACTTCTCTCTCTCTCCATAAATACACACACACACACACACACAAACACACACACACAGACATGGGTAGGTAGGTAATAGATGCATTAATATAGATCAGTGATGGCGAACCTCTGAGCTCAGCATGCCAGCATTTTGAAAAACCCTAACTTAACTCTGGTGCCGTGTCACATATAGAAATTTTTTGATATTTGCAACCATAGTAAAACAAAGACTTCTATTTTTGATATTTATTTTATATATTGAAATGCCATTTAACAAAGAAAAATCAACCAAAAACTGAGTTCACGTGTCACCTCTGACACGCATGTCATAGGTTCGCCATCACTGATATAGATATCACCCTGCTAGTTTCCAGTTGCCCTCCCTGATGAAGGACTGGCCTTTATTCTAAGACTATATCCTTCCTGTATTTTTATTTTTGTGTCTGGAAGGGCTTGAGGGCCTCTGTGCTTCTATTGTTTCTGCCTAGAACCTCAACCCACCTCACCACCCACCACAAGGCTCACCCCTCACCGGCTTCAGCACTTACTCAACTGCCTCCTTCCCGGACGCCTCCCGCGGGCCCTGCCCCTGCCCCTGCCCCTGCCCCTGCCCCTGCCCTGCTGGGTTTTCCTCCATAGCCCACCACTGTGGGCTGTTACTTCCCTACCACCGTGGGCCGTTACTTTTTCCGGGTTTGGGTCCACGGCCTGACTCCCCCAGAGGGCACGACTTTTTGTCTCTCTTGCTCCCAGCTGCATCCCAGAACCTAAAATAATGCCTGGCCCCTAGTTGGCCCTCAGCAAATATTCCTGGAACCAGTAAACAATTGAGTGGCATTTCTTCTTCAATGCCTTTCCTTGGCGGAATAAAGTGTGAGCAGCTCACTCGCTCTTCAGTTCCCAAAATTGGGCATTGGAAATGATTTCCTTAAATCACTAAGTAAATGTATGTAAATTTTGGTAAAACTCACTAAATGGCAATGGCATTCCAACTCCTCCCCGCCCTCCCCTCCCCCCACTCCTCTGGCCTTATCTGTCCTCACCAGTGCCCTGCAGACTCACAGGGGCTCTCTGTCCTCTCCATTGGCCTAATTCACTTATTTGCTTTAAAGATCCTGATTGCAGACAGGCTCGGGGGGAGGAGGGGTTGGAGAGCTGCCAGGGGGGCGGCCAGGCTGCAGACAGGAGCAAGGAAGGGCGGCTTGGGAGGCCAGCAGCCCGCCCTGGCAAAGCTGGTCACGGTCACCGCTTTTAATGATTCCAGGTCACAAATGAAATAAATGAAAGCACGTTAGTTTGCGCGTTTCTCGGCCCTGGGCCTGCTGTCAGGGACCTTGACGCTCAATGCCGAGGGTGACCGTGCTCCGGAGGGGGTGGCAGCGGCAGGAAGGCCCGGCGAAGCTGCTGGTGCGGAGACCCACGGCCTGACGAAGGGCAGGGCCAGCTTAGGAGCCAGAGGAGGTGCAGAGGCTGACTAGACTGACCCGGGCATTTCGCAGCT
>NW_006292094.1:2697259-2720649 GCF_000327345.1 Myotis davidii | reverse complement strand
GGGAAAGAGCAAAACCAAGAACCTAAATCCTCCCCCCGGCCCCCACCCCTGGCCCGACCAGGATAAGAGGGGCTCCGACCCTGGGCCCTGTACTTCAGAGGACCCCTCTGTCTCTCCTCCCCACCAGTGAGGGAGGAGTCTGGGGGACAAGGGGGTGTGCCCAGCTGGAGCCCATGCACCTGTCCTCCAGGTGACATTCAGGTTCTCGGAGGCTGGGATTCCCTGTTAAACACCCACTTTCCGGGCCTGAGGCTCCTCACCCAGCCCTTTCTCCCAGGGTGGCCACGTGGCCCGTGGTGCTGTGTGTTGGGGGAGGGGCTGACGTGTGGGCTGGGAGGAGGTATGTGCCCAGAGGCCCCTTCCAGAGGAAAACACGGAGAATGGGGACACAGCTGCATGTCCAGGTGTCAGGCTCTGCGTTGGGCCTGATCCCAGGTCATGAGAAAGCTCTGTTGGCTGGTTAGGAGACAAAACATATTTTATTTAAGAGTTCATTACTTGATTTATAAGTTTTGAAATATTTAGACTATGTTTACGACGCTGCCTAGGGTCAGCCTGCCGCGCAGGGCACCCCTACTGCCCGGGGCACCCCTGTGCCCGGGGCAGCCCCCGGCCTGGACTCACAGGCAGCGGAGGGAGAGAGCGAGGTCCTCCTAACGCAGGGGCTCTGGCAAGGTCACACCCAGAACAGATGACCGAAGGGCTGTCACCTTTCCTCCCAAATTTTGAAATAACAGAAGAAGGGGACAGGGAGGGCTGGGAGCAATAGTCCTGGGAGAGATGGGGAGATGTGGATTAGCGTGGTGACAGGGACGGAGAAGAGGCAGCTCAGAGAACTATCTGGGGGCAGGGTGAAGAAACAGTGACAGCTCGTGTAGAACTGGGTGAAGGGCCACACTCAGGCCAGGGGACCCGAAAACAAAACAGCTGCAAGAACTGAAAAGCCACTTTCGAGTCACCAACTATATCAGCCCCTCTCCCCCACACCCAACTTTGAAGAGCTGCTTCTAAGAGGCAGATCCCGAGGTGGCTGGGGGGGGGGGGGGTTGGGGGTGGGGGTCTGGACACTGAGTTCCTGGAGTCGGCCTGCCTTTCCTTTCCTGGTGGAGACAGCCAGTCACGGATCCAAACACTCACTGGGGACGGGGCATTCGTCAGTGTCTTGTTAGCCGATGACAAGTCCATTCACAGCCAAACACATTGGCAGCAGGTCTTGGGGAGTTTGGGGGAACCAGACCAAGCAGCCCGCCCTTGGGCCCGTGGGCCCTGGACACCTGAGTTGCCAGTGATGAGGGGAAATTCTCTTGGGAGGTGACAGAGGTCGCTCTCAAACACTGGGGGCTTTGGCTGTCATCTCCTCAGCAAGGAAGGGCGGTGATGAGCTTCGGAAAAGCTCCCTTCAAAACCATCCTCAACGCATGTACTTCTCCTGAACGTGCTCGCTCACGTGGTTCAGGAAATCAGATACACACCCTTCCGGGGCCAGGCCCTGCTCTCAGGGCCGGGAACCGCACAGACAGAAATCCCTTCCAGATTCGACTTCTGGTTGGAGGAGACGCCCCAAATCTCAAAGCACACAAGCCGCCCAGACACGGCAGGCTGGCGGCTCGCTTTGGTTTCTCTGTGCTGAGCAGCGCTCTGCCAACACGCTGGAGCCAACGCCCCCTTTCGCGTCTTCACCCGGGCAGGCAGAGGGGGCCTTGTCCAGACACAGCCGGTCAGTCAGCAACGGGAAAGCTCTGGGTGCCGATCACCCCGCTGTTCCTCATTCCGGCATTGGGGACATTAAAGATGGGAGCCTGGAGACCCCAGAGGTGAGGCGTCCCAAGATCGGTCAACTGACAAATAAGACGCAGCTACCCCAGTCCACACGCTGCGGTGGCTCGCCGTCTCCTTCACCTGACCGCGGGGCTGCCTGTCCTACTCCACAGCCCACGCTGGGGGCCCAAGGGCTGCCCCGTGCGGGGCTCACGGTGAAGGTGTTATTGAGTGCACAGGGCCTGATAGGTGACCACGCACTTTCCCAACTGTCATCTCACCCCATGCTCCGCGGAGAGTCGCTAGATTTAGCAACTAGAGTTACAGGGCGGGCACCCAGTCCAATTGGAATGCAATATTTGGAACAATATACCAAAATCCTTGTTTATCTAAAATGTAAATTTAACTGAGAGTCACAGTCCATCTGGGCTACTATAACAAAATACCACGGGTGAGGTGGCTGAGAAACATACATTTATCTCTCACAGTTCTGGAGGCTGGGAGTCTAAGATGGAGGCCCTGCCGAGTCGCTGTGTCCTCACCCGGTAGGAGGGGTAAGGGACCCCCTTTTATAAGGGCACTCACTGGTCCTATTCATGAGGGCTCCATCCTCACGACCCAAGCACCTCCTAAGGCCCCTCCTCCCAATACCACCCATTGGGGTTAGGATTTAACATAGGCATGTGGGGACGCAAACACTGTGCACAGCCCTGGGCATCCTGCCTTTGATCTGACCACCCCCAGTCTACAGCTCTCAGAGGCAGGTTGGATCCGTGAGCCCATCTGATCACTGAGGCCCAGACAGTCAGCTGCCTGAGGTCAACAGACCAGGGAGGTGACAGGCTGACAGAACTAGCTCTGCTCCTTCACTGGCCCCCAAGTCACCCCTAGATGGCATCTTCAATGACCAAGGAGGTGCTGGGGTGGGGTGTGAGGCTCTCGGCTGGGAGGGAGGGGCCGTGAGGGGAGGCTGTGGAGGGACCATGCTGTGCTGTCTTCACGGTTTGGTTGCACCACGTTTTTCGGTTTTAGGTCACAGCACCAGGGACTCACCCCGGCCAGCAGGGCTGGAGTGCAGGAAGCCATCTGGACTGGAGCTGTGCTGAGTCATAGGCCCGAGAAAAACAAGGACGTCCTGAGGACAGCGGTGGGGGCGGGGTGGGGGCCGCAGCCCCCCCCTGGAGACCTCGGTGGGCACCGGAAATAGAAACTGCTCCCTTTGAAGCATCGGTTAGAAGGTCCAAGATCACCATGGGTGGCAAGGCAGTTCCTGTGAAATGCTGCCTGAATGCGGAGCTCTGTTCTGAGAAAGTCAGAGGCAGGTGGGGAAGGGGGAGTTGCTGTTTTCGTGGGATTTTTAATTGTATTATTTTTTTTAATCCTGGCTCATCCTCTTACTACCCATCACCCTTTGGGCAGTTTACTTAAACTTTCTAACCCTGTTCCCTCTTTAGTAATATGAACCCTTATTTCACTGAGATAGTGTAAGGGTTGAAATGAAATCACTTTTTTAAAAATCCTTACCCAAGAATATGTTTTTATTGCTTCGTGGGATTTTTAATTGTATTATTTTTTTTAATCCTGGCTCATCCTCTTACTACCCGTCACCCTTTGGGCAGTTTACTTAAACTTTCTAACCCTGTTCCCTCTTTAGTAATATGAACCCTTATTTCACTGAGATAGTGTAAGGGTTGAAATGAAATCACTTTTTAAAAAATCCTCACCCAAGAATATGTTTTTATTGCTTTTTTTTTTGAGAGAGAGAGAGAGGAGAGGAAGGAGGGGGAGAGAAACATTGATGTGAGAAACATTAATCAGTTGCCTCCTGTACACACCACGGCCAAGGATCAAACCCTTGACCTAGGCATGTACCCTGACCCAGAATCGAATCCACAACCTTTTGCTGTACGGGACAACATTACAACCAACTGAAGCAGGTGGTCAGGGCTGAAATCACATTTTTAAAAAGTATCCTGCATAGTAGTAGCACACAGTAGGTGCTCAACACATGATAGGTCTTATTATAAAAACGACAGGAAAAGAACTTTGCACCAGGTTGGTATGGGGATGAATGAGATACCATGGCTTCATTCTGAAGAGCACATGATACCCAGGTATTCGTGAGGCTTCAACTAGTGACCGAGATTCCTGTCACCTTCCTGCCCGGGGTCCTGAGATGACGGTTCTGGTCCCCCTGGTGCCGGTCAGTGAGGCTAAACACACACACAATGATTGCTCACATGACGGCTGTTTATTAATTCCACAGATAGTTCCTTTCAACACTGTGCCTGCTGCTGGCTCAGCCCCTGCAGAGGTCCAGAAAAAACAAAAATGAAGATAAATACTCCTGTTTGTCTGTTCTCTTGAGCAATTGTTCTGGGTCAGGTGCTAAGCTAAGCACTTTACACACATCGACTTCTCAGAGCAAGTCTTTTAGGTCCGTACTCCTATCGCCCCATTTCACAGGTAGGAAGACCAAGGCTCAGAAGGACTAAAGAAGCTGTCTAAATGCATGGCGCTAGCAGGCAGTGGAATCAGTCCCAGGCCTGCTTCTTCCAAAGGCCCTGACGGCCGTCCCCCGAGACTGTCACACTGTGGACAAGCTCCAAGGGAAGCCCCTCGCGGGAGATTTCAGCTTATTCAGCCGAGGAGGTGTGCAAACAGCACAGGGCCGCGAGAAGATGCAATGACAGAGGAGGCTGATGATCGAGTTCTAGCAGCTCTGGGCAGGGTTCAGTGTGGCCTCTGGCTGAGCCTGCGCCAGGCCCTGGAGAGCAAGAGAACGCCCCAGTTGGCAAAGTCCCCCTGGGGCCGGCTGTCACCAGTGTCAGGAGCAACACGATCCTCTGTCCGGCTGAAGCAGCTCCCCGCCTCGGCCCATGACCACTGAGAGGACCTATCACGCGCTGGGCCTGGTCAGCGGCGCTCCGAGGGCGCCTGCTGTTGGAAAGGAGGGCGGTTCCTGCAGTCAGTGGGCACGGCCTGTCTTGCCCCCTGGCCTGGACCGTGGCTGTCCTGGGTAAGGAGATAATGACACCCCTTTGCCCTCGGAGGACTCCATGGAAAGGCCACACACTAAGGGTCACCAAAGCCAACTCTGAGATGGTAGAGCTTTTCTTCAAGTCAGTCTGGCGTCATCTGCCAAGAGGGTTAAAACGATGCACACCCTTCAATCCCGCGATTTCACCACTAGGAGCGGCCCCCAGGGAAATGGCCAGGGCGGTGCTACATCGGGGGTGTGAGCGAGGACGGTCGCTGGAGCCCCCCACACACAGGAATCAGAAACGGCCCGGCTGGCGTGGCTCCCTGGTTGATGTCAACTTATGAGGTCGTGGTTCAATTCCCGGCCGGGGCGCGTGCCCGGGTGGCAGGCTTCATCCCCAATAGGGGGTGTGCAGGAGGCAGCCAATCAGTGATTCTCTCTCATCATTGATGTTTCTATCTCTTTCCCCCTCTCCTTTCCTCTCTGAAATCAATAAAAATATATTTTTAAAAAACAAACAACAAAGAAAACCCAGAAACGTCCCAACTAGTCAGGAACAGGGGCTTGGTTTATAGAATGCTACATCCTTCTTTCTTCCCACGTCTGTGTGTTCATTGCCTGACCTCCTCCAGGCAGTTCATGGAACAATCCCCCCCAAACCCCAGGCGCCCAGGGTACTGCCTGGAGCACAGCGTGTGGGCTATTTCATAGGTGAACAAATTAGATGCACGCACTTTCAAGCTGGAAGCACACTAGATCCGTGTTTTGGAATTTGAATTTGCACTCTCTGTAGGATGGAGGTCAGGCAGGTGCTCGCCCATGTCCCTTAATGCAGTGGTGGTGGTGGTGGGGGGGATTGGTTCCGGAGCCAGACTCCCCGGGCCCGGATCTGCCTCTGTCCTGTTCCGGCTGTGACCTTGGAGACGGCTTGCCCTCGGAACGTCTCAGCGCTCTCCTTGTGAAGTGGGAGTACTACCCTTGCCCCTGGAGGGGAGGGGTTGTCAGGAAGAAATGCAGAGTGAGGTGCCTGGCAGGCAGCAGGCGCTCCTGAATTCCCCCTTGATCAGTGTGGCTTTCCTGGGCTGCTGGGAGGATTAAGCGGGAGGCTTTCCAAAGCACACGCAGAGCTCAGCGCGGCTCTGGAAGCAATAGCTGCTTCCACCACCCTGTCTCCGCCGCGGCTGCCATGCCACCTCTCCGTGGCTTTCCACGGGAAGCAGACGGAAAGGCATGGGAAGCGTTTCGTTAGACCCCCTCCCCCAGCAGGAGGCTCCTTTGCCAAGTCAGACACCAGATCGGCTCTCTCCTCTCAGCAGTTTCTGTCTGCTCAAGGTCACGCGTAGAAGTTCCTGGCATTTTCCAGTGTCTCTGTCTCTCATTCATTTGCGGAGCCACCTTTGAAATGTCAGGCTTGACGTTGGCCTCCTGGCTCGCCTGGAGCCGGCTCCGGGGAGCGGCCCTGTGGCCACTGCGCTTCCGACCTCCCCCCACCCCCACTTTCCAGCTTCAGTTCTTTAAGGACTGGCCATCCTTCTGCCCCAGCTGCACGCCGCTCGGCCTGGTCCCGCCCTCATTATTCTTCTTTCACTTTTTCACATTTAAAACATAAACCCGTTTACTCAAAAGGGGAACGGGCCCAGCACCAGAAATGGGAAGCCGATAGCACCTGCCGTGAACAGAACCTGCCCGCAAAAAGAAAAACTATGAAAATAAAGCAATATTATTATTTTTTAATATATTTTTATTGATTTCAGAGAGAAAGGGAGAGGGAGTGAGAGAGAGAAACATCCATGATGAGAGAGAATCATGGATCGGCTGCCTCCTGCACGCCCCCGACTGGGGGTTGAGCCTGCAACCTGGGCATGTGCCCTTCACCGGAATCGAACCCGGGATCCTTCAGTCCGCAGGCTGACGCTGAGCCAAACCAGCTAGGACAGAATAATAAAACAATATTACTGGATTCTACAGGAACAGGGCTGCCCTGGGAGACTCTGGCTGGAGGCTGTTTGGTGTCCAGTTAGAAGGGAGGTGGGGCAGCTGTAAAGTTGCAGTGCGGGGTTCAGGGTCTGCTAGCACCCCCTGAGAGCTCCTTTTGGTGCAATAAGTATTGAACGAGAATTTGAAGAGGAAAAACTCTCTGACCGCGTGACTCCGTGTTTTATTCCCTTGTCTGTTTACCTTCGAGAACTTGCTCCCGTCTGCCAGGGGCAGAGGGGCCTTGCTATGCGATCCAGTTCTGTATGGAGCAAAGTTAAGGAGAGAACAGCCCACCCTCCGCCTCTCACCTATTAGGGCATTTTAGGAAGATTTCAGAGAAACATTCTCTGATGGTGTCCGGGCCCCAAAAATCCTGCTCCGAGGATGGCCGCACATCAGAATTCCTTCGCCGCCTGACGGAGCGGAATTGAGGCCCACCAGAGGGCGGCCTGGGCATGGTTCGGCCACTGGATCTCCATGCGGAGTGCCATGTGGGACTCAGCGCGCGTCCACGAAGAAATCCACGCCCTGGGCGTGTCCGGACCAAGCAGACGGCTGTGCTTGATTGAAAAAGAGAGTCGCCAACCCCCTCTGCCCAGCCAGACCCTAGGAAGAAGCGACCCAACAAGGCGCTGACTTCGAGGTCCCGCCCCTCGTCCAGCAGCTGCTCTCTTCATGGAGAGCCAGGGAGGAGCCACAGGAGCACGGCCCCTGCACGATGCCTGTTCGCAGGTCTTCTCCCTGCCGCACTGTCCGGTCAAATCCACACGCCAGCCCTGGCCGCTGCGATGTCCTTTCTAGAACCCTCTGCCTCTGACCAGCTGGCTCCCTGGCGCACAGTAGGTGTGAAGGGATGTTTCAAACGAAAGGATATGCTTTACACTGGGCTGCCTCTACAGTTCCTTTCAACATGTTTCCTTTTTAAAAAGACAACATTTTAATAGAATTTTTGGGGGTTACGTTGGCCATGAAAATGTCCACATTACCCAAAGCAATCTCAAAATACCAATGGCATATCTCACAGAGCTAGAACAAACATTCCCCCAAATTTACAAGGGACCACAAGGGACCCCGAATAGCCCCAGCAATCTTAAGAAAGAACAGCCAGAGGTCTCACGCTTCCTGATATCAAACGATACCACCAGGTCGCAGTCATCAAAACAGCATCGAAACAGACATAGATCAATGGGACAGAATAGCCCCCTGAAATAAACCCACGCCTCAGGGTCAATAAATATTTGACAAAGGAGGTAGGAGCACACAATGAGATAAAGACGGTCACTCAGCAAATGGTGCTGGAAAAATTCAACATATTTTGTGAGTGTCAGGGACAAATGGTGCTGGAGGGCTTCCTACCAGGCACTGGTGGGGTGACCACTGTCCGATTCGGGGGGATTCTCCTGCTGTTAGCACAGGAAGTCTGTGCATGCCCCAGGAAGCGCCCCCTCCCCCCCCACACACACACACCAAGGCAAACTGGGACAGTTGGTCACTCTACTGGGTTAGGCCCACATGCTCTACCGTCATGGACTTCCCAGGAGAGTGAGCAACGATGACACTAAACAGATCATCCCACGAAGAAATGAGTAATTACAACGTAGGATGAAGGAGAAGCCAGCCCTGTGAGTGCCCTGCTCACGGGGCGGGGGAGGGGGGGCGGGTATGGCTCTGGCCTTGGAGAAGCTCGTGGTTGCTAAGAGAGGGAGGGACACGCAGCTTGTCTGGTCAAAGGCGGGGAGCACAGAGAATAAGAAATCTGCCTCTCTATTCCCGGTTCCTATCGCACGGTTTATATTTCTGTTGGGTTTTTAAAATATATATTTTTATCCATTTCAGAGATGGAGGGAGAGGGGGAGGGAGAGATAAAAACATCAATGATGAGAGAGACTCATGATCAGCTGCCTCCCGCACACCTCCCACTGGACTTGGAGCCTGCAACCCAGGCATATGCCCTGGCCGGGATTTGAACCATGACCTCCTGGTTCATAGGTCAATGCTCAACCATTGAGCCACACCGGCTGAGCTCGGTTCGGGTTTTAAGCATCAGAAACCCGCTCCGGCGAGCTCAATAGTGAACGCGCATTAGAAGGAGAGGCTGACTGCCTAGGCCTCCTGGGGCAGTGAGAGGGGAACAAACAAGCCAGAACTGAAGACCCGCCTGGTTCCATTCCCCTTAGAAAAATCGACTCCGGCCACTCTCTGGCCTTGGGTTTCCCTGCCCAGTGTTCTCATTCCGGAAGAAAGAATCTGACGGCCAAGCCTGGGTCTCATGCCAGACCCTTGGCTAGGCGAGGGCGGTGCCGTGATGAGAAACTCCACCAACACTGAGTGCACGGGGCACGGGCGGGAGGGCTGCTGATCCCGGACGGTGGGGGCCTCGGTTGCTGTTCAAGAAGCAGCTTCCCAGGGCCTCTTGCTCTGGGTCCCTGCCTTCGAAGTAGCTCTCTGCTTGCCTTCCGTCCAGAACCCTGTTACCATGGCCAGCCCCGTGCTGACAGCTGCCTTCTCGGGCGCAGGAGTCTGACCCAGCCACCTGGACTGTTGTCACCTTGGAGCACGTACCGTGCCCTTGGGCACGGCTGGTACAAAGCCTGGCGCAGGGGAGGAAGTCTGTGAGTGTTGCTGAGAACTTTCTAGAAAGGTTTAAGGAGCACACTGCCACCAGGATCCCTGGCCCGCTGCCCTCCAGCCACACCAGCCTTCCTCCTGCTGCTCAACCTCTCAACCTGCCCTGCTGTTCCTTCTACGCATGTTGCCTGTTTACTAACCTCATGACTCAGGGGTTCCCAGCGGGGGGTTCTGCTCTCCAGGGACATTGGGTGAATCTGGGACAGTTTTTTTTTGGTTGTCGCACTGAAGGGGGCGCTGGGGGCTGCTACCAGCATCAGGTGGAGGAAGCGAGAGATGCTGCTAAACATCCTCAATGCCCAGGACAGCCCCACATCAGGGAAGCATCAGGCCAAAATGTCCCTCACCGCGGCTGAGAAATCCCGTGGCCGGGCTAAAGGTTCCCATCTCTGCTCTGAAGTCCCCTCTGCAGGGAGCCTTCCCTGACAGCCAGAACCCTCTCACGCCTCCCCACCCCCACCCCGCCCCCATCCTGTCTTCTTTGGGACATTTTGCCGCCGCCTCACGCGATCACGTCTGCTTACTCAGTTGCTGTTTGGTGGGCCTTGTTCTCTGCTGGCTGTCCGGCAGGCAGAGCGGCACCCGGCAGGCTGTGGGCCGCTCTGTAATCATATGTCACACGCATGTTTCATGAAGGGGGTGGCCTCACTGCTCAAACACCAGGGGTCAGACACTCAGCCGTGAGGCCCAGCCCTCCGGCGGCCCAGCTCTGTGTGTACGTGTCTATTTCACTGCCAGTTCAAAGTCAGCCTCTGTTGGCTGCTGACTGTGTGGCCTTTGGCAGATGTCTTAAGCTTCCCGGGCCTCAGTTTCTGCATCTGTAAAGTGGGGCTATTATGGTGAGCCCTTTCCTGGCAGAGATGTGGTGTGGATGAAATACACTAGTCCACATGCACAAAGCACATAAGACAATGCCCGACTCAGAAGAGCCTCAGTAAATGTCATCATGACCACCATCACCATCATCATCACCACCATCATCACCACCACCATCACCACTGTCATCATCATCACGGGGATCTGGCTGGGGTCATCAGTGTCAATGACAGAATGGGCTCTGGGCCCCACCAGGTGCTTAGGGGATGAAGGCAGCTTGCAAGGCCAAAGTTGTCCCCACTTGGTTTTGTCAGCTCCTGCTCCACCCATGGAACAAACCGGCTGAAGCCTTTATCCACCTCCTGTTTTGCTAAGGAGGCTAGTAGAGAGCATGGATTTCATGTGGCAGATGGTGCTGTCCTTGGATTATGAAACCAAGCAAGGAAATTAAAGCGCTTCATTGCAACAGATCATGGGCCCGGAGTGGCGGCGGGCAGGGGCGGGGCATCAAGGCGCAGGGTGGGGCAGAGCAGGTGTTTAATCCACTGGGCAATGGCTGTTCTGGAGAGTAGCTGGAGCCCTGGAATAATATAACTTTATGGCCCCTTCATCTTATTTAGGCACATGCAGTGTGGAAAGGGAAACAGGGGCAGTTAACGGTACGGCACCCACGTCTCTTGATTCTGGATCAGGGTTGTTTTGCTGCCCCGGGCCCCGGCCACTGGGAGACTCCGGGCTTGCCCACTTTAGGCTCCTCCACTCAGCACAGGCCTCCCGAGGACATGCACCCAGTGCCTCCTCTCAGCACGGCAGGGAGAGTATGAGCCACAGCCCGGAGCCATCCTGTCTGGGTCCCAATCTCAGCACCAGCGCGAGTTTCTTACCCTCTTGGAACCTCAGTGTCCTTATCTGTAAAATGGGAATCATAACAGGCCTTACCTCACAGGGGTCCTGTGAGCATGTGATGAGTTACCATCACAGAAAGTATTTAGCACTGGGCTTGGCACATAGTAAACGCTCAATAAAAATGTTAGTTCTTAATGAGGCCCCAGAATTGACTTCCGGTCTCACAGTCCCCAAGGTTGTGAGCCCCTCAGGGGCCAGGCTAGCCCTTGTTCTCTCTGCCTTACATGACAACTGACACCTGCCGGGGGCCTGGTAAAGGGTGGTGGCTGACGACTGGCCCCCTAGGGACACCCATTTCTCAGTGGGCTGGCAGCACTGCATGTGACTCTAGTTTAGCCCTTAGTTCTCCATGGATACAGCCAGCCTCCTGGCCTCTGTGAACCAGCCTCCGCCGCGTGATGCGGCCTGTGTTTTGTTTTCCCAGCTCTTCTCTGCAGCCCAGCCTCCCCCGCCTGGACTGTGGGCTATTTGCATTGAAATTGCTTTTCTCTCGTTATAGAAATCTCCCAGGTCAGCTGGAGTTTCCATTCTCCCCAGGGTCCGTGTGGAAGCTCCAGTTCCCAGCTGAGGGTCCCTCACGCCTCCCTCCCTCTCGCTGACAGTGAGAGGCTCACGCATCCTCCCGCGCCTCGCGGTGACCAGGTAGCCTGAGAAAGTCGCCCCATTCCAGCAAGCTCAGAGTGTTTGTCACGGGGAGGAAGGGCTGGGGAGGGGCTGGGCGCTCTCAGAAGAGGCTTTTGGTTAGTGCTCATCATAGACCACAGTCACATACACGTGAACACACACACACACGGGCACACACATGCACATATACATGCATGCGCACACACACGCATGCATACACACACATGCATGCGTGCACACACTAGCTAACCTGTTTATAGCACTAGCTGCGCTCAGGGATTTTTCTAAGAGAGTCAATTGCTAGTAACAGCACCTTCTTCGTGGCGTCTCATGGAGATTAAATGAATTAATAATTGATGAATAATGTTTTCCAGACGAGAAAACTGAGGCAGAGAGAGATGGAGTCACTTGCCCAAGGTCATGGCTAACACACTGCAGAGCTGGACTTGAACCCGGGCAGGGTGGCTCCACAGCCTGTCATTCATCCTATGCTCCGGCCACACCCGACCACACCCTTGTGCTTTCTAGTCTAGGTCATTGCTCAAAAGTGCTGGTCAAGACCCACGACCAGGACTTCCTGACCGGGTATGGGCATGAACCACGGCTTGTGAAGCCGACCTGAACCCTGGATGGACTGGCCCCGTCTGCCTGGGAGCACGAGGGAGGGGAAGCAGGCGGAGATGCTCGCGGTGGACTTGCAGGATGAGTAGTTTTCCGGTGGGTAAGAGGGACAGAGAGCAGTTCACGAAGGAGTCGGGCACCCCAGCTTGTCTGGCAGTGCTCGGGTGTGATGCAGGCTGAGCAGGTGCTGAGGCGTGGGGCTGGGACACTGGCAAAGACCAGACCGAGACAGGCCCCAAATGCCATGTGCATGGGCCCCATCCTGAGGGGCGAGCAGGAGAGGGACAGAGACCACCAGATAGACAACCATCGGTGACAAATGCCACACAACGGGGACCCTAGCTCACTTCACTGAACACCGCTCTACACCAGGCCCTGGGTCAAGAGCTTTACTCGAGGGATCACGTTCTGTCCCAACAAAACCCCCGTGACAAATAAGAATACTGAGGTAAGAGGTTCCATACGTCCGGGGCTTGGAATCAGGGAGTCCAACCCCAGACTCTGGGCCCTCAACCACTCTCCGAAACTCGTGCCGCACGCCACGTGGATGCCTGCGGTTCCTGAAGCCGTCCCATGTGTCAGCACTGAAACACTTGGCGATCGTTGGTCCCCTGGCCTGAGTGTCACTGTTACTGGAGACAGGCAGTCTGGAGGGGAGATAAACCATTTGATTCAAAACCACACCAAAGCGAAACCAACAGGCACATCTCTACGACCTCGATTGCTGAGGGAAGTGGTGTCAGAAGTGGGCTCAGATGAAATGCTTCTATGAGGGGACTGATAGGTGAGGGTATTGCATTGGGCAGGGCGGGGACAGGAAATGGGAAGTCTCCGTGTGTTTACTCCACAGTTGTCCCCCAGGAGCTCTTTGGACCCTGGTCCCTGCCCACCAGGAGGGCACCAGCTGCGAGGGAGCCAGGCACAGAGCAGACCGTGGAGTACCCAGGAGGTCATGCTCGGTGGATGAATTCAGGGTGCACTTTGGACACAGAGCAGGGACAGCTGCCTTAGCCTGGGCAGAGGCGCCTGGAACCCAGCCCAGATGGCCTGGAGGGCAGAGCAGTGGTGAGGGATATTTCAAGGGGGGTGGGGACAGCATCTTCCAGGGCGAGGGGGGTTGTAGTCATGCTGAAGTGAGCAGACCACGCAGAAGGGGCACAGCAGAGGGGCTGGGTCCTGAGGGCTGGGCCCCCAGCAGTTGGCCTGGACCACTCTGGGCGGGAGGCCACCTCGTTTCAGATCCTCTCTGCAATTAGAACCGCCTCGGAGTTCTAGATGAAACGCAAGGCTTGCCAAGAAAGCGGCGATGCCAAGAGCAGTCTGCTGATGCCGAGCATCTAGAAATAGTAAAAGCGAGTAACCGTATATCGCTCTGTCACGCCGCCCGCTGCACCTGCACCTGCGGCGGCTTTGCCTGGCTTATCCCCACTGAAGGTGTAAACGTTTAAAAGTCGGAGGAGATGGGTCTTGCCGTCACCCCCGTTGTATAACGAAAAGCATGAGCAGCTTGCCATTCTGAGGACCCTCATAACGGCAGCAGCAGGCGCACCGCTTTCTATGTGATGTCCTATTTAACAGAAGAGCAATCGGAGGCTCAGAGAAATAGCACAACTTGCTCAAGGTCGTACACTGGGGAAAGAATGGAGCCAGGACCCAGACCCCCATCTACCTGGCATCTGAGCCCAGGATGGGCCTCTCTGCTTTGCCGTCGCACGATTTAAAGACTATGGATTGTGGAGAACATTTTCATTTACTATTATTTTTCCCCTCCAGAGAACTGTCTAAATTTAGCAGGTGAAGAACCCTGGCTCAGAGAGGGAAAGTGCTTTCCGCAAGAACGCACAGCTTTTGAAGGGATCAATTAGAGACGTGCACCGAGACCATACTGTTCCTAAAGCCAGGGCCCCAGTTCCTTCACTGCGGCTCCCAGGCCACAGCCTGAAAGGTGGACAGCTAGCAATCCGCCCTGGGATGATTCTTTTTTTAAAAATAAAATAAAATTCATGTCTCTTAACCTCCACCCTGGCAGGTATTCCTCCCGCGATCAAAAGACAAACAGCGAGGAGAGCAGAACGTGCAGATCGCGGCCAACATGACATCATCAGGAGCAGCTGTGCCAAGAAAATCTCATTTCCTCTGACAGGGTGGCGGGCCGGGAGATAAGCTGAGGGCACTGGCGTTGGTGTCCGATTCTGAAGGACAAGCTAGAACAGCTCCACAGAAACCACCCGGGGCCAGGAGGGGGCAGGTCACCACACACCCACAGAGGCACACAGTCACAGACACACACAGACACACACTGACACACGCATAGGCCCACAGAGACACAAAGACAGACGCATACACAGGAAAACATATGCCAAGAGCCATGCACACACACACACACACAGACAGACACACACACACAGACACCTCTGTGGGCAGGGGTCTTGTCTGTTTCCACCTAAGTCAGTCCCCAAGGCTTAACAATGTCTACCAGACACATAGTAGGTGCTCAGCCAATACTTTTGCTATGAATCAGAAAAGTCTATGTCCTTCATGTCTAGCGAAGGTGTGCTGGGAAACAACTCATGGGAGTGTCATCGCAGGCACCCACCAAGTTCTGACGACGCGGCAGGTCTGCCTCTCACCTCGTTCCATCCTCATCCTTTTGTAGATGAGGAAACGGACACCCAAAGAAGTGAAATCGGTCACTGGAGGTTCCCCAGCTTCCTGGGTGGCCATCAAAACCAGGACTCTGACTGCTAACCTGACAACCATAGGCGTCCAGAATAAATTTTTTCCTCTCGGGACACAACTTAGCCCAGACTTCTGCAACCAACTCTGCCTGCCAGGTGCGGGGAGCTCTTTACAACGAGTTGTCATACCGTCTTCAATCCGGGCTGACTTCTCAGGAGCAGGCATCTGTCTGGAGTAGCTTCCATAGCGCCACGGTGCTGCATTTTAAACAATGACAGCCTGAAAGTTCCTGCTGCCTGAATAGCTGCCGGCACCCTTTTAGCCAATATACATACCCATCCATCCATCCACCCATCTATCCCTCCCTCCCTCCATCCATCCATCCATCCTTCCTTCCCTCCATCCATCCATCCTTCCCTCCATCCATCCATCCATCCATCCACCCATCTACCCATCCACCCACTACCCATCCATCCCTCCATCCATCCACCCATCTACCCATCAACCCGTCCATCCCTCCATCCATCCATCCACCCACCCATCCATCATCCATTCATCCATCCATCCCTCCATCCATCCATCCATCCATCCATCCATCCACCTATCCATCCATCCATCCATCCACCCACCCAACCATTCCACCCATCCATCATCCATCTATCCACCCATCCATTATCTATCCATCATCTATCCATCTACCCATCACCTGATGTTTTTTTCTTCTGTGTTTGCGTAAACCACACAGCTCCATCCTGAATCAACACTATTTTTTCTTACGTTGGTACATTGCCTGAGTTTAAAATTCAACCAACCTGTGGGCTGATTAAGCTCTTTTGCATAATAACTGCAGTTGGCAGTGATGGCTGCTGTGCGGTTCAACACCTTGCAAACCCTGAAAGGTTCTACACTTGCACCATCCCTGCTTCTGCCCACCACAGACCTGCTTGAGTGGCCCGTCCACCAGCCCAGCTTCCTGAAAAGGGGGCGATTATGAAGGCTCTCTGTCTCTTTCTGGGGGAGGCAGATTAGATACAGGCCCAGGGCACGGAGGCTATAATGATCCTCCCCCACAAAGGGAAATAAAAATGTCCAAAGATACGGCCACCTGGCAGGCAGGGCCCGGGCAGACGGCAGTGACTCATCCGCAGGCCAGGCAGCCGCTGTCCCCTGCGCGCGTCCCGTGCCTGCTCACAGCTCTGCCAGGCGAGCGAGCACAACAGAGGCAGCTGGGGGCGAGGGAGGCTCGACTTCTGATCGCTTCAACCAGCAATGACACAGGTGGCTTTTAAGACTTTCTAAAAAGTCACTGTTTTATTTCCAATGTGGGAACAGAGTAGATTTTAAAAAAAAATAGCAGCAAAGAAACCCAGCTTTGCCCTGTCCTTGCCACCTCAAGTCCCTCTCCCACTCCCCCAGCATCTGCGTGAAATTCCACCATTACCAGTTTATTTCATGAGCTGGACCTCGGGGCTCTCCTGGGCGCTTCTTTAAAATGCCAACTCCCCCGTGTATGGAGCAAAGTGGGGTGGGGAGGGGTTGCCAACGTGGTAAAGGAACCAGGCACCTGCCAAGGTCATGTCCCTAGATCCCCCCTCCCCCCAGTCCCTGCTGTCTCCACTGCAGAGGAAGGAGAGGGACATGCGGAGCGGGGACGGCCCCTACTCAGGATCTGCAGAAAGGCCAGCTGCAAACGCGGGTCCCTCGGGCTTCTGTCCCCGTTCCCTCCCCAATGTCCGATCGTCCTGCTCAACTGCTGCCAGACACAGCCCACTTGGTCCACGGTGGGGTTATAAGTAAGTGTCATCCCACCGGCCAATGCCAGCACCTGGTCAAACCAGGAAAAGTGCAATGTTTCCTGATCTTTCCATTGGAACAGGGAACTTTAGGGTGCAGTATGCATCTTGCTCACAGGGGGTTCAGCATGAAGACCAAGCCACACTCAGGACAGTGGAGGAGAGAACACGTCCCGGGCCCTGATGGGGCAGCTGAGCCCGGGGCAGCTCTGGTGGCTCTTTGTCAGTGGGCCCTGACGCCCATATTATATCTGGGCACAGTCCCGGCACCTTATGCTCATCTGCCATTGGAATGTCCTATTGACCACGGTCCATAGCGACATCAGGCCTGGGTGCGCGGCTGCCTCTCTCACAGGCTTCTTGTGTGGGTTTCCTGCTCCACAGGCTGCTGCGGGGTTCAGAGCAGAACAGGGAGCTTCCCCCCACAGCACCCTAACTCCCAACTGGGCTTCAGGCTCATCTACCTCTCGCCAACGCCCCAACCTTCTTCTCTCGGGTCACCATGCCGCCATCAGGGCAAATGGTGCCATCAGAGGTTGTGGCGTCCTCACAGACCCTGGGCTCCCCGTGTCCCTGTCTCCCCTTAGGTAGCAGACGGCCCCTCGAGTCTTCTGGGATTCTTTCCGCTGCCTGCCACCTCGCTCTCCCCTCTGCCGCCCTGTGGGTCCTGGCCTGGGTGGCTGCCTCGGGTGCCGCTCTGACACCCTGACTCCAGCCGATCCTCCACCCAGGCTCAGAGAGCACGTTCTAAAGCAAAGCCAGCGATGCCACCGCATGCTTACAACCCTCCCACGGGCCTACATGCCTGAAGGAAACCCAACGCCCAGGCCTGCCATCAAGGCCAGTAGCTACCAGATCCCTGCTCGCGTCTCCTGCCTTATCTGTAGGAACTCTCTAAGACACGGCCTGCGTCCCTTTCAGCGGCCTGTCCATGCCTCCCAACTCTGAGCAGGCTTCTCTCGGCCCACGTGCCCACTCCTGCTTATCTCCCCGCCCCCATCCTCCAGGCTCAGCTCTGGCCCCCGGGCCCTCCCCCTCCCGGATGGCCGGCCCAGATGGGGTGCCTCCTCTGGGCCTCCACACCCTCCAGCGTCCCTTATCACACCGGGCAGGAGTCCTTGGCTTCTGAGCTTCTAAGATGAGATTGTCAGGAGATTGGCAAGAACTCATGGCTTAGCACAAACATCTGGAGGAGACATGGGCGGAGCAAGGTGCTCCCTGCTCCCCTGCAGAACAGAAAATACCCCCCAGGGTGCTGGGAAAGGGGACCGACAAGAACATTGATGTCACTGGGAGAGAGGCCTGCATGCTCAGGGCAGGTGAGGGACAAAGGCCACGTCCCCAAGGAAATGGTCTGTGGGATCACTGAGCAGAAGGGAAGAGGGGGCCCCAGGGAGGGAGGAAGGCCACCAAGAGCCGAGTGGACACACTGCGTGTCTAGGCGATCTGGGGCTTGGACATCTCACGGGCCTTCCCACAATTCCATGAGGCACAAGACACAATACAATGACTCCTGTGAGCCCCAGAAGGTCACAGAAGTAAGAGTCGCCTGACCTGAGGTGGTGGCAGACAGGAACAAGGGACAGCTCCATGGTGACCTGTGCTGAGCAATGACTCAGAATGACAAATGCCACCAAAGGTGGTATCCAAAGCCGGTGGCCTTCCTCCTGTCACCTCGCACACCAAGCACAGATGCTGCCTTTGGGAAGGGGAGGAGATGGGTCACCTTCAACTGAGTGGCTCCCTAGCCCGGCTGAGTGGAGGCTCTGATTCTAAAATCCGTGCACCATCTGAAGTCGGAGGTCAGCTGACCTTTGCTTTACTAACATCGTGGTGGTTGGTGGGCAGTGAGGGGTTGGAAGGGACGGGTTGCCGACAACCTGTGGAGTACTAGACCCTGCCGGTGTTTTGCCTTAAGTGTCCCGTTGGCCCGTACGGAAATCAATGCACGCTGAGGGGTGCAGTAAGTATCTGGCCCAATGACACCCAGCCAGCAAGAGGGGGGCAGAATCTGAGGTCGGCTGCATTCCACAGCCCTCTGACGTCACTCTCACCGATGGTCTCGCCAGAAACAGCTGGTCCACTGGGTACCAGCCAATAGTAGAGAAGGCAGAAGACCTGGATGCCTTCTTGATCCGGAAAAAGATTCCCAGTGTTGGCCCAGGAAGACCTTCCCAGTGAGACTGAAGTAGCTGCGGCGTTGGCTATGGCCGGGACAACATCCCCCGTTACTCCTTACTAGTAGACTCTCCCTATAGTATTGGGGCGTCCACCCGCCCGGTAATTTCCCAGCTTCCCTTGCTGAAGGGGGTGACCAACAAGCTATAGGTGGAAGTCATTGGGCAGAGCTTCTGGAAGTTTTTAAAAAGCGCTGACTCATCGGAGAGGTGCAACCTCTTCTTCTCCTTCCCCGCCTGGAATGTGGGCACGATGGCTGGAGCCGCAGCAGCATTTGGGGGCCATGCAATGACACTGATGATGGAAACCACACCCTAAGGTAGCAGAGCTCAAAGACAGAAGGAGTCCTGGCTGCTCGGAGGGCATGACCGGGGAGCCACCATTTCAGCCCTTGACTATTTACACAAGACTTCTTTCACAGGAGAAAAAAGTAAAGTTTTATCTTGTTTAAGCCACTCTTCCCTGGGTTTTCTGTTACAGGTAGCCGATAACTAGGCCTCGGGGATATACTTGCGTTCTTAGTAAGGTGTTTAAGCAGGATTTAGAGATTGCATTTAAATTGCCAGGACGCCAGACTCTCAGAGAAAGAGCTTCCCTTGTGCCCTCTTAGTTAAAGAGCTATTAAAGGAAAGGGGGACTGAAGTTTCCTGAGCACCTGCTTTGCCCCATGCCCTGTCCTCCACTCATTATCCGTATTTGCCTCACAGTGTATTTGTGAATGGGGTTACTGTCCCATTTTACAGATGAGGAAATGGAGGCTCAGTCGGTCTGTGTCACTGTCCAGGGAACACAGCCAGGATCTGAACCCACGCCTGTCTGGCCCCACAGCCCATACTTGTCCTGTTGCTTTCTCACTGCCTCTTGGGTCAGGCCGAAGGCGGGGCCAGTCGGCCACTGAGGGCCCTGCCTCAGGGGCCCAGCCTCACCCAGACCTTCCAAGTGCAGCCCTGGAAGGCTTCCGCGCTGCATGGCCCAGGCAGGCTGCCCAGCGGCCCCCTCCCGACCGCACTGTCGTCCTGCACACGGGCCATCCCCATCCGGCCCTCACCGCTCTGATCCCCTCACTGACCCTCCTCGGGGACCCTCTTAAAGGAACAGGGACAGGGCCCCTCCTTGATTTCAGTAAGGACCTCCATTCTTAAACCTGTACATTCCCAACCTTTACCAGGGCGAGCTCGACAAAGCCACGGCCAATGCGGCAGGGATTTCTGGTAGCGACGCAAGTCTATTTCTAACCTCGGGTTACAGCTTCCGAAAGGGTCACCTGTTCCAAGCCAGCCCATCCCCCACCCGCTCCCGGCAGAAACGCGATTGGAGCGGCCGGACTGCTCAGCAGGCCCCACATGCCCTCCACCGAAACCGGCTTCGTCCTGCTTGAAACCCCTGCCTGTCCCAGGAGGGACTGGAAATGCACTCTTTCTAGGAGCTGGTGGGAAATTAACCCACATTAGGGGAGAACGAGGTGAAGCTGAATTGGGGACAGGGAGGCCCATTCGAGAGAACAAAAAGTGTTCTTTGTAACCAGGACAAGGCTAAGCATGCCTTCTCGCGATTGGTCCGAATCTGTGCCAGCCTCCCACTGGCATCGTGGGCGTGCTGAGAGGAGCTATGGATTTCTATAGAGACCGTCGCCATGGCACTAGGGGCCTTCTTCGGCTATTTCAAGAGGAAAATGAATCCAAAGGTCAAAGGAGGAAAGTCTACCACAGGCTTTTTCAAACCATAAATATGTATTAATGCTTCAGCGTGTGCCCAGCAGTGCACTGGAGCCGGGCCTCAGCGAGGGGGGCCGGGGGTTCACCTGGACAGCAGCCCCCGGGAGTTAAGCACAGGCTGAGTCCTGCCCACCCATGATCTGAATCACATCATGGACGGGCAGGACACAGCCTTGCGCTTAAAGGGCACAGACGCCTGGACCACAGGAGCACAGTTAGAGCCTCTGCCCACTTCGTGCCCACCCATGTTGTCAGCTGGGGTAGAAAGTGACACTGAGGTCAGGTGCCAAGGGCACACGGCAGCTGGAGTCAGGACTGTGGGGTGGGCCAGGCTGAACTCCTTTTGGGAGCACAGGGTACACGCAAAGGGATTCTTCCTTCTTTAAAAATATATTTTTATTGATTCCAGAGAAAGGGAGAGTGAGAGAGAGATAGGAACATCAATGATGAGAGAGAATCATTGGTTGGCTGCCTCCTGCATGGCCCCTCCTGGGGATTGAGCCTGCAACATAGGCACATACCCTTGACCCTCCAGGCCGAGGGCCAACGAACGCTCTATCCACTGAGCCAAACTGGCTAGGTCCATGCAGGGGGTTTCTGACTATAAAGTCCTTCCAGGTCTGTCCCCGGAGACGCGGAGTGAGTCAGGGAGCCAACGGGGGTGTGAGGCAGTGGGATCAGCACGGGGCAAGGAAGGAAACAGTGTCCCCAGCCCCGTGGGGACTAGAGGTGAGGAGGGGCCCCTGGCTCAGAGGTGAGGAGAGCCCCTGCAGTTGGGCAGAGTGGATGGGGAGGGGCAACGGGGGGTCCCAGGCCCAGGTCCACCTACTGACCATGCCCGGGTCGCTCACCTGGTGCCCAGGCTCATCTAAGCAACCACAAGGCGGGAGATGCCCCCCGTGGGAACTGGCCATTCCTGCGCCAACTCTGGCCAATGCCACCTCGCCCAGTGCCTGCGCTAACGAGCTTCCCTCATGCTCATGAGTCTGAGAACAAATTGGGCCCCTTCTGGGGTTGCCGGGCTCAGCTCCAGGCTGCAGGTCAAGTCAGGTCTGTGCCGTGCGCTCCTCATGCCGTGGGGAGCTGGACATGTGGCTTTCTCGTTGCCGGTAACGGGCACAGGAGCCTCAACCACACAAGCACAGTCAGAGCCTCTGCCCAGCTCATGCCCACCCGCATCCCATGGGCCAGCGCGGCCTCCTAAATGAGCTCAAGACCAGCACAGAAGCCCAGGAGGCAGAGGGCGTGGTGCGGGCCCTGTTACATGGGAGTGAAGAGTTAGAAGCTATATCACAGTCTAGCACAGTCCCCAAAGGAAAATAACAATGTGCATATCAAAGGGGAATAGCTGCGGGTTCAAAACAACCAGGGCCCACCACCCCCCACCCCCCACCGCGGTCTCACGCTCAGAGGAGCCGGAGGCATTGGGGTGATGAGAACGTCACTGGATGCCTCACCGTCCTGGTCAAGATAGAGAGAGCAGCTCAGGGAGGTGCTACAGGCTGCAGGGGGCAGGTCTCCGGCGGCGACTTCCGGACTCTGAACTCAACGGTGTCCTCCTCATGACATTTATGAATGTCAGGATGATCAAGTTCGTGGAAATTACAAACTCAGGGGTCATAGCCCCACTCTGGGCCCTGCAACACTTAGAACCCCAAAATATTATGAATGGCGTGTATGAGAGACTAAATCCATTCACACGATCTTTACAGGGATAGTTGGAGGTCCTGCCCACTGGGGCTCAACACTTGACCACACGGGATTTCACTTAGTTCTCTGCTTCTAAGGACAGTCCCTCCCTGAGCCTCAGCGGCCTCACCTGCAAAATGGGGCTAATGAGACCCGCCTTGGAGAGATGGGGTGAAGGTTCCAGGCGACACTGTATGGACACTGACCCTGGAATCTACGAGGTGCTCTATGCATGTTGATGCCTGAGCAACCTCGTCGTCATAGCAACAGATGTGCCCATCGCTTAGGCATCCTAGTTGACCCAGAGATCAAGCTGTGTTGGGTGTGCCCCGCAGGAAAGCCGACAGAGCAAGTGCTCATCACTGAAGGAGTCCTGCTTAAAAGGGGACTTTGATCCTGGGTGGCACGTCCAGGAACAGCCACAGGAAAGGGGAGGAAATTCAACGTCCTTTCTAACAAGGAGGCTGAAGGGATGGGGGACCGTGAGGGAGGACGAATCGCCATGCAGATATTGGCCGGTGTGGTGTTGAAGAGAACGACTTCTATTTGGAGAACGTAGGAGGCTGCTGGGTACAGATGGCCAGCACTTTGGGATTTGGGCTCGAAGTGGAGGGACTCAGCCCAGGCAGCTGCCTGAGTTTGGAACGTGCTGCCTGTTCTGGTGCCTGGTCAGACACGCCCCAGTCAAGTCCTGGCTTAGCTGCTGGGTCTGCCCTGCGTGACCTTGGGCAAACCCTTCCCTCCTCTGGGCCTCAGCCGGGCCAGAGTGTGAGCACATAAAATGCTAAGGGGGGCGGATGACAGTCTCTCTGATTCTGACCGCCTGTAAGGATCACCCCTCCCGCAACCAGGGAGGCGGCAGACGCCATAGGAGATGGAAAGCTGACCCCATTGGCACCAGTGGAGATGAGATGATGTGAAGGTCACTGTTTATCACCTGCCTCTAGGAGAGGGAGGGTGAGGACACTGCTTGCCTATTGGGGCTGTCCCTCCAGGGCATGACACAATGACAGCCTTTGATCA
>NW_006292094.1:2687977-2697247 GCF_000327345.1 Myotis davidii | reverse complement strand
GGGAGGAGAGAGGGAGGAATGAAGGAGAACATTCTATGTGCCCAGCAGTCCTCCCTTACAGAATGTAATCTTTCCAAGACTAATTGAGAATTATCATCCCTTATGTTCTGAATAAGTGGAAATTAGCAAATTGCCTTTTGCAATTTATGTGACTTTGGGCAAGTCACTTAACTTCTCTGTACCTCAGTTCCCTCATCTGAAAAACGAAGCTGATAATACTCTCTAGCCGATAGCTTTGCTACATGAGGACGGAGCACATAATAAACTCTGACTACATGGGAGCGGGGTCACCGTGCTGGAAAGGGCAGCTTTGAGGCCAAAGCCCGTCTCCCTGGCTGGACGATTCTTTCCGCCAACCATGCGCCTCTAAAGAGAAAGATCTAAGGGGCCATCACTGTAGTCACTGCCTGATGCCTGCATTCATGTTCAGCCACCTTCCTCTCCAAACGCGGGCCTGAGCACAGTGTTGATAAGCCACAAACAGGCGTAGAAGTTGCTTTAAACTGGGTTTTTTTAGAGGTGAAAAAGCAGCCCGGAGCAGAGAGGAGAACAGAACTCTCACAAAATCATGCCAAAGCCATACATGCAGGTTGTGGGGTTTGTGATGATGACAACCCATAGGGGCCTATAAATGTTCCATCGGCAGCCCCCAGGAGGGCGGCCCGGGACTGCACCTCAGGAGGGACACTGACCCCACACCTGGCACCCCTTCCACCCGGAGCATCTGCCGCCCAACGTGGAGCGGAGTGGTCACCCCAAAGAACCACGGGCAAGGAGGAGGAGGGACACTGCTGGCCACCCCCACCTCCCCTGAGAGGGCCCCAAATGGCCAGGGGCCCCTTGGCACTGAACTGAGAGGACTTTATTAACAAGGACCAAAAGCCACGGAGCCCGCCAGGGAAGAGTCGGACGGTGTGAACCCATCCCCGAGTCCCAGGCTGTCCTCCAGCCCATGTCAGGGACAGCCTGGGAGCAGCTCGGGTTTCTGGCTGCGTGACCAGCACACACTGGAGCCTCTCTAAGCAGCTGCGGTTAGCCCCAGCCCTGGCCGCCTGAGCCGGGACGCTCAGTGGGAGGAGGTCAGGTCCGCCTTCCTGAGCCCCCGGGGAGGGCCTATTGCTCCTGGAAGCTCCACGAGAGGCAGTGCCTGAGCCCTAGGCCTGCCCCTTGGCCGCTCGGGGTGTGAGCTAATCGTGAAGCCTCTCTGACCCTCAGTCTCCTCATCTTGAGAGTGAAGCTGGTACAAGCGCTCGGGTCTTGGTTTATCAGGAGACACGTGTGAGGCAGCCAGGCAAGTGCTTTGCACGGTGCTTGGCCACACTAAGTGCTCAGTAGTATGCGCTCCTTTGAGCTGGGTGGCGCGAGCCCATCTTTGTTCCACCAAATGGGACAATAGTGTCCAACCACTTCCCAGAGACTGGGACTCGGCCCAGATAAGCAGCTTCCTCCAGGTCATACAGTTGGTTGGAGGCAGAGCAGAGCCTCCATCCAGGCCTCCTGAGTGTCCGCCCCCTCCCTCCTCTTCCCCTTCCTCGGCCTCTTCCTATCCTTCACACACACATACTCACACACACACACACACGAACACTCACACGCAAGGCCACATTCACACACACTCACACACACACTCACACACACACACACACACACACTCACACACACACACACATACACTCACACATACACTCACACACACACTCACGCGCACACACACACACACACACACACACACCCTCACACACACACACACACACACACACACACTCGTCCTCCTCACTGCACTGTCCAGGGTACAAGTCCCTGCCACCGGCGTGCCAGGCTGCCGCAACCCCAGAATTGAAGCCACGTGCAGAGCAAAGGGGAGGGGTCCCTGCAGCGCAGTCTCCTGGGCTTTGGCTCCGCCTCCCTTGCAGTGCATTCTGGGAAGCTCCGCTGAGCCCTGAGAAGCCTGGACCATTAGCATCCTGTGACAGGCTGCTTCATGTCCAGAGGAAACCCCACAGCAGCCTCTCCAAGGGCTCATTTGCCCTTAAACGTCGCCCAGCCTCAATGCTATCTGCTCACCACCACCTCCATTTCCAAGGAGAGCTGAGGGCATGTCCTGCCTCCAGGCTCTTCCTGGGAAAGTTAAAGCAAATGCTCGGGGCCCGGGGCTCTCCCCACACAAGGAAGAGGAAAGGAAGGGTGTGTGTGTGTAAAACGTGCCCCAGGCGCTGAGCTTGGCGCTGAGGCGTGAAGGTCACCTGTGCTGTCATACATGCGATTTCTTCATGAGCCTGACATGAATTGTTGTCCAGGCAAAGCAGTGTTTGGCCTAAAAACAAAACAAAACAAAACAAAACAGCTAAAACTGTAGCCATGAGATACGTGATGGGGGCAGGAGAGGGAGACAGGAGGCCCCGGCTGTGAACCCATTCAGACCTGAGTTCAAGTCCCGGCTCTGCCAGGCCCTGGCCTTGAACACATCCCCGGACCTCCGTCTGTTCCTCTGAAAACCAGGACAACCCGCCCACCGCCAGGCTCTCAGACAGACATGAGACGGTAGATGGGAGCACTCAGCACAGGAGATGGACCATCGGTGAGAGTCGTCCTTACGTGCGGCCGTCACCACGGGGTACCTTCCCCCGGGGGCATCTCGACTGTCACCACGGGATACCTTCCCCCAGGGGCCTCCCCAGCAGAACCCCGAACACTCCTGCTAAGAGGAGCCTGGAGAAGTCACGGACCCTCATTTTCCAGGTGAGGAGCCCGAGGCTCTGAGGGAAGTTAGAATGCAGGTGGGGAAAAGTTGAGACTGTCCCCAATGTCACCTGAGTGTCCTGACTGATTCTGCTCAAGGGGCTCGTGAGGGACAGATGGTACCATCGGGTTTGGGAACAAAGAACACAGTCACGTTCAGGACCGAACAGAGGCTCCCACACAGAGGTGCGTGGGCCCCACAGTTTGGGGAAATGTTACTGTATTTTCCCCTCAATGGCCGACAATAGAAACCTAATGCAGAGGCAGTTACCACAGACTCCCACGTGCACATTTTACACACGTCTTTCCCGGCTTAATGCTCACACCCCCAGGGACACAGAACTGTCGTTTTCCAGGTGAGACACAGAGGCCCCGAGAGGAGAGGTGAGGCTCCCACAATTCCAGGCCCATCACTCGGGCCCCTCTGGTCTGACTGTGAGCCATTGGCTACTCATCTGAAGATCCAGGGTCCCGGCCACTTCTCAGACCAGGGACACTTCTGCCAGACTCACCCTGAGTTGAAGAGCCGCATCCCTGCTAACGTCGATTTTATTTCTGAGGCCCTGAGCCTGACTTTGCTGGGTCCCTGTCAGACAGGGCTGCCAGGCAAAATATAGGATGCCCCCGCCCCTTCAATGTCCTGTGCAAAATGACCCGTATGTGTACTAAAAGACGACTTGCTGTTTATCTGAAATCCAAACTTAACTGGGTGTCCGATGCTTTTATTTGCTGAATCTGGCGGCCCAGGGGCCAGAGCAAGGAGATTAACTGTTCCCTCCGTCCCAGGGGCTGATGTCACCCACGGGGCGCTGCACTGTCCCGCCAGCCGGCTCACTTACCGGGGGAGCTCAGAGACCGCTGGGTGGCCGCGCCGTCACTGCCCGACAGCTACCCAGGCTGGCGGGGAGTGACATAGGGACTTTTCTGGAAGGTGTTTGGCACAGCTCCCATGGAAGAGAAGAGGCTGAGAGCAGAGAACAGACGCTAACGGAGCTTACGCTCCAGGGCCACTCTCTGGCACAGGCCCCGTCCGAGGCCCCAGTTCACGCTTGTAAACATGGGGATGCTCCTTGTTTTCTTCCTTTGCTGTTAGACTTGCTCTTTTCACAGCATTTTAGGTTCACAACAAAACTGACAGCTCATTCTTTTCGGTGCTGAATAATATTCCGTTGTCTGGCTGTGCCACCGTGTGTTTAACCATTTACCTTCTGAAGAAGTGACGGTCACACTTAAGGACGACTCTCACTGATGGTCCCTCTCCTGTGCTGGGTAAACTCTCACTGGCTGCTTCCAAGTTTTGACAATTATGAAGAAAGCTGCCATAAACATCTACGTGCAGGTGTCTGTGTGGACATACGTTTTCAGCTACTTTGGGTAAATACTGGGGAACACAATTGTGGGACTGCATGGTAAGAGCATGTTTAGTTCTATAGGAAATCCCCCATCTCCCGAAGTGGCTGCACCATTCTGCGTTCCATCAACAATGCGTGAGTGTTCCTGTTGCACCACATCCTTGCCAGCACTTGGTGTTGTCTGTGGCCAGATTTTGGCCATTCTAACAGGCAGGTAGTGGTATCTCACTGTTGTTTTTAATTTGCATTTTCTTGATGATGTATGGTGTAGAGCATCTTTTTATATGATTGCCATTTGTATGTCTTCTTTGGAGAGATCTTTGGCCCTTTTTTAAATTGGGTGGTTTATCTTCCTATTGAGTTTTAAGGGTTCTTTGTATATTTTAGGTAACAATCATCAGATATGTCTCTTACAAATATTTTCTCCCAGTCTGTGGCTTGTCCTCTAACTCCCTTGATACTGTCTTTTGCAGAACAGAATTCTTCGTTTTCTGACGTCTGTGTTACCAGTTATGCCTCTCATGGGCATGTCTGTGGTATATGAAAGGGCACCACCATAGCCACAGTCATCCGGGCTTTCTCCTCAGTTATTTTCTAGAAGTTTTGTAGTTTTGTGTCTTACAGTTGGGTCTGTGATCCATTTTGAGGTATAAGGTCAGTGTCTAGATTAGTTTTTCTGCATGTGGATGTATAGCGTCCAGCACTATTTTGGGAAAACTATCCCTTCGCCATTGTATTTTCTTTGCCCCTTTGTCAACTATATTTATGTGGGTCTATTCCTGGGCTCTCTATTCTGTTCCATTGACCTATTTGTCTCTTCTTTCACTGATACAACGTGGGCTTGGTGGCCATCGCTTTACAGAAAGCTTTGAAGTTGGGTGGTGTCAATCCCCTAACTTGTTTGTGTTTTTGTAAATGTCGTGTTGGTGGTTCTGGTCTTTTGCCTCTCCATGTACACCTCAGAACCAGTTTGTTGCTATTCATAAAGTCACTTGCTGGGATTTTGATAGGATTGTATTAAATCTATAGACCATGTTAGGGAGAGCTGACATTTTGACAATATAAAGTCTCCCTATCCAAGGACATGTATCTAGTTCTCCTTTGATTTCACTCATCAGAGCTCCGTGGTATTCCTCGTGCAGATCTTGCATATGTTTTGTTAGATTTACACTGAAGTTCTTTATGTTGGGGGATGTCATTCGCATGTTTGCTCGTCACGGTGCTGCTAAGTTGTGTGAGAACCTCAGGCTCTGGAAAAAGATGTCCCATTCAAATCGGGCTCCGCTGCCTGCAGCGCTGTCATCCCAAGGGCCTTCTTTGGCCTCCTTAAGCCTCAGCTCCCTCATCTATAAAATGGGTGCGATGACAGTATGCAACTCACAGGGTTGTGGTGGAGATTAAATGCCCCTTAAATCGTCCCACCGGACACTCAACATGTCTTCACTGAGTCCTTTCTCGGGGCTCCCTGGAGACGCAAAAGCCCGGAAGAGGCCCAAGCAACTTACCCTCTGTTTTAGGGAACACCATCCGTTCAGACACAAGCAATCTCCTGTCCCCACCCAGCATCAGAAAAGATGTTTGTGTCGCCTGCAAAACAGCTCGTTCCAAAAGGGGAAAAATCCCAGGACGGCAGCGAGGGCAGGGCTCCGCCTGGGCAGCGGGAAGGCTGGTGCGGGAGCTGAGCTCACTGGTGACTGTAAATGTCACACAGTAGGTCTTCACCATCTCGGGGCAGCTGTCAAGGACAAGGGCAGGTCTCCGCCGTCAGCCGAGGGCTAGTTTCCTTGTGCCAGCAGATCAGCCGTGGGGCGGGCGCCCGGGGAAGCGGGAGGTGGAATGGAGGGCGAAGGCTGGTATTAAAAAGAGACGGGAAGGACCTCCTGTGTTTTGTTCTCCGAGGCTCAAATCACATCTTGTCATCGAGGCCGCTGTTGCCGTGCTGCTAAGGCAGAAGCAGCTGGCATTGCCATGGCAACCAGGCCGCATCCACTTCCAAGTGAGCCCTGGATTTCCTATAACAACGGCAGAGCCACCGAAAACATGTTTGGCAAGTGAGAGCAATGAACAGAAAGTGACACCAGGGAGCTGCGGGGGCCGGCGGGGGCCTTGAGTTTCCTCCCTGCGGGGTTCGCCGCGCATGCAGCAAGGAGACAGGCGGCCGACCATCATTCCAGCCCTAGAGAAGGAAACGGCCCTGAGACCTGCCTGTGCTGAGCTACAGAGAGCGATGTCTCTCTCCATAGTGACCACATGCACAGACTGTTATATCGTGAGCCCTGGGTTCGATGCTGGAACGAGGAGCCGAGGGGATGAGGAGAAGGGTGGTCCCTACTGCTCCGTGGGGTGGAAACACGGGGACCCAGCCTGGAGAGGCCTCGTGGCAGGGAGAGCTTCAGTAGACTCTCAAGATCCTAATTTCCAGAAGGTTCGTCAGCCCCTGGGGGTCCAGGAAGAGGTCCCTGAAGAGGAATCCTTGCTTGCCCTGAAAGCAGGGGTCAGTGGGAATGAATGAAGTAACTTGGGCGGGTGGGCGGTGATGGGGTTCAGGAGCTGAGATCCCAAGGTCAGTGAGAACTCGCCCCACCCACCAACAGGCTCTGGGGACACGACCTACAGGGCCAGCGCCGCCCAGGTCAGAAGGGAGCTCCTCCCCGCGTCCTCCGAAGGCTGCAGGGGCCTGGACCCTCCCTCCCGGCTCCCCTGGCCTGGCCGCCTGCCTCCATCTCCTGGGAAGCAGGATCATCTGGGCCTGATTGATTAGGCTCGTCCTGGAAGCATCCCAGATGCCGGCCCTGCTCGCATTTGCTGACCTGCCTCGGGGCCGGGAAGGAAATTCATTAGGCTGGGCAGAGCGGGCGGCCAGGCCCATCTGTCCGGGCATCTGTCTGCTCTCTCCTCCCTCCCCATCCCTCCCTCCACCTGCAGGGGGAGGAGTCTGCGCCTGACCCGGCTCAGGATCACCGAGGCAATGACACCGCGGAGCCATGGTCCCCAGGGGACAGCCGAGGCCTCCCGCCTGACCCAGTTTCCACCCGAGGCCGAGGCCGCGGGCGGAAACCTCTTGCAGTGACCGAGGGCGGGCACGCCACACTTGCCCGTGTGTATGAAAAGGCATCTTCCCCAGCGCGTGTGGACTGCGGCCTTTAACGCAGAAGGTGAGCGTTCTCACCCCATCCTGGGGCAAGCGTGATGCTAAGGAGAATAGGGAGCAAGCTTTCCCTGTTAAAATGTCTTAAACCTGTTTAAAAATATATCCATTTATCACTCGCGTATCTACGTCATGATTGTTTGTCATAAAGCTTTGATAGCTATTTCCGTTTTTAAAAGCACATCGATGTGATGGAAATGCTACATAAATAGCAGCTGTAAGGTGTGCAGATCGGGTGAAACTGCTCCAGTTCAGGACACGCTGCTTTTAAAGGAACGGGGCAGGGGATGCAAGGCCAGGGCTAAGCTTCTCCTGGAGCCAGCCCATTCCGCGCAGGCAGACAGCAACGCGGAAACCTGCTCAGCCAGCACCTGCTCTGGGCCTGCGGGGAGACCACTCGACAGAGGCGGTGTGTGCAGTGACCCTGAGGCTTAAGCAAACATGGCCTCCTGCTTCGGTAAATGTTTAGCCTCGGAGACTGGCTGGCAGAGGGGCGAGGCCCGAGGACCTCTGTCCCTGACAGCTGACACCACAGGGAGCAGCTGGGGCGATGGGGACAGGGCGGGGGAGCCTGGGCCCCGCCCCTCCCCGTGGTGACCTCTTCTGCTCTAAGGAGAGGTGAGGTGCTGAGCTCAGAGGCTGCAGGGAACAAATAAATAGCAGTGTTTGCAGCTTTGTCATCGTTAGTAATATCCTGGCATCATACACACACACACACACACACACACACTCACTCACACACATACACACTCACACGATGCACACATACACACTCACACACATACACACTCACATGATGCAAATGTATACCCTCAACTATGGCACACACAGCCCACCTCTGGCTTAGGAACACCACATCAGACACAACAGGGTCCTTCTCCCACGTGTCCCCTCTGCTGTCAGCTTCCAGCTCAGAGGAGGCCCAGAAGCTGGGCCTCAGCCGGTGTCTGCAGGGAGGACAACACCCCACCCCCTGTCAGCTCTCCGCTGCCCCCCGCCTCCCCACAAGGAGCTCAGGGGCTGGGGGATCAGAGGGAGACACCCCACTGTCCCAGAGGCTTGTGGGAGGGACCAAGATCACATCAGGCCTCCCCACACCACGGGTCTCCGGCATGTGGTTTGTAATTAGGCACCCCGTCTGCTGCAGCACGGAGCTAACTGACCTGCCGGCAGTCGGCCACAAGGAAAAGGGAGAGAAGGGGAAGCAGAGACCATGTGGGGCAGTGGAGCCAAGCAGGCCCACATTCAAATGCTTCCTCTGCCGCTTGATAGCTGTGCACCTTGAGCAGGTCACTTCCCCTCTCTGAGCCTCAGTTTCTGCATCTGTCAAGTGGGCGTGATGACAATACCTCGCTCCACGAGGGCTAACTTACATAATGCATATAGAACAGCAGCCCAGCTCTCATCTCACCGTAAGCCAGGCTTTCTCGGCCTTGGTGCTACTGACACGTTGGGCCGGAATGCTCTCTGCGGGGGGACTGTCCTCTGCGTTGTAGGGAGCTCAGCAGCGTCCTTGGCCTCTGCCCACTGGATGCCAACGGTACCTCATCTCCACATTGTGACAACAAAAAGGGTCAGAGAAGGCCCCTGGGCACAGACCTGAAGGGACTGAGGGATCAAGGAGCCAGGGGAGATCTGGGCAGGAGCGGCCCCACAGAGGCCCGCTGGGCCCAGTGCCCGAGGGGACGCACTTGATGTGTTCAAACACAGAGGGGGTCAGCGCAGGAGGACCTCCCGTTTTATTACCGCGAGGCGATGCCTCTGGACGGTGTGGGCAGAGGACGAGGCGGTCTCACACAACACCCGCCGCCACCAGGTTGTCTGTGGAGTCTCAGATTTGTTCCAGAAAAGCGGGCTCCACTGTTCCTGGACTCAGGACTGCAGGCAGCCCAGGCCCTGCACCCGAGGGTCCGAGGGGAGGGTCAGCCGAGGTCCCTGTGGGCGCCAGGCAGGAACCACAGGCGCCGAGCAATGCCTGGTCGCCTCGCGATGAGATGCTGCTGCCTGTGCCGACGGGCGCTCTCACGCACC
>NW_006292094.1:2686710-2687955 GCF_000327345.1 Myotis davidii | reverse complement strand
GGGGGAGGGGCGGGCGGGGGACACGCACACACGCAGCCCTGCATTCACAACAGCAAAACCAGGGCCGCCAACGTGTCTGCAGAGAGAAGAAGCCGGGCTCATTCCTCCGACGACACACAACGCAGAAAACAACTCCACTTCTGGGCCGTGGCCTGGGGAGTCCCAAGCCCCGATGTGAGCGGGAGATGCAGGTCACGGGGCACACACACATGACGCCATTTCACGGTGGCCCAAACCGGGCAAAGCCAGCTCTGGCTACATGGGCACAGGCCATAGAGTCGAAAGGAAAGCCAGGGAGGCGTTAACCGAACATTCAATAAGGCGCCGTAGAACCTGTCTTTTTTTTTTAAGTGAAAATAGTTGATTCCTGATTTTACAACCCGCTTGGAAAGAAGCTGATTGTGTGAGTGCCTCTGTCTGATTTGCTGTAAGAGTCGAGGAGGCCGGTAAAACTGTCCGGAGGCTAAAGGAACCCCTTGCTCTCCCCGCTTTTCCATCAGATTGGAGGTTTCCAGGTAAAAGGTGCTCCCTGGAAATCAGCCAGGAGATGATACCCCTCAGAGGCCGCGGAGTGGGGCTCACCGGGCAGGTCACCCGGGATTCGGGTCAGGGCTGTGTGACTCCAGAGCCAGCAGGACTCCAGGCCTTTGAAGGACAGGAGACGGGCCAGGTGAGCGGGGCAGAGCCCGCTGACTACGCGATGTGCAGGGCGCGGTTTATTCACGGTGCCCTGGGGAGGTTTAACGATTTTTTTAAGTAAAAACCAACAGGTTTTTAAGCAGAGGAGTGATGGGGCCAGAGCTGCACTGGAGAAGCATCCCCCCAGGCGCTGGGAGGAATAGACTGGAAAGGAGGAAGGGTGGGGAGACCGCTGGGAGGCGGGCAGGGGGCAGGCACAGGGAGGCTGATGTGGCCCTGAGGCTTTGCAGGGGGCTGTGGAATTGGGTACAGGGTGGCATTTGGGCTGAAGCAGTAAAGGAGAACCCTCGTTTCCAACTTCATCACTGGAATAGAAAGTGGTGAAATGTGAATAACTGAAGACAATACAATCTGGGGGGAGGGAGGGAATATTTCAATGAGCTAGGGCTAGGCCCACCTATTCCTGTCCCATCACTTGGGTGGCACTAAGAGTCACCCTGCCCCTACCAGGGGCCATGCCCTGGGCACGCTCACACACCTCATGCCCACTACCCTGCAGGTGAGCGCATTCCGAGGGGCTCCCTCTGCCCATCCCAGCCAGGCCCA
>NW_006292094.1:2685157-2686527 GCF_000327345.1 Myotis davidii | reverse complement strand
AGAGCCCCTCAGAGCATTCCTTCCTTACCTTGTGTTCAATCCCCTGCCTCGTGCAAGGTTGGAATCAATCCCCCGAATCTGTCCTGGCCCAGAGCTACCAAAGCTAGACGCTGGAGAGCAGCATTAAACGCACTGATGCCTTGCCCTTCCCTGAGCATGACCCGAGTTTTAATGATTTGCTCTCACTGGACACAGGAGAACAAGGTACCGAAGCCAATGGCCTTGGAGCCAGACAGGTCTGGGTGTCGGAATAGTTGTGTGATCTTGGGGGAAGCAGCCCAGGGCCTGGCACACAGTAGGACCTCACTCAATGGAAGGTAGCAGTGATCTGGGGAAGTTGAGAAAGGAGAAGAGAATTCTGGCTGGAAGGGGCCCATTATACAGGTGGGGTAAACCGAGGCCTGGAGAGACTGAAGGGCTCACCCAAGGATCCACTTAGAGGTAGAACCTGGGAGTAAATGCCAGACCCGGACCCCGGGCCCAGACCTCCCCTGGGAGAGTCCCGGACACCAGTGGAGGCAGCGCAACAGGCCTTTCCAGTTGCGGGCAAGGTTGGCCTGGAGCAGAGGGGCGCGGGTGTCCCCCGGCCGCATGGGGTTTGCTTGCTTGTACAGAGTAGGCAGCGTGAACTGCTCTCTACAGTTTACAGACGTGTCACACAAAAATCCAAATCTTTTCATCTGCGTGAAAAAATCAGAAACGGTGGTCACTCACTCCAGGCCTGTGTTCCTACAGGGCAGCCAGCAGCTGCGCTGACCTGTGCTGCTCCCTTCGGCTGTTCTCTCTGCTTTGCCGCAGTCTCCACCCCTCTGTACTGTCTCCTGGACCCCACAGGCCCGTGTCCCCTTCACCTGACCAGCCGACATGAGCTACGGTGGTTAGAACACGTGGCTCACTCCCTCATTTACATGACCGGCCCTGTCTGCTTTAAGAAACAAAGCCCTACACATGCTGCAACCCATACATTACCTGCCGTTGTGCAACCCTGAGTCACTGCTCGCAAGCCCTCTTGGCAACTGTTTGCCCCTGAAGTCTTCCTGCCCGCCTCCCTCTGGAAATAGAGTCCTGCCTGTGCTCCTGCCTGTGGGCCCTCGCTCCACATGCCCCACTTTCCCTCTACTTGTTTGGATTATACCGAGGGTTAGAGTGTTCATTTCCCCATCTTCTCTCTTTTCCTCACCCCACTCCCCTGCCTGCCCATCAAGTGCCTCTCCTCCCTCCTCCCTGCAGAGGCCCCGCCCAGTGTCCTTGGGGCTGGCCCTTCTTCTCTGCATCTGGCGGCCAGAGGACCCAAGGGCAGGCAGCATTACCAAGGGGGGCTATTTCCCTAGGGGGCAGGGCGGGCAGATTTCTTGAGTTCCTCGGAGCAG
>NW_006292094.1:2674608-2683494 GCF_000327345.1 Myotis davidii | reverse complement strand
GAGCAGGCATCTCAGAGCTGGCCGTGTCCAGGCGCCCTTCCTTTATGTATGAACAACAGTGAGGCAGTGGCTTGTGTTGAGGCAACATATGCCACTGAGCTGGCATTTCAAACGTCTCTCTGTTCTCTCATTTATACGAACATGCTCAATAATGTATATGCATTTTTTCCTGTGGTGTCATTTTTTCTTACACAATACAAAGTGTATATTTATAGACCACATATGTCTACCTACATATAAATACACAGACACACATGCACATGTGTACAAGTACACGTGCACAAAGCTTCTTTCTTCTCCCTGATGCTCAGCTCTACATAAGATCATCCGTCAGTCCATTGAAACGCAGCCATCATGACCATCTCCACACTCTATAACCCTCACATCTTATATTGGAATATTACACATTGGATGATGTAACTCTTTCATGAGTGCCATGTCACCAGGAAAACCTCAGTCATCTTCTCTACTCCTCACAACAGCCCCCCTGGGGAGGTTTTGTTTCCCCATTTCACAGATGTGGAGACTGAGCCTCGGGACCTGACAGAAATGGGGGGAGGGCGGGAGGCCGCACTGGATCCAAGGTCTGTGTGATTCTACCTCCATGCTGCCTCCTTTCAAGAATGTCAGTACCCAGAGAGACCCGAGAGAGTGGTCAGACAGCTGGCGGAGTCAGGAGCCTCCTGAGCCTGCCGGGGAGTTTGCCCCTATTTAAAGAAAGAGCCATTCAGAGAGTGGGACCATGACCGTGGCTGCACGGACCAGCTGGGCTCTGGGGACTCAATGGAGCTGTCTAGCCATCAACAGCCCCTGAACAATAGCTCCCCTGACCTGGCAGTCAGAGGTGAGGCCAGAGGTCACTGGCCCCTGGCCGAGGGGGAGGAGCACAGACCCGGATTCCCTTTCCCGTGGACCACACAGGGAGAGTGAGAGAGCCTGAGCTCAGATGGACAACCTTCGGCCACTGGGAACTGGTCCCAGGCCTTTGGGGTCAGACTTAGATTCATCTGCAACCAGCTCGGGCTGCGTGGCGGACATTCGCTAGGCACTTTCACAGGCATCTTTTCCCGGATCCTCGTAGTGACCATTCGAGAACATACTATTAATATCTCCATGTTGCCGCCGAAACCGGTTTGGCTCAGTGGATAGAGCATTGGCTTACGGACTGAAAGGTCCCAGGTTTGATTTCGGTCAAGGGCATGTACCTGGGTTGCGGGCACATCCCTAGTAGGAGATGTGCAGGAGGCAGCTGATCGATGTTTCTAACACTCTATCTCTCTCCCTTCCTCTCTGTAAAAAATCAATAAAATATATTTAAAAAAATATCTCCATGTAGAGGGGAACAAAGGGGGGCTCAGTTTAACATTCATTCATTCATTCATTTGTTCAGTAAACATTTATGGCATGTCTGCATGTATCAGGCGCTGTTCTAGACACTTGGAATACAAAGATAAACAGAACAGACAAAATCCCGCCCTCATGGAGCTGACATTCGGGAGCCACAGTGCCAGGGCCTCTGCAGTCAGTCACCACTGAAACAGGAGAAAATGAAGGTCTTCGGGTCGGGGAACTCTACCCCTCGCCATGGAGGTCGGGAGAGACATGGCTGAAGAGGAGAAGGGACTCAGGTGGACTCAGGCTTTCAGGAAGCACTGGTGAGTTTCAAGCAGAAACGTGGCCCAAGGCCGCTGATGGCTTCAAAGATCCCTCGGGGGCTGAGTAGAGGCTGACGCGGAGGAGGTGAGGACAGAGGAGGTGAGGACGGAGGCAGGGAGGAAGCCACGCAGGTATCCAGGCAACAACAGTGGATTGGGAGGGGCCTGGCTACTCCAAGCCCAGTGCTCTGAAAATTGTTTCTTTTTAATTTGTCTTTGCAGAGGCCCAATTATCCGTGTTCATTATAAACCATGTAAAGGGAGGGAGGGAGAGAGAGAGAGGTAGAGGGAGAGAGGGAGGAAGGAAGGGAGAGGGGGAGCAAATAGAAAGTGGGGAGAAACATCTAACAGCAAAGTCAAGCTCAATAGTCTCTTTTTCAAACCTTGTCTTAGGAACTATTTCATGCAGTTTATACTAAACTAGAGGCCCGGTGCATGGAATTCATACATGGAGGAGGGGGTCCTTCAGCCTGGCCTGCACCCTCTCACAATCCGGGGCCCCTCAGGGGATGTCTGCGGGATCGGGCCTAAACCGGCAGTCAGACATCCCTCTTACGATCCGGGACTGCTGGCTCCTAACCTCTGGCCGGCCTGCCTGCCTGATCGCCCCTAACCACTCACCTGCCTGCCTGATTGCCCCTAACCACTCACCTGCCTGCCTGATTGCCCCTAACTGCCCTGTCTGCCTGCCTGATCGCCTTTAACTGCCTCTGCCTTGGCCCCAACCACCATGGCTTCATCTGGAAGGACATCCGGAATGATGTCTGGAAGGTCGTTCGGCTGTCCAGTCTAATTAGCATATTACACTTTTATTGTTATAGATTATACAGCATGATCATGAAACAAGCACCTGTGATCCTCTCAGTGGAAGAACCAGACCTCGCCAAGGCGATGGCGGCTCAGGTGGACCCACGTGATGCCCTGCCCCATCCCTGCTAGATGCCCTCCCACCCCGTGTTGATTCCCTGAATTTCATTTTGGTCTCTTTCCTCGCCTTTATTTTTTGTGTTGACCAACTATGAGCGTGTCCCTGAGCAATGCAGGGCTTGATGTACCTATTTTCCAGCTTTATGAAAAACGCATCTTAGCCCTCCAGCCACTTGCATGTTCAAGTTCAGATCGGGTGTCTCAGATTCCTCTGCTGAGGCATGCGGCCGGGATTTAGTCACTCAGAGGAGTGTGGTGTCGTCCACAGTGTGATGTACCCCAGCTTCTCTATCCATTCTCCTGCTGACGGCCAGCTGTCTGCCTCCTGGAGCGCACGGGTGTGAGTCTCTCTAGGAGACTTTGTGCTCTTCCCATTTCTGTGCCCGCCAGCCCTCAGGCCGGCCTCCAGGCCAGCACGCTGGGAGCTCGGGCGGCGGCAGCCCCCCAGTCACTTCCCAGGACTCAGCTGCCACAAGACCAGCAATCCCCCAGCCGACGTCTAATTAGGTCAGGAGAGTGTGGCTCTCACTGGCGTTTGTTCCGTTCCTTGGTTCCAGGAGGGCTCTGATCACAGCCCCTGGGCCCCAGGGACACGATAATAATAGCAGCCACTGGGCTGACTGCAGGCCAGGCACTGATCACACCCTTCCACCTATCAGCTCAGCCTTCCTAACGACAGCAGGACGCAGTACAGCATTAGCCCCAATTTACAGATAGGAAAGGTGAGGCACAGCAAGTCGAGGCGCTTGCCCGAGACCAGGCTTCAAGCCAGTGGCTGGCCCTGCACGCCCACCACCCTGCAGGCCCTTCTCTTAGGCGAGGGAGAGAGCCAGCTCCGGCCCAGCCTGGCCCGGCCAGCATCGGCCAGCATCGGCCAGCATCCCTTCACGTGCGAGGAAAAGAGACAGAACCTGAGTGAACGTAAGGACAAAGGGGACCTACTGGCTGACAAAAGTAAGTCCCAACAAGGCGGACAGGAAGCTGACCTCAGGGCCCGCTGGGTCCAGGGGGACAACGCTCTCAGACACTGCCCAGCCCTCCCCCACCCCTGTGACGTCCCCATAGGTGCCACCTTCAATCCCTTCCTGTTACCGGCACAGACACGTGGCTGCTTGCAGCCCTCCCCTCCCCTTCTAACAGGCCCCCCAATTCCTGTTGAGAAAACAAAGCCCAACCAACCAACCAAGCCCCCCAGAGGGTGGCGATGGGCTCGGCCGGGCCCCTGTCCTTCCCTGGAGGACACCAGGGGCCGGGAGGGTGCGGCCTGGCAGGGGCGCACGCAGTGGGGATCACGGGCCAGCCCACGGTCACAGAGGCCGCATCTGCTCCCAGGAGGGTGAGTGCCGGTGGGCAGGGCAGCCGGCCGCAGGGGCGGTTTCACGTAGCAAAGGGGCTGCCTGTGCCAGGAGTGAGGAAGCCCCGGCACCTCTTTCTTCTTGAGTGAGCCTGGTCCTCGCCCAACGAGGCCCGAAGATTCCCCCTCCCACTAGCTTTCGGGTTGGCACCCGGGCGAAGGAGTCTCGTTATTTTTAACCAAGTCCTCCTTCCTTCCGTACACCTCACCCACAGAGGCCAGGACCGCAGGAGCGTGGACGTTCTGCTCAGGGGAGTGGCCCTGTCCGGACGGGCCAGGGGTCCCCTGCGGTCTGCCGGTGCCCTCCCCACCGAGGGGAGCGGGCTCAGGGCGCCGGGAAGGGACACGGGAAGCAGGCCAGGGGACGCATGCTTTGAACAAGAAAACCCTTCCTGGGCGGGTCTGCTCCTCGCTGCCCATCACCCCGAGGCCCGCCCTCCGCGGCCCCGCCCTCCAGCCTCCCCTGTGGACCCGGCAAAGGCCCTGCTGCCCTGAGTGAAACCAGGTCAGAGAGCGTTCCAGAAGCGACTCAGAAAGTCAAGCGGACGCAGATCTGAACAGCAGAACAAAGCCAACCTGTCTGCCCAGGAAACTCAATCCGATTACGCCGGGCCGTGGCCGGAGCAGCCTTGTGACAGAGAAGAAAGGGCGCCTTCATGGCCGGGCCCTGCCTGCTGGCAAGCAGGCCCCACGGCGCCTGCCCTTGCCCCCAGGCCCGTGGGACCTGCTGGCCCTTCGGCCTCCGGGTGGGCGCGGGGGAGGCCTCTCCATCCGGCTGGAGGACAGGGGAGGGGAGAGAGGGGCGTCGGGAAAAGCCAAAGGCGGCGAATGGCTTCAAGGTGAAGGCCGTGGAGATAAGAGACAGCGTGTTTGTCCTGGAAATTGGCTCAGGGACAGACTGAGCTGAGGAGTAACCGGGGCAGACACCAGGGAAGTGTGCCTCCTTAATGGGCCGTCTCTATTTAACTGCTTCCCGGTTACTGGGCCAGCGGCCTGGAGGTGACTCCAGAAGTCCCAACGATGGAGAGCGTGACGGGCTGGGCCCTGTGCGGCCACATGAGGGCGGGGCTCCTCACATCCAGTCCTTGGGCCTGTCATTCTCAGCATCGCACTGGCCCCTGGACGGTCCCCAGTGGCACAGCCGCTCGGCTGGGGAGCAGTGTTTCTGACCATTTCATTTTCCTAACAGGGAGGTGAGCGGGACGGGCAAAGTTAATGTGGGGGTGCTTCTGTCCCCCCCCTGACACGCCTCCCTCCCCCCAGCCAGTTCCAGGAGCCCTCCCGCCTTCTGTTCCCTCCACGGGTTCTCTCCACCCAGCCGTCCATTCACTCAGCAGTGACCCAGCGTGTCCAGCGTGGTGTCCGCGTGTGCCGTGGGAAAAGTCAGGGCAGTCACTACTTTCCTGAAGCTTCTTACAGCCCAGGGGGGAGGCAGATGTCCTCCAAACAGCCCCGCAATGAAGTCATTTCATGGATAATGCGAGCGGTGGGGGAAAGGTGAAGAGAGCTGGGTTCAGGGAGGGGGAGGAGTGGGTGGGAACACAGGGCATTCTAGGGTGGGGACACTAGTCCATGCGATGCTGGATCAGTGGGTAAAGACACTATGCATTTGTCAAAAGCCACAGGACTGGACTGCATGGCACAGAGAGCCGGGACTCTAGAGGACAACATGGTGCCAGTACTGGCTCAGGAACAGTAACAAGTGGGCCCAAGCCCAGGCTGCGGGCAAGGTGAGCGACCGGTGAGTGACCGAGCAGAGACAACGGCTATGAGTGAGGAGTGAGCATTCTACACCGCTCCCCGCGCGCTTTCTGATGGAGGCGAAATCAAAAGGTAACATCCGCACCCCTGATGCCACATCAAAGACTGGGGCTGAGTCCTGGCTCTGTGACCTCCCTGCGGTGGGCACGCCACCCCTTTCACATCCCATAGACCAACTAAGGAAAACAAATTCAGCCACCCAAGCCTCAGTTTCCTCTCCAGGAAAATGTGGGTGAAAAATGCCCCCACCTCGTGTACCTGGGGAGCCCTGGGCCTCGGGTAGGTATGCTCCAGGTCAGTGGTTATCAAAGTGGGGTTCCTGGCATCGCCATCGCCCAGACACTTGCTAGGAATGCATATTCGCGGGTCACAGCTCAGGTCTACTGCATCGTAGCTCTAGGGCGGGGCCCGGCGCTGTGTGAGTTCTGAGGGGACCTCCGCGGGTTTCTGACACCAGCTCTCGTTGCAAGGCACTGCACTGTGTGGTCGCTGTCTGGGGGTTACCCATCTTCTCAGTCATTTCCTGGGCCAAAGAATCTGGAGGTGACTCCAAAAATGACGACGGTGGCTACGGGCAGGGAGGACTTGGGGTCACACAGACTCAGGAGAAGTCCTGCTGCCTGCACTGGCCGGTGGCCCTGGGCAAATTGTTTGCTCTCTTGGAGCCTCAGTCTCCTCATCTTTGAAATGGGTGCAATGCCTGACTTGCAGCTTGCCCAGGGCCCCGATGTAGCGATCTCAGTGCCCGGAACCCTGGAAGAATTCAGTAATTGGCGGTACTATTATTGTTGTTCGCGTTCTTCTTAAACAATCAGGTTTCAGAGATTTTGTTCTTCAATGGGACCTATTTCTCTGGCGTGAATCCCCGCCCAGCCTTCGTCGTCCCCCAGATAAATGTCCCCATAAGGGCCAGTGCTGAGTCAATTGCCAAAGGGCCCTCCGCTATCATCTGATGGGACCTCCGTGCTCGAATGAGATGGAGGGTTTCAATTACCCGGGATTACGAAGGAGGGCCTCCACGCACCATCTGGCCCAGGCCTGGCCGCCCATTGTCCTGCGGGATCAGAGGCCCTCGTGTGAGATATTAACATAATATTCCTCCCAAAAGCGATTACAGAGTCGCAGGCACAGAATGTCATGTGGTGGCCGCAGCCCCGCCCATCAGCAGCGATGACTAAACAAGCTAATCAGATCAGCACACATTTGCAGCCGGGCCTGGCAGCTGGGCCTGACATCGCCGTGGCGGAGGGGCAATCCACCATAGGACGGACTGACTAATGGGCTCCCGGTGGGCAGCCCGGCCCTGGTGGGCTGCCTGGCAAGTCTGCGTGGCGAATGTGGGTGTGCCCACAGGCTGCCACTGCCAGGGTGCCAGCAGGGACGGAGGCCACACTAGCACACAGCACACAGAGGGAGGAGCAAGAAGGGCAGGCACTGGTGCACCAGCCCCTCACTGTGTGTGTGTGCACGCTGATGCATGTGTGCATGCGTGTTCATGTATGCATTGTGTGCATGCATGTGCATGTGTGCATTTACAGTGTGTGTGTGTGTGGAGAGAAAGAGACAGGGAGAGATTGCTACCACATGCACCCTCCCATGCCTTCCTGAGAATGTGGGCTCTAGAGAGGAGCAGGGGCTGAGATCACAGAGCGGGTCTTGGCCAGAGACCTCTTAGAGAGGATCATCCCATGATCCCTCCCATGGCCCCACCTCAGGGACAGCTCCCTTCACCTAGCAGACCCGCCCCTCCACCCCTCCCCCACCCACCCCCGACTGCTCTCTGGAGTCCTGGTATTTTCCCAACTCCCCTCTCAGTAAATCCATCCTCCTCTTCACAGCTAGTGTGGACTTAGGAAAACTGAATTCCAGCCATATCGTTTCCCTACTAATGACTGTTGAGGACCTGCGGGTCCAAGTTCAAGATCCTTAATTGTATGTGCAGAATAGACCACTGTCCCCTGGCCCCATCCTCCCTTTCTATCCTCATCTCACAGCTCTCCTCTGATCACACACTGGCTCCCCTGGCACAGGCCTGGTGGTAGCTCCCCACCTAAGCTGTGTGCACCTCAGGGCCTTTGCACATGCCAGTCTCCCTGCACAGAACAGCACTTCCATCGTCCAGCCTCTCTGTCCCACTTGCCAGCCTTCATCCTTTTGAGGGCAGGGGCTGGTGTATCCCGAGCCTCAGCCTAAAGGCTGGTTCACAGAGGGGATCCACAGACACTTCTAAATAATAAATGGACAGTTTGGATAAAGAAGCCCGTAGGTGAGACTCTGGGCCCTTTTGGGGGTGCCAGTCACACATGTTCTCTTGCAGGATCTTAATGAAATGTTCCATCTCCCTCACCAGTCAGACACCTCATCTGGGAGGGAGGGGCTAAACTGGGGTGACAGACCCAGGGCCCCAACATGATTCGGCTTACCTCAGCGTTCTTTTTAAAATATATTTTTATTGATTTCAGAGAGAGAGCGAGAGAGAGAGTTATTGATTTCAGAGAGGAAGGGAGAGGGAGAGAGATATAGAAACATCAATGATGAAAATCATGGATTGGCTGCCTCCTGCATGCCCCCTACGGGGGGTCAAGCCAGCAACCTGGGCATGTACTCTGACTGGTAATCAAACTGAGACCTCCTGGGTCATAGGGCGATGCTCAACCACTGAGCCACATCGGCCAGACTTCTTTAAAAAATATTTTAATTAATTGGCAATACGGGTGATTTCCAAAACATTCAAATTCAGGCTTCTCGTGAAAAATACAATCTGCCTGCGGTGGGCGGGGTCCTGGGGCGGGTTCAGATGCAGCTGCCCCTCCAGCCGGGCACCTGCTCTCCAGTCCCCACAGGCCACCTAGCCTCCTGCACACGTCCCTGCCCCCTGCCTGTCCCGTGGCCGCCCTGGGGTGTGGCTTTTCATGCCCAGGACGTGGTGCATTCATCCCAGGAACCCCTCTCTTCACCATGTGCTCCTAAGCGGACATGGGTACGCCTGTGCACGAGGCCGAGGAGCCAGCACGCCAGTGAGCTGCACCTGCTCTTCCTCGCACAGAAACAAGATCAACTGCAGGAGCCACGTGCCCCTGAGAGTTTGAAAAGCACAGGCCGTCCGAGTCAGCACAGGCGTCCTCCTAACGAGGCCACGGGCTGGGCCTCCGGGGCGGGCTCCTCCCGTTTCAAGGTGCAGGAGCTGTC
>NW_006292094.1:2673295-2674564 GCF_000327345.1 Myotis davidii | reverse complement strand
ATTCAGATCCGTGGGTCCGGCAGGGCCCAAGACTCTGCATCCCAACAAGCTCCCAGGGCGGCCGACGCTGCTGGTCCCTGTACCCTTCACCAGCCGGCTCTGTGACCTCCATCCCCACAGCAAGCGAGAGAGGCCGGAAGCCAGGGGCCAGCGCTCCCACCACCTGGCGGCCTGGGAGGGTCATCTCCGGGGACCCTCAGTGTCCTCGGGGCGGCCATCTGCCCGTGTCACCAGGATGAAGGTAGGAAGCCCTTCGGGAAAGGGCACCGCGTAAGCAGGGGACACACAGGCCGGGTGGGTGAGGGTGCTGGGGTTTAGACACCTTTCCCCCTCCCCACGGCCAAGCCCTGTCAGTCCCATGAGTCATCTCACACTGTGACCCCCACATTGGTATCGGGATGCTCTCCAAAACTCAGGGAGCAGAAGATCGAGGCTCAGGTCACCCCGAGACGCCACCCCAACGTGCAAGGCGGTTGTTTTGAGCGGCGTCACCCTCGCTCCTTTTCCCAGCGATGAGTTTTCCAGGCACAGGAGGGAAGCACGTCAGGTCTCAGAGGAAGCGGTCGAAGCCGGCAGGAGGACTGGTCCCAGGGGCTCCCCTCGGAGCTGTAAACAGGAAGCGGCAGGTACAGCCGTGGGGTGGAGCCGCGGGAACACCCTGGAGTGTTTTGCAGCCTTTGGGCTCCGTCACAGGCACTGAGCGGAGGCCCCGCAGACACTCCCTGAGCCTGTCTGCAGCCACTCCGCAAGGCTTGGCGGGAGCAAGGCTCCTGGGCAAAGACGTGCCCGAGGTGGGGGTGCTACGGGCTGCAGGGATGTGCCTTCCCATTGTTCTAGCCCTTTCCCCACCTTCCCGGGCCACCCCACGAAGAAGTTCTCAGGGCCAGAGGGCAGCCAAGCCGACCCCGGTGGCAGCTGCAGCTGGTGCAGCATCGACACCGCTCTCAGCTTTCATTGTTGTCTCGTGTTTTCACAGCGCCAGCTCCAGAGAGGACTGGGCAGAGCAGAGTTTGGGGTTCGTCCAGCCGAGGTGTATATACGCAGCAGCAGACAGAATTCCTTTATCAGCGATTTCCCAGGAGATGGGAGAAAACTCTTCACGTGGCCCCACGATGGAGAGCCACGCCTTTGTGGGCAGTGGCCCTCTCCCCTGGGGGACACAGAGTTACTATTCCCACACCCCCGTGAGGTCCCCAATGGAGAGAAGCAGGGGCTGCAGGGCTTGGGCAGCTGCTAAGAAGACAAGTACCCTGCCAGCTGCACAGGCAT
>NW_006292094.1:2662384-2673282 GCF_000327345.1 Myotis davidii | reverse complement strand
CCTGCCCAGGAAAGGGAGGCGTGTGGCCTGCGGGGAGCCTGGAGGTCATTACCAGGGGGAGTGGAGTCCAGAGGCGCTGAAGCCTGGCGCTGGCTTTCCCGGGCTGGGAGCTTGCTAGGAGAACGGCGACAGGTGTCTCTGAAACACTGTTCCTGAACCGCGGAGGCACTGCAGCACCGCGTGGGGTGAGCTCTCCGGCCGCGCCCACGGTTGCCCCCAGGGCGGGCTTGCTCTGTCTTCGCGCAGGTGGCCCGGGAAACACGCCGCGTGTTTTCTTTTCTTTCTTTCTTTTGTTTTTGACCCAATTCGAGTTTTTCTCTCCTGCCCATTTCCTGTTTTATTTCTATTTCTGAGTCAGATAAAAGCAACTTTCAGGGCCTTGGAGACTATTTATATCACAGGAAAGTTTCAGGTTCTTATCGCTCTTGTGAGGATAGTGAGCCCAGCCTCCTGCCGTCATGAGCTGATGTTCCGCCGGCACCGACAGCCCCTCTGGCTCCGTGGCCGTGGCCGTGGCCGTGGCCGTGCCGCACGCCCGGCTTCTCACAGACTGACGGGCGGGCCTTCTATTTTTAATCACGTTTTGCTGTTGCTGTTTTGTTATTGAGCGGAATGAGTTCTTTGCCTATTTTGAACATTAACCCTTTAGCCGATATATGATTTGCCAATAATTTCTCCCATTCTGTAGGCTGCCTCTTCATTTGGTGGATGGTTTCCTTTGCTGTAACCCCACTGATGGCTTAGCCAGAAATCCGATTCCCGGGTATTTACCCAAAGGAAATGTAAACAGGGTATCACAGAGATAGCTTCGCTCCCATTCTATGGCAGAATTGTCCACAGTAGCCAAGAGAGGGAAACAGCCGGAGTGTCCATCCGAGGGTGAATGGATAACGAAGATGGGGTCTCTATACACAACGGAATAGTACTCGGCCGGGAGAAGAAGGTGCTGCCATTATGCTAAGTGTGATAAGTCAGAAAAGAAAGGCGACTGCTGTATGATCTCCCTTGTATGTGGAACTTAAAAAAGCTGAATGTATAGGAACAGAGGGTAGGAGGGTTGTTGCCAGGGGCTGGGGTGGGGGGTGGGGGAGATGTTGGTTAGTGGGTCCAAACATGCAGCTGGAAGATGAGCAGTCCTGCAGATTTCATGCACCGTGTGCCGGTGAGTCAACACTACTGGAGACCTTACATGTTCTCGCCACGAAAAGCAGTGACATCATGTGATGGGATGGACGGTTCGCTAGCACGCTGTGCGTAAACATTCCTCAGAAAATACAATAAGCACATCCGTCCACTTGGTACCTTAAACTTACACGACATTACATGTCGGTTCTATCTCGGGGATTTTTTTAAAAAGACAGATGTGTGAGCACAGCCCCCGAGAGCTTGTCAGAGAGCCTGACCCAGAGCTCGGGGCCTGGGAGTCGGCGTTCCTAAGAGCTCCCAGGGACGCCAAAGCTGTTGGCTCCTGGACCAGATGTTGCGTGGCAACGCTGATACCCGAAATCTGCCCTAATCCTCCCGTCAGGTTGCAGGACTGATTTCATTAAAGGGAGCGAGGGAGTGTCCCCACAAAAGGGAGGGAGCCGGGCCTTGAGCAACCTCCAGCTTGGGAACAGAAGGTGCCTGGGAGCAGGGACATGCCCTGGCTTGAGGCATCCTCCTCGAGCTACAAAAGACAGGAGTGTAGACGGTGGGCTTTGGAGACAGAGAGACCCAGCCTCAAGTTCCAGCTCAGACACTTGCTGGCTGGACAGTCCTGGGCAAAGCTATGCCATCGCTATGAGCCTCAGTTTCCCCACTTGTCGCACGGGGGCAAAACCCTACCGCCCAGGGTTGTTGCAAAGAACAAATGAGAAAACACACATCAAACACGTCTCACCACCACCTAGTAGTACCTGCCCGATAAATGGTAGCTGTTCATTTACTCAGCAAACTTCATGAGCACCTGCTAATGTCCAGGCCCATACTACACACTGGAGAAATCATGGGAACAGACTGATGTGGTTGCTAAAATAATGACCCAATGACACCCCCCCTCCCCCAAGATGCCCATGTCCTAAACCCTGGAACTTGTACTGTGTGGCATCACTGGCAAAGGGGTTCCGCAGATGGAATGAAGGTAAGGACCTCGATTGGGGAGGGGAGCCTGGGTTACCCAAGGGGGTCCAATCTAATCCCACGGAGATGAAAGCAGAGGGCCTTTCCCGGCTGTGGCCAGAGAGAAGCTAGGCCCAGCTGGCAGGGCCCGGCCACCTGGAGACGGGATGCTCTGTGGTTAATGTTGCCAAACCCACGGGGAAATCTAACCCCTGGTGAGAACTCAGACCCGCTCTCACAAAGTGCTCTTCGCGGTTCATCTCCGTCCGAGTGCCTGGCTATCAGCTACCACCCCTTGCTAGAGGGTATCGGATGCCACTCGGTATAAAAGCCCGTGACAAAGGAGAAAGACTCGTGTCCACGGCTGGAACGCAATGATGAAAGGTATGGAAGCTTCCCTCAGGGCAGCACTGTTGGGACAAACGTTTGGGGCCAGTGGGCGAGGGTGCAGGTGACCGTGGCTGTGGTTACACAACACAAGGCCATGCCTGGAACACAGCTCCAGAGAGCGCCGTGAGCACCGCCCCCAGAGGTGAGAGCGGAAGTCCTGGGAGACACCCCCAGTGACATACTTTGATACCAAATGTGGTCCCTAAACTGGTGGGGGGAGGTTTCCTGGGGCCTGATGTGCACTATTTTGGAGCAGCCACCGCCTCATTTTCCAGCGACTGCACCGTGTTACGTCCCCACGGGGAATGCACAAGGGCCCATCCCCCACGTCTTCCTCGACACGAGTCATTTGTATTTGTTCGTTTTCTATAGTCGCCCCCTTAGCGGGTGTGCAGGGGTGTCTCGTTGTGGTTTTGATTTGCATTTCCCTAACGGTCAGTGATGCTGAGCATCATCATTCCATGTGCTTATCGCCATTTCTCTATCGCCTCTGAGAAATGCCTACTCAAGTCTTCTGCCCATTTTTAAGTCGGGCTGTCTAGTTTCTTGATACGGAATTCACAAGTCTGAATTTTTAAGTGCCATATAAGGCCTCACTAGTCTTTCTTTCCTTGAATTACCGAGTCTCTAAGACACTCCCCAGTGACAAAATAAATGGAGCGTGACAAAGACTTCCACAGTCGAAAAGGGGCGCCTTCCCCCATCGCCCAGCCCTTCCCTCGTCAGAGCAACTCCGGCCTCGGGGGCAGCGGGGACCACGGCCCAAGCGAAGGCCTACATTCCCCTCCCTCTCTACTCTGGGGGCCTCGGATTGGCAGGGGCTGGAAATCCCCTTCACCCAGTTCCCAAGCTGCAGCTGCCGGTGCCTGAAAACCCCCAGGTCACAGACACGTGCCCACGGGCAGCTGCCCTGGGACTTAGTGTTTCACTTACGGGCAGCCGGTCTTGGGGGGAGGTGGTGGGGTACGCACTGAGAAAGGTCGGCCTCTCCTTGGTTTCCAAAAGAAAGATAGGTTGAATTGTGCAGGACTGAGGCTGCTCATTCTTAAGAATATCCTTTTTCTTTCGCTTTAATAACATGCAAATTTGAGCCCAGAGGAGTTTGGTCTGAAAAGCTACACAATCATATACCAAAATGTTTATTTTTAGCCCCAAGACATATGCATGTTCCTGATTGTGGAGCAGGTGTGTGCTTGGCATGTTCCCTGTGCTGTACAGCACGCTGTAGGATGCATGTTGCACGTATGTGATGCCATGTATTAAACAGCTGGGAATGGCGACCGCGTTAGGAGCGGTACAAGTGCCAGTCACTGCTAAGCATCATGTGTATCGGGGGAGGGAGCAAGGAAAAGGAAAGAGCAGGAACCCCAACTGTGCCCGGTATTAGCTCTGAGACCCCGAGCCAGCTACTGAAGCCTCGATTTCTTCATCTGAAATAGAAACAACAGGACCACATTTCAGCTGGTTCAATGAACTAGAAAGGCACGGTTTGATTGCCAGTCAGGGCACATGCCCGGGTTGCAGGCTTGCTCCCCAGTTGGGGAGTGCAGGAGGTCGCCAATCGATGATTCTCTCTCATCATTGATGTTTCTATCCCTCTCTCCCTCTCCCTTCCTCTATGAAATCAATAAAAATATATTTTTAAAAAATAGGACCACATTTCATCAGTGCTCAGATGCACGATTTTTTACACTGTAGCAGGTCTCAAATCAGAACATGCCAAGTAACCCACTCAGACGCAATCAAAAGACAGTATTACCCGTCCGACACATTGTCATGAGGCTTAAGCGAGATCATGGCACGTATGAAATGTGGAGCCTCGGCTCTGACGGGGCCCTAAAATTCAGATCAGCAAGTCATAGCTAATCCCCAGCTCCAGCTCGGGCTCCCCCGCAGCTGCCCACTGGGCATCCTAACTTGTCCAAGCAGGACCCCGATTTCCTCACCCGAGTCGTTCCCTCCACCGTAAATGGGGCCACCTTTCACCAGTTGCTCAAGGCCAGAAATCTAAGAGTCACCCCCGAAACAAAATCCATCTCCAAATCCTCTAGGCTCTATGTATGACATACACCGGGAATCTGACCACTTCTCACCACCTCCTGTCTCCTAACGCTGCCACATCACCGTCTCCTGTTGCCTTTGTGGTTACAACAGCCTCTAAGCCACTGGCTCCCACCTTGCTGTGTCCCCTCCCACCTCCCAGACACTCCCCAGCCACACAGCAGCCAGAGGCTCCTTTAAGACCCAAGTCCCTCCCCGACTGGGAGCCAGGCCGGCCTTTGTCCCACTCAGCACAATCGCACCTTCACCTGCCTCCCAGCCCTGCAGGACCCGGCCTCTCCGGCCTTGTATCCTCCCGCCCACGATGCCTCCCCTTGTGCAACACGTCCCTTCCATTCTGGCCTCCTCACTGTTCCTGAACCTGCCAACTTCATTCCTGCCTCAGAGCATCTGTAGTTGCTGTTCCCTCTGCCCAGGATGCTCTTCCCTCATATCCTTCGGGTTCCAATATTTATGTAGCAGGAACAATTATGTCCTCATCTGTTTATTGTCTGTCTCTCCTCTTAGAAAGAAGCTCCGTGAGGAGGTCAGAGACTGGCCATCTCATTCTCTGCTGTGTCCCAGAACCCACAGTGCCTTGCACATAGTAGGTGTGCCACATACACCTGTTGAATGAGTGAGTGAATGAGCCTGCATTAGGTGTACTTTCTAGACATATGAAGACATATATGTGTGTGTATGTTATATATACTGTATCGGCCCTCCATAACTGCAGGTTTTGCATCTGTGGATTCAACCTACCATAAATCCAGAATATTTAAAAAAAATCCAAGAAAATTTCAAATAGCAAAGCTTGAATTTACCTCACCAAGCATTGCACTGAATCCACACGAATGAAGTGACGAGCAGGCACCCTGCTATCACCTATATGCAAATATAGGTTCTATGCAAATTCCTCACCGTTTTATGTAAGGGACTCGAGCATCCCTGGATTTTGGTGCCCAAGGGGAGTCCAGGAACCAATCCCTCGTGGATACTAAGACACAACTGTCCATGTGCTTATATACACACACTCTTCATATCTATATGTCCATATCTACACATAACCAATATCTTTATATATATAAAAGCCTAAGCAACCGAACGACTGAACGACCAGTCTACCAGTCGTTATGATGCACACTGACCACCAGGGGACAGATGCTCAAAGCACAGGCTCAGGCTCCCTCCTGTCTGGATCGGGCCTGTGAGGATTGGGATTGGCCTGCAGGGACTGAGCCAAAACCAGCTACCCAACATCCCCCGAGGGGTCCCAGATTGCGAGAGGGCGCAGGCCAGGCCAAGGGACCTCACCAGTGCACAAATCCGTGCACCGGGCCTCTAGTTTATCCATAATGCACAAAGCAGGACGTACTCCTGTATGAGACCAAAAAATCCTAGTGACAAAACAGCATCAAGTTTGAAGAAACACAAGCCCCAGGTCCCATAACTACCAGGTCCATCAGAGGTTAGTTTCCTAACTGCACTCGGTTGCCTCTTAAAAGCCTCAGCGTAAATTATGGAGAAGGAGAAAATAACAGCCCAAGAACGCTAGTGCTAGAAGGCTCTTTGAGATCCTCTGACCCAGAGGCAAAGAACCCTACCCCTCTCTCCTCTCCTGCCCTTGGCAGGCATGACCAGTGGTCACAGTACTTTCCCCACTGAACTTCTTTCTGAGTCCTTCTTCACGAAGTGACAAGGCAGCCTCCGCCACTCAGCAGACGGGATGTGCTCTCCCAAATCTGCCCACTCCATTCGATCTTAGGGCTGAAATTCTGAGGCCCAGGATTGCCCCAAATTGCACACCTGGTTAGTGTTCCCAAGGTCAGACATGAAGCTGGAAGGGCACCTAGAGATGATCTTTAATATGGAGTCACATCGTCAGAAAGGCATTGCTTTTTTGATAATCTTTCTTTACTTCCGATTATTTCAAACGATTTCAATCAATTGCAGTGAAAGGCAATTTGCTAATAAAGTGAGTACAGGGATCAGACCACTACAGACTGCCAGCAAGATACTAAATAGAACCAACTACAGTCAGGAGACCAAGAGGAAATGCCTGCTTTTTGGGGGGAGACCAAGAGCCAGTTCAGCAAAAATAAAAAGGGACTGAGACGCTTGAACGGTGGGAAGTGAAGGCAGAGCAACACGTCTTCCAACCAAAAATGAAACCCCAACTTGACTCAGGTCTCCACTCCCCAGACAAGGCCGCCCTATCCCTTGCTCAAGACTAAAACCTGACTTGTTCAAGGCAAACATACAGTCATTCCCTCAGCCAACGGTGAACACAAAACTGCATGTGACATGATTCTGACCACAGCTCTGCTGCGGGGCCCTGGGGAAAGCTGGCTCGCTCTTAAAATGAGAAACCAACCAAGCCAGTGCCTTTCTGTCTCTGGCAAAAATTAATTGCATCTGCGTGCGATGGCCAGGCGGTGGCAGCCACTTTGGCACCACAAGGAAAGCAGCCTAAGTCAGAACCGACAGGTCTGGGCTGCCAGGGGAGCAGGATAAAAGGAGACCGAAGGCGTGGGGATAGGGAGAACCACGGAGTTCATCAGCCCCGAAGACACTCTACCTTAGATCAGGGATCTTCACCTTTAAACCGTTTTAAGTTGGGGTTTATGTTACCTATCATCCTGGCATCCTCACCAGTACCTGAGACTGCCTCCCATTGCTTCCTAGAGGTGAACATAGGCCCAGTCACATCTCCAGGCCCTTCCCAACTCCCAGGCATTGCATTTCCCCTCCGAGTGGTGTGAAGACAGCAGACCCTTGTAATGGAGGAGCTGGGCGGGCTCCACCGTTCCTGAAAGCTCACGTTGTCCCCGACACGCCGTGCATGGCACACGCTCAAATACATCTGCTGAGCGTGAGCGCAGATTCACGGAAACGCTCAGGATTCAATTGCACTGCGGCAGAAGCTGGCATTCCACCCACGTCCTCCCCCACGCGCAGCCCCAGGAATCTATATTTAATTGTCGTTGCAAAATCAGAGCCTCCAGCGTGTCACACAGGAGATCCTTTCCGAACGTCCGAGAGGAGCAGCGTGGCCGGCTGCCTCTCGCAGTGTTGCCTGGGCAGCTGCCTTTTTCTTAGGGGCAGAGAAGGGAGGGCGACCTTCTAAGTCACACCTCCCCCACCTCGCCGGCCCCTCCCGGCCCCTGCCCCTTCCTCACTCTCCGTCTCTGCCGCTGTCCCTTCTGCAGGCCGGTGATTCATTTCTTTGTCAGCGCTCATCAGAGTGGCGGGGAGGGGAAATCAGAGGGGTCTCCAGGGAGATTCCCATGCCGCGTGCGGCGCCAGAGGTCACTGTCACCTTGGCCCGGAGGTGGCCTGTTTCCCAGAGGGAAATGAAGATATCAGTCAGATGTCAGTCAGGGGAATCTAAGGGGGGGGCCTGGGCAGAGGGCCAGGCTGGACTGGGCGGCGGGGCGGGGCTTCCTTCCCGACCCTGCAGCAGAGGCCTGGGCACCTGACAGTTCTGATAGCAGGTCAACAGGCAAATGTCAGCTCTCCCATCCAACTCCTCCTGGCCCGTTGTAGGCGCTCCGGCTGCCCCCTCCCCTCCCTCGGCCTCCCCATGTCTACTCAGCAGGAGGAAGGGGAGCTTTTGTCTGCAGCACTCCTGGCCGCCCGCCCTTCCCTATCTCGGGCAGGAAAGAAAGCCTCAAGCCTCATCCTGCGGGTCCCCAGGTCTGGAAGCACAGGGCGAGCCAGCGCTCTGGTCCTGCAGCCGCAGACGGGAAAGCGGGAAAGCGGGGTGTAGACCAGGGCTCCTCACTCAGGAGGGTGGATGGGCCGGGATGGATTCTGCGCAGGAAACGTGGAGCCTGTTTATCTCTGCGCTGGGTGTCACTGCCGGGCGGCCCTGCCCGGTCTCACTAAGGAGTCACCACCTGCAGCAGCCCAGCGTCACAGAGCCCACGCTGCAGGGGGGTGCTAGGTCTGTCTGCCGGAGAGGGGCCCCTTTCTCATGCCTGCTACTGCTTTTCCCACGTGGGATTAGCCCCCGGGAGGAGGTCCCTGCCCCAGGAGTCAGCACCTGATGGACAGCTGGCCAGCGGGAGGCGCCCTCCCCATCCTGCCCCATCCTGCTCGGGCGGCCCTTCTGCCTCCCACCCCGCTCAGCGCCCCCCTCTGGGCTCCTCCCTGAGAAGCTAAGGGGTTGCTGTGTCTTGATTCCTCGTCTGGGATTTTCTGCAAACTCTCCTGCCCCCGTCACCCCGCCGCCTGGAGCCTTCCCTGGCTTTCCTCCCGTCCCTCCCTCGGGAGCCCCCCTGCTCCTGAGGCCGGGCCACACTCTGATCCGTGGCCATCATTTCAGGGCAGGGCAACGGGGAGAGGTTGTTCCAAACGTACACAGTTCCAAACGAAGCCTGAATTATCACCAACGCCCAGGCCCTCCCTGCCACCTATGAAATGGCAGTTTTGGCCCGGCCGGTGTGGCTCAGTGGTTGAGTGTCCACCTATGAACCCGGAGGTCACAGTTCGATTCCCGGGCAGGGCATATGCCCGGGTTGTGAGCTCCATCCCCAGTGTGGGGCGTGCAAGAGGCAGCCGATCAATGATTCTCTCTCATCATTGATGTTTCGACCTCTCTCTCCCTCTCCCTTCCTCTCTGAAATCAATAAAAATATATATGTATATTTTTAAAAAGGGCAGTTTTGAAAACATGGCTTCAGTTGTCTGTGAGGGCGGGGACGGCAAAGAAAGCCCCCACACCGGCCTCGCCCAGTTCCTTTCTGCTCATTGGTGACCCCTGTCAATAGGATTTGGTAGGGCCAGGGTCCTGGACGGAGGGCGGGCCCAGGAGAGCAGTGCTCACCAGCACAGCAGCGCCTCCGGCTCCCGGCTCCCGTGTTCGGCACCGTCTGGGGGACAGTAGAAAGTGAGGGGAGATGAGGTCCCTGGGTCTCATGTGACTCACAAGCCACAGTTTGCCGACCACGGTCCTAGGACCATTGGGGCTGGGGACCCACCTGGGATAAGTGTGAGGACCAACCCTCCCCCGCATATGCTGCCACTTTCCATGGGTGCCCTGCACCCTCTCCCAGGTCCACTCCCAGCCCCCGAGGGTGACCACTCTGGGCTGCACTGCTACCCAGCCTCTCTTGACCTCTGGTTCCCGGTTGTGTTCACTGAAAAGAAATGGGGAGGGAGGAGGAGAGAGAAGTTGGGGTATTTCTTTCCTGCTCCCACCTTCCTCAGGCACCTGTGTCCAGCTGTGTGTGTCCCTTCAGACTTCTTGTGACTGTATCAGTTACCATTGCCGTGTAACAAATCACCCCTAACTTAGTGATTTACAGCAATCCTCATTGATTTGCAAGTGACTCTGCAGTCCGGGCTGGGCTCAGCTGGGCAGTTCTTCGGGAATCACGTCACCTGACGTCCTGACTGGGAGACGACCTGACTGGCGGCTGGTGCTGGCTGTTGGCTGGCGGCCTCGGTTCTCCTGCCCGTGGCCTCTCATCATCTGCTAGGCTGGCCCAGGCTTCTTTACATGCCAGTCCCAGGGCACCTTCCAAGAAGGGGAAGGTAGGACTTGCAAAACTCCTAGAAGCCTTGCCTAGGACAACTGACGCCGCCGCTTCTGGCACGTTCTATTGGCAAAAGCAAGTCACCAGACAAGGCCATATTCAAGGAGGGAGGCCTGGGCCCCATCTCTTTGTGGGAGCAGCTGCAAAGGCTCATTGCCGCGGGGCCTGGACACGGGGGCCCCGTAACGTGAGATCTGGCCTCCCCGTCTTTGACACCACAAAGTCTTTGTTCCCTTAACTTTCCATTCCTATGTGAGGGGTCCCTTCACTAAAATCCCTGCAGTGGGATCATCTGGGCGAAGTTCTGTTTCCTGCCAGGACCCTGGTGGATCCGCCTTATCTCCATTCGCACCTGTCCCGGTGGCCCCTGGGCCTTTTTGGGACTCCCTCCGGGGTTCGCTTCACCCTACACGGTGCTCGAGTCCGTTCTCACTGCTGCTCATGAAGTTGGACCCTCGCACAGAGGTGAGTTTCCGGGGCCCGGTTAGTGCGACGCCCTTTAGGGAGCACTCATTACATCCCCACAACTACCGGACTGGCGCTCCGACGTCCAAACGCAGACACCTGCCAAGCATGTTCTGCGAAGGGCTCCCTACTTGTGCTGGGGAAGTGCCTCTGCCCCTGCAGATAAAGCGGTTCCGTTTTCCCGCCCGGCACGGCGGCAGCTCTCTGATTGGCAGCCCTGCTTCCCGCCCCTCCAACTGGTTTTCTATCCGGAGAGCAAAGTTGTCCTCTTGAACAGACCGGGTCACGTGACTCTCCCCCGTCTCAGAAATGACCACAGAAGCCTCAGCATCTCCCACACTCCTTCCCCTGCCTGTGCCCACC
>NW_006292094.1:2661545-2661785 GCF_000327345.1 Myotis davidii | reverse complement strand
GTGGGGGGGGGGGGTGCGGTGTGGTAAGGGTGGTTAGGGAGAGGGGGCGTCATGCAGGCAGTGGTGAGCAGGGCATGGACTGTGGAGAAAGTTACCCACTCAGAGCCCAGGAAAACAGAGCTGTCTCAAGTCCTTTTCCTTCTCCAGGAAACCAAGCGTTGCCTGGAAACACTGGCCGTGTGTGTGTGTGTGTGTGTGTGTGTGTGTGTGTGTGTGTGTGTGTGTGTCTGGGGCCTCCCT
>NW_006292094.1:2658534-2659800 GCF_000327345.1 Myotis davidii | reverse complement strand
GGAAGCTGACCCTCCCTGGACCTGCCGACTCAGCTTTTCACAAACGAGGCCGGCTCCCAGGCCTGGACGCCAGCGTCCCCAGCTGCAGAGTTAGCACAGACAGGCCTGGGGGTGAGTCCGATCCCCCTTGCAGAACAAACACACTCCTCGGTCCGTCCTGGGAAACTGCGCGGGAGGCCTGCTCCAGGCCAGGCGCTCAGAGCCCGAGAGCAGTGCAGCCCTCCAGCCCTGAAATCCAATTTTCCGCCCAGGGCTGTGACTCCCTCTCCAAAGACACACACACGAAAAATGAGGGTGGGCCCGTGTCACCCATGGCAGCTCTGACATGATACCTTCCGGGGAGGCCGGTTTTCACAAAACCAGTCTGATCGCCTGAGACGCTTCTGTTGAAAAGACCCATCACGGCGGCTGCTGTCGGGAACGAGAAAATGGAAATCACCAGCAAAACAGAAAACGCATCCCCAGCATCTTAATGATCTCGGGGATAATGGCGCTGCTCTCTCACATCCAGGGCCGGTGACAGCCGGGTTTCCGCGTGAGGGTCAGGCGGTTCATGTTTTTTTAATTGGCTCATTGCTAAGCCATGTGCCTGTCATGATGCCTCAATCCCTTGCCTGTCGCCCGGCAGAAATGCCTTCCCTCCCCTCGTCTCCCCCAAACACATGCCTCTTCTCAGGGGGAAATGCGCTCCCCTCTCTGGCACACAGATCCCTTCTCCTACAAGGGCTCCGCTCTGGGTGAGCTTGCATTTCTCTTGCCTAAGAGAGCCATTCCCCGGAGGGAAAGGAAAGGAGGGGCATCTGCTGGCTGCTCCTTGGTTTCCATATAAACGCCCTCACCTCGCTCCCTCGCGGAGATGACGGGAGAGAAGCGGCTTTATTTCAGGAGGCTGAGCATCCATCTCCCGGGAGCCCTGCATGCTTTCCTGCATTTGTTTTATTGGGTGGGACTCGAGAGGAGGAACAAATGGGAAACGCTGTCACGGGGCTGAATATAAATCCATGGCCTTCATTTAGAATGCTTGCGGTGACGGGGAGATCTTAACACTAATAAAAATAATAATGAGCCTTGGGATGAAGAAGGGCGGGGAGTGTCATTTCTCAAGTGGGCTCTGAGGTGTGAGGGTGACAGCAGCCATCAGTTAAGTAAAGAAGCACCAGGGCTCTGACAGGCAGTGGCCGCACCGCACGGTCACCGAAGGCAGAAAGGACAGCTCTTTCACTTCCCTTCCAGGTTCTTGCCCCGAGAGGGCAGTGAAGCCGGACC
>NW_006292094.1:2657673-2658382 GCF_000327345.1 Myotis davidii | reverse complement strand
GGGGTCAGGAAAGAGGGAGGAAAGGAAAAAAAGAGGGAAGAGACCAGCATTCTATATTCATTCATTGTTGCACAGTAAATGCTTGTTGCACACCTACTATGTGAAACTCCCCCCCCAACCCCACTCCTCTCAGAGCTGATGGAGAAGATGATTTCAACCACATAATCACACAAATCACTATGGGTGTAGCTTTGCTGAGGGCCACCCGGGTCACCCAGTCCATGCTCCTGTGCACAGGCGTAACCAGGAGACAAGACCTGGGGGGAAGGGGAGGAAGGGGGGAAGACAGCATCCCTGGGGCACGGGGGAGGGTGGCTGTGGACGTCCACTATGCCTGATGCTTCTCATCCGCCAGGGCCTGGCTGAGTATTCGGCAAGCACCATCTTATTCACTCCTCCAACCAGCCCAGTGGATGGGCGCTGGTCTAACCCTATTACAGATGAATACTCAGGCCTGGGAAGTCATACTGTTCACCCAGGAGCCTATTACATGCAAGATCCAGACGCAGAGCCAGGTGGTCCCATCTCCACAGCACCCACAGCTGCAGGGCTGTGTGTGCGGGACTAGGGGCGGGGGGGAGACAGACAAGGCCGCCTTGCCCACCCACCTCCCTGCGCCGGCCTCCTCCTCTTTCGGGCAAGCACAAACACTCTCTCTCTCTCTCTCTCTCTCTCTCTCTCTCTCACACACACACACAAACACACACAA
>NW_006292094.1:2653611-2654736 GCF_000327345.1 Myotis davidii | reverse complement strand
TAACCACCATCCCTGCCAGGACCCTGGTGGATCCGCCTTATCTCCATTCGCACCTGTCCCGGTGGCCCCTGGGCCTTTTTGGGACTCCCTCCGGGGTTCGCTTCACCCTACACGGTGCTCGAGTCCGTTCTCACTGCTGCTCATGAAGTTGGACCCTCGCACAGAGGTGAGTTTCCGGGGCCCGGTTAGTGCGACGCCCTTTAGGGAGCACTCATTACGTCCCCACAACTACCGGACTGGCGCTCCGACGTCCAAACGCAGACACCTGCCAAGCATGTTCTGCGAAGGGCTCCCTACTTGTGCTGGGGAAGTGCCTCTGCCCCTGCAGATAAAGCGGTTCCGTTCTCCCGGGGCACGGTGGCAGCTCTCTGATTGGCAGCCCTGCTTCCCGCCCCTCCAACTGGTTTTCTATCCGGAGAGCAAAGTTGTCCTCTTGAACAGACCGGGTCACGTGACTCTCCCCCGTCTCAGAAATGACCACAGAAGCCTCAGCATCTCCCACACTCCTTCCCCTGACTGTGCCCACCTCTCTGGCTTCGTCTCATGCCATCTCGCCCTTGCTCACCAGGCCTCAGCCACACTTGCTGCCTCACTGCTTCGCAGATGGGCCAAGATCAGTCCCTGCTCAGGGGCTTCGTGCTTGCTGTTCCCTCTGCCAAGGAGGCTGTTCCCTCAGATCTCTACATGGCTTGGCTCCTTCCGCTCAGGCCTCCCCTGGAATGTCACCTCTGCAGAGAAGCCCTCCAGTCTTGCCCTTTCAACTCACTACGTTTCGCCTTGACCACAGCACTTACCACGAGACAATACCTTCCTGGTGACCGAGGTGTGTGCTCTCCTTCCCCCGTGAGCAGAAGGGCCCCATGAGAGCCCGGAGTTCTGGGCCTGGCACCCGCCCGCTTCTTGACCAAGTGTTGGCATTTTGCCCTCAGCAGCTTCGTAATCAGATCTCACTCCCGAACCCCATGACAAGAGCGGAGGCTGGGTTGGGGACCCAAAGGTGCCTTGGGTCCTGGGACAGTAGCAGCACTCCAAGGAACTGGAGTGGCCGATGAAATCCATAATACGTCTGCTGTAAATATGTATATTGCCAGCAGAGAAAATAAGTCAGCATTGAGGCAAACAAAC
>NW_006292094.1:2627538-2652627 GCF_000327345.1 Myotis davidii | reverse complement strand
AAAGGAAAAAGAGAGGGAAGAGACCAGCATTCTATATTCATTCATTGTTGCACAGTAAATGCTTGTTGCACACCTACTATGTGAAACTCCCCCCCCACCCCCACTCCTCTCAGAGCTGATGGAGAAGATGATTTCAACCACATAATCACACAAATCACTATGGGTGTAGCTTTGCTGAGGGCCACCCGGGTCACCCAGTCCATGCTCCTGTGCACAGGCGTAACCAGGAGACAAGACCTGGGGGGAAGGGGAGGAAGGGGGGAAGACAGCATCCCTGGGGCACGGGGGAGGGTGGCTGTGGACGTCCACTATGCCTGATGCTTCTCATCCGCCAGGGCCTGGCTGAGTATTCGGCAAGCACCATCCTATTCACTCCTCCAACCAGCCCAGTGGATGGGCGCTGGTCTAACCCTATTACAGATGAATACTCAGGCCTGGGAAGTCATACTGTTCACCCAGGAGCCTATTACATGCAAGATCCAGACGCAGAGCCAGGTGGTCCCATCCCCACAGCACCCACAGCTGCAGGGCTGTGTGTGCGGGACTAGGGGCGGGGGGGAGACAGACAGCGCCGCCTTGCCCACCCACCTCCCTGCGCCGGCCTCCTCCTCTTTCGGGCAAGCACAAACACTCTCTCTCTCTCTCTCTCTCTCTCTCTCACACACACACACACACACACACACACACACAACACACACACACACACACACACACACGCCAAGGAGACCCTCAGCTTCACCACCTCCTTCCTCCCCAATCGGATGTGTCTTCGGGTCCTGTGATTTGGGCCAAGAGCGAGGTGAAGAGCTGGGCTCCCACCCGGGATGTGGCCGAGGGGCCCGGAGGAAGGGGCAGCGCACCGGACGCTGCAGAAACAGGCATTTGGCCCAGAAAGCAGAAAGGACAGCTCCCCAGGCAGAGGGACTGCGTGTGAGAAGCGGGTGTGGGAAGCAGGGGACATCTGGGAAAGCGAGTGTTGTCCGGGCTGGCTCAGATGTCCTGCTCTGCGCAGCACCCCCCTCCCCCAGCGCTCCCCGTCTCAGCAGGGGCCCCGCCAGCCACCGAGGTGCCTGAGCCACACAGACAGACAGCACCCTGCACTGCTCGCTCATTCATCCAAACTGTCATCAGGTCCCCCTAAATAGAGCCTGAATCTGCCTGCTTCTCGCCTCATCTCCACTGCTGCCGCCTCCTCCAACACCACCATCTCCTGGGGCCGCTGTCCCAGCTGCTGACGGGACCCCACCCACTTTCGTTCATCAGACTCCCTGCTTACAACTGCTCCCCATGCTCCGCTCGAATGGTCCGCCCAGCGACAAAGCCTGCGCCCCGCACTGGTCAGGTCCCTGCTTTCTGCCTCACGATCCATTCGCCGTTCTTTCCTCTCTGGCCCCGGCAGAGTCCGCACTTGCACACGTGCGCGTGTGATGACTGGGGCCGACACCTGGAGTCCAGGGGGTAGGGCTGCCACCACCCCTCCCGGTCCCGCACCAGCAGCCCTGCAGCTGATTTTTAAAAATTGATTCCAGAGAGGAAGGGAGAGGGAGAGAGAAACAGAAACATCAATGATGAGAGAGAATCATTGGTCGGCCGCCTCCTCACACCCCACACTGGGGATCCAGCCCACAACCCGGGCATGAGCCCCAACCGGGAATCACACTGTGACCTCCTGGTTCAGAAGCCGATGCTCAAACATGGAGCCACGCCGGCCGGGCCCTGCAGCCAGTCTTGGTTGAGAGACGGGTAGATACTAAAGCACTTGGGGTGTGGCAGTGAGCGGGCTATGGGGGAGAGAAGTAGGGGACAGCTCCTCGAGCCGCTCAGCCACCAAGCGAGTGATACAGGGGACAGCACCGCAGTCTCCCTGGGCGGCACGGGGCACGGCCTGCTTCTCCCCTGGTGCCGGCCAGCGGCCTCGGGGCTCACCGCAGGGCCTCTCTCCACCAGCGCGGCTGAGCTGCTGAAACACACCAGCGGAGGGAAGATGATGTGCTTGGGGGTGCTGACACCTGCCACCCCAGCCAGCGGCACCCCGGTTCCCCCACATGCTTTGCTACGCCCAAGGATGCCCACGGCTCAGTGGGGCCCCAGGAGCTGGCAGGGTGGTCCGCACCTTCCCTGGCTCCAGCCATCCCAGGGAGGCAGCTGGGGAAATGGGGGGGAGGGGGGGTCCTCCTTCCTTGTGAGGAAATCGCTGTGGGATTGAAGGAAAATTACTTAATGGCTCTGAGCCTCTGTTTCCACAGGGCTGACAAAAGGGTGAAATTTTACCATCATTATTATTTTTAATTATTATGTTTCACCATCTTGTAGGTTGCCTGGGTGATTCTTCTGCTTCCCACGGCGCCAGCTGAGGCCCAGGATGGCTGGAAGGTCTGAAAGGGCCGCCCTCCCATGAGGCAGTTAACTCTGCCCACCGGCTGGGACCCGGCTTCCCCTCCATGCACCTCGCCACCTGGCTGCTTGTGCTTCCTCACAGCCTGGCGGGAGGGGCAACCCGGGAGGAGAAGAGGGAACTGCGGCTCCCTGAAGGCCCAGAGGTTACCCAGCGTCACCTCTGTCACCTGCTACTGATCAGAACAGGGGTGCGGGCCAGCCGTGAGGACTCACGGTGAAAGCTCCGCCTCTCGATGGGGACAGAGGTTTTCTCCCACAAACACAGGGCGGGCAGGGGCGCATGTGGCAGCCACTATGGAAACAGTTTTCTGCCAATGGACTTCCACCATGACTAGTACCCAGGAGACCTTCAACAATGTTAGTTTCTTTCTTTCATCCATTCATTCATTCATTCATTCCACACATCTGGTAAGCACTCACTATGTGCCAGGCCTTAAACCGGGCGGAGTTGGTTCTAGTCATCGGGGAACTCCCAGTTCTCAATGGGAAACAGACGAGGAACGCAGGAGTTACAGCCCCCGTGGTACCAGTTTTGCTACAGGGGATTGGCAGGCGGATCGGGCTGGGCCATCGGGAATGAGCCTGGGGGACTGGCTGCCTCTCCTGGAAGGAAGGCTCCTCTCACAGAGACGCTGGCTGGAGCGGGCACCCGGAGCTGCTGGGGGCAGGCTTGCCTCACAGGGACCTGCCAGCACCCATCTTGCCCCGGATGGGGACGGCTTGGGACAGATGAGCCAACCAAATGCCCTGTTTCGCTAAAGCAAGTAGGGTTCAGCGTTCCCTCACTTCTTACCCAAGAAAATGCCCACACCCCACACCAGCCTTATGGCGCTCAGGGTCTGGTGGGCGGGCCCAATGCAGCAAATGCTGATGCCTCCGTGTTGTGAGGGATACACAGGGAGGAGCATGGGTATTGTGGAGGGACCGACTGGGTTCACTTTCTGGGCAGCAGGTAAAGAGGTTCTGGACGTTTCCTGGAGGAGGCCCCGCCCACACACCAACCCCAGGGCGTGGCTGTGCGTCTGACCCTCTCCTGTCCATGGGCTGTGTGATGTGAGGTCCTATCGCATGAACCCGGCCGTGGGAGGAAAGGCAGCGTCTCAAGACAAAACTAGCAGAGGCCAGGCGCTCCTACTTTGAACCCGCCCCTTCCTAACTTCCCAAATCCGGGGTGTTAGGAACGGCCACCCTGGCGTCTTCGCGGCAGACACAGAGCCTGCTTAGCGGAAGCGCAGTCTGCTAACAGGCCCGCGAGGTGAACGGAGCTGACAGCTCCCTGACATTTCCTGGTTTTACGAGCCAGTGGCTCTGACTCGGAAAGCCGATCAGATGTTGCAAATCGATGGGCCCTTCGGGGTGCTGTCTTCGCAGAGCCGTAATGAGGTGACCTTGGCTGCCCGAGCTCCGAAGGCACAGAGGATGTCAGAGTCGTGGGAACAGCTACACTGATCAAGGCACGCTCGGCGCCCGCGGCCCTCCTGCCCCCGCGGCTTTGCAGCGACCGTAACTGTGCAGGGCGGCTGCAGGCACCTATCTCTTTAAAAAACCCCTCCCTCATCCCACAGACAGTTGTGCAAAAGCTCTGTTAAGATGTCACTTACAGCAAAGGAACACCTCCTGGGCACCCCTCGTGCAGGCACAGCTCAAGCACAGGGGACCCAGGAGAGATTACATGTTCCTTGCCCTCCGGCAGCTGGGAGTCCGGGAACGGAGGTCCTGTCTCATAGAAACAGCTGCGTTCTCTTCCGTGCTCGCGTGGCAGTGACTTGTGCGATGTGTAAGTGCAGAGTGGCTGCTACACTGATACCAAGAGGCTTAAGGACCAACACAAGCTGACTCCTGTGAGCCCAGAGGTCAGCAGAGGGAGTGGCAGGTGCAGCATGCTAGGGAAAGCGTGTGGGCGCACCGTGGACGCCCGCCGGCACGGGGACAAACCACGGATGCCCAATAGCCAGTGGGCCCACCGTGGACACCCCGCAGCGTATCTGTGCTGGGAATGTCGAGCCCATGAGTCCAGCAATTCTCTGTAACACCAGCTGGTAAGAGAGTTCTACCCTGTTGTTAAATAAGAAAAGCAACCACAGAGAGATCTAGACGGTGTGACCCAATTTTAGAAAAACAAACATGTTAGAACATAGTAGCCTGCGCGAGGAGGAAGGGCTGGGCGGGTGCCCGGGGCAGGGCCTGTCCCCGCGGAGGGACAGTTGTGGGGAAGTTACTCCTGGCTCCGCAGCCTCCAAGCCGGGTGGGTCTCTGGCCTCCCAAAGACCCTGGAGAGGACCCAACAAGCAACTTGAAATGCTTTTCGGGTTCCACGGGCCAGGCCTGGTCCCAGTCTGAGCGAGGGCAGGAGGCTGCAGAAGCCGAGAGCTTCCCCGAGCTCACCCCGGGCCCCCGACTGCGGCCTGACCCTGGGGGACTCATGAAGACTCGAGTTTCTTGCTGGATTCCAAGGGAGGAAGGGAGGGGCCGGGAGAGGGGTGCAGAATTGGGCAGCAAGGGCTTCTGTGTGCAAGAGAGGACAAGGGCCGATGCTGCGCCTGGGGCTGGGAAAAGGGATGCCCGCTCCCCTCCGCCGCTTCACTGGACACCCCTTCAGAGGTGAAACTCGGGCACCCGCGGTGCATCGAAGGCGGGTGGGAGGAGGAGGTGAACGTCTGCAACAATGGAGCCCCAGCCCTAAGAAGAAGGTGACCAGTTTTGCTCACCTACTCCCCCACTGGTTCTGGGGCTGAGCGAACTGGGCCTATGGCTAACGGGACAGCACAGGCCCTTCCTGGAGGGGAGAGCAGAGTGGTCCCGGGGTTCAAAGAGCCCGGGTTCCCCCGACTGCAGCCCCGTCTGTGCCAGCACGTGGCACAAAGCACGGCTTCCGGAAGCCCAGGCTTGGAAACCGGGCCGGGCATTCCAAACACTGTGAGCCGCCGCAGGGGACGCGTCCCGCATTCTGGCCGGGAAAGCCCGCGCAGGCTCTCCGGGAATTCGAGTTATGTGTCCGTAGGTTGTGTTGAGGTTTTCAGTGGAGAATCGGGTCTTCATTCAGAGAAGCCAGGCGTGTGCACTTAAAAAGCCAACAAGCAAAAGCTCGTGATTGATGTGTCCAGAGAAAGGCGGAACCCCGCAGCCCTGGGTTTACAGCTCGGCCAGCTGAGCCCACTCCTGACCGCCAAGCCCTCCCACGCGGCCGAGGTTGGGGGCCTCGGCTGGAGGAATTTCTGTTGTTGGGGGGGGGGGTGACTCAAATGTTCTAAAACCCATTGTTCTGATGTTTGCACAACTCTGTTAATAAAGTAAAAGATTGTTAACATGGGCACCATAAAAGGGTAGATTGTATGGAAAGTAAATTATACCTCCGTGAAGCCATCACCACATTTTATCAAAGGGGTGTGGAGAGGGCAGACTGGGTTCGAATCTCAGCCCTACTGTGTGCACTGGCTGTGGGAGAATCTCAGCCCTACTGTGCGCACAGACTGTGGGAGAATCTCAGCCCTGCTGTGCGCATGGCTATGGGAGAATCTCAGCCCTACCTTGCACATGGCTGTGGGACTTGAAGCAGTCACTTGGCCTGGCTGCGCTTGGCTCCTCAATCCCTAATGTGATCCAATGAGATGGAGTCCCACTTATATCAGGGAGTCCATGTAGCGGGGATATGCGTGGCCGCCTTGGACATTGCCTGCCTCATCAAGTCAAAGTTGTGCACCAGACGCTGGGGACAGAGACAAATGGACTTTGCTCCTGCCTTCCAGGAGGAAGCAGTGAGGGTGAGAAGGGGCTGCGACACGATAATGTCATCAGTGCTGCAATTCAGGGGCCAGACAATGCCGGCGAGGACAGCCAGAGGGCTCAGGGGACACACGTCACTCCTCAGACGCAGCTTCCCTCCCCTCTCCATGGCTGCTTCCTTCAAGCCCGCGTCTCTCCCTGAGATGCAGCGCCCTGAGAACAGGCCCTGGCATGGTCCCCAGGGGCCAGCACAGTGTCCTGTACTGAGTGGACACTGAGAAGCATTTCCTGAAAGAAAGAAAGCATGGGGACGAGGCTGGACGGACAAGGAGGAAGCAGCCAAGTGAAGAAGCCAGCACTGAGCTCCGTAAGGAGAGGGGACGGAGGGGAAGGGGCAGGAGAGGAAGGTGAGGAATGCCTGGGGCAGCCCCCCCTCCCCCATAAGCCATGGCCCTCACTGGAGGGGGCGGGGTTCTGCCCACGACCTCTCCGCTGGCTCTAATCTATGAAAACCACAACAGATCCTGGTAGGCATGCAGAGCTGCGTTACTATAGTAACCATCACCATGGCATCAGAGGCCTGAATCCAACTTCCGGCTTTGCTGAGGCCCTGAGCCCCTGTCCGCCTCCCCCAGCACCCTTCAGCCCACAACACAGAGAGGGGACGTGGCCGGGCATCTGCACCGGGGACCCCGAGGAGGGCTGCGGCCAGGTGCAGGGCACAGGACATGGGGTGAAACCAGATCTGCCGCAGCAGTGCACCTGCCGGCGGATGCAAAGTGAACACGCACTAGCAATTCCATTTGCATCGCTTTGCTTAGAGAGGGGCGGGGGCTGGGTTTGAACACGCAGCAAGCCCAGAAGCAGGGCGGCCTCCGTGCGACTGGCGGGGCAGGGCCTGGAGCTCAGGTCAGGGGGCCTGGGAAACCCTGGCTCCTGAGCCTCCCAGACCTGTGGCCTCGCTCTTCCATCCTGTAAAATGGGCAGGATAAACAATGACGATCAGCCCACTTCAGACACCAGAGAAACAAGCACAGTGCCTTGGACCTGGTAGGTCGTGGATAAATATTTAACAAATTGAAAATGAATGTCATTTCTCGGTCAGCAAAGCTCCGAGGCCCAACCCCCTTCTCTCCTCACTCTCTTCCCTGCTCCCTCTTCTGTCCATGAGCTTCCAATCCCTCTCCTCTGCTCGGCCCTGCCCGGCCGCTCCCCTTGGAGGAGTCACCACAGGGTCCTGAGTCACAGACCAAGTTCTGATCCTGATGACTTGCTAGCCTTGTGACCCCAGGCAGCGTGAGTCACTTCTCAACTGTCTGCTGACATAAGATCCTCGAAGTTGGGAGGCCCGAGTGGCTGGCTTACTCCCAAAGGAGGGGTGAGGTCAGGGCTCCAGGGTTAGCAAGTAAAAATTCGAGATGTAAATTTGAATTTCAGATAAATAACAATTAATTATTTAGTACTGGAATTCGTGCACCAGTGGGGTCTGGTTGGCCTGCCCCAATGTGGGGGGATGACTGGGTGCAGGGCCAGCTAGGGGGAGGGGTCATGGGTGGTTGGCCAGCCTGCCCCACCCCCTGGTTGAACTCCCAGTCGAACTCCCAGTTGAGGGAACAATTTGCATATTAGCCTTTTATTATATACTAAGAGGACCGGTGCACGAATTTGTGCACAGGTCGGGTCTGGCCGGCACACCCCAATTGGGGCCAATTGAGGTGGGGCCAGCCAGGGGCAGGGGCCGCAGGAGGTTGGCTGGCCGGCTCCGCCCCCAATCGGACCAGTTGGCCAGCCACAGTGTGTGTCATAACAACCAGTCCTTCCAGTCATTCTGGTCACTTGGCTTTTATATAATAGAGGATAGGTATGTTGTGAATATTGCATGAGTCATACTTATCCTAAAAATACTCTTGTTTACCAAATGTTCAAGTTTAACTGGCCGACCTGTATGGCATCCCCAGATGAGGTGGATACTCAGTAACTCAGAGAACAGTCTGGACCCAGGAGTTCAGTACCACCCCAAGGATTCTCTCCTCCCACCCCCATCCCTGCACGTTGGCGCCCGCAGCCACAGGGGTGCTCCCTCCACAGCAGTCAGCCACAGTGTCCACCTCTGGCTGTTGCCCTGGGTCGAGGCACACACTTACCGCCTGGCCATGGCTCAGGGAGGTGTGGGTTCAGAGTGGACATTTATTGAGCACCTACTGCGTTTTCTGTGCTGGCCCAGGCACCCATGACTGGGATTTGGTGTGCACCCCTCTAACAGAACAGAAAAGCCTTCCGGCCCCAAAGGACTATGGGAACAGGGCAAGGCGTGAGGTGACTGTCCCCTGGGGCGGGCGGGGGAAGACCCTGAAGGAGCCGGCCCTGGAGCGAGGAGGAGAAAGGCGTTTAAATCAGAGCCACGCAGAGATGGGAAGTGGGGGCCTTTCCTGTGGCTAACCATGTGGCGGGGGGCTTCCTCCCACTTCCTGTCCGCTCCCTCCACCGGGGCTTCCCAGATGACTCGCTCCTAAGCCCCACCGTTCGCTGAATCCACCGAGAGCCAGCGCCCTTCCTCATTCCACGTGTCTCTCTAAGTCAACTCGCTCATTTTCATTTCATACGATTCCTGTGAAGCATCTTTCTCTCACGAGGGTAACTGGAAAGTAGATTTTTCTCGCTGTAAACAGACGGCTGCCAGGAAAATAAGAAGATTGGAAGCAAATAATGCTGCTGGTACCTGCCAGGCCGCTGCGGGGGCGCTGAGCGGCAGCCACTCTTTTCTGTTAGGAACTGGGGAGGCAGCAGGGACACCCTAACACCAGCCGAGACTGTCCCCTTGATGTCTGGTTGACCCTTGAACGACACAGGTTTAAAGTGGAAAAACCCACGTGTACGTGGACTTGCACACGTGCACACCGTGTTGCTCCAGGAGCGGCGGCGTTTTGGATCTGAGGTTGGAGACCCTCGGAGGCAGAGGGCCGACTGTAGCCACACACGGATTTCAAGGGCGCGGGGTCCGCGGCCCTAAGCTCTGAGCTGCTCAGGGTCCACTGGACTCGGGATTGAGAGCGGCCGGGACGAGAGATGCTTTCTTTCACGCACGATCTGTGTCCCCACAAAGAAAATCGTAGGGACTGCTGTGTCCCACACCCTTTGGGAACCGTCCCAGTCAAAACCTGACCCTAAGCCCAGCCACATGTTAGGGACTCCTCCCCAGGGCAATTCTATGCTTCCTGCTTCCGTAGACTGAATTCCATACACAGTCTCACTTATTTACTCATCCTTTCATCCAAACGCATCCGGCAGTGAAGCACTGAGTGCGTTTCCCTTGATTTCCTTGGAAACAACCTTTACTGCGTTTCCAGCTCCCCACAGGCTGCGACTCACCTACCTCCACCTGCCCTGCACTTCCTCAGACCACCTCCCACTGCCTCTGCACTTCGCCCAGGGGCACCAGGCCCCGGCCCTCCGCCCTCTGCCTCTAGGAGTGTGGGCTGTTGGTGGCGCTCACTAAGTCCTTCTCAGGGAATGACAGTAGACTGAGAAGAACTGTATGGCCCTGGTTGGTTTAGCTCAGAGGTTAGAGCATCAGCCTGAGTGACTGAAGGGTCTCGGGTTCGATTCCCAGTCAAGGGCACATAACTCGGTTGTAGGTTCGATCCCCAGCCTCAGTAGGAGTGCCTGCGGGAGGCAACCAATTCATGTGTCTCTCTCCCATCAATGTTTCTCTCCCTCCTCTTCCCTCCCCTCCACTCTCTCTAGAAATCAATATTATCCCTGAGGCACTGATGGCCTTAGTTCTGTGCCCCGCCCCCTGGCCCCCAGCAGGCAGCGGACAAGCAGGTCTGGCCACTGTGCAGAAGCAACACTCAGACCCTGTACCTCCTGCAGGACAGCTCTGCGGGGGCCCAGCTCTGAGCGCGCAGGGAGCCTGGCCGAGGCCTGTGGCAGCTGCCCACAGCCCAGCGTCTCCTGCTGGTCCTGTCCCATGAACCCTCACAGGTGTGGCTCCCAGCCCACTCCCCAGGGCCCCATCTGCCTCGGGGTCTGCTGCCTGGGCCCTCCACCGTGGCCCCAGGTCACGGCAACCTCACCAGCCAGCGGCCCTGAGCTGCCGGTGGCTGTGCTCTGAGTGCACCAGCTAATTAGCTCTGTTCCGGGCCCATTCCTGGCTCAAGTGTACCGTGGCCGTGGCTCTGATGACAGACGGGCACACAGGCCGCCGGGAGATGCGCTCCGCAGGCCGAGGGAGGAGAGAGGAAGGATGGGGAGACTGGGTTACGGGGTCAGGGAAGGTCACCGCGCCCCCACCTCTTTCTGCCTCTGAGCACAGACAGCGGTCAGCTCTGCGGCTTCCGGATCTGTCACTGCCGTCCCAGGGATCCTTCCGAGCCAGGCGGAGTCCCAGGGTGAGTGGCCCGCCTTTGCTCTGCACAGAAATGGCCCCTTTGCTCTGCGCAGAAATGGCCTGTCTTTATAAATAGCCGAGATCGGCCCAGGCTGGGCCTCTGACATTCCTTAGATTTAACTGCCAATCACTGTCTCAGCCACTCACTTCCCATCCTGCGGAGACCCAGCGGTAAAGGCAAGAAGCAACGGGACGAGAACCTGCAGCGTGCAGAGGCGATTCGACTCGGGATGTGGTGGGAGGGCTCACCGAAGGGCCTACTTAGCATAAACCAGGTGGCAGGGCTCGCCCTCAAGGAGCTCCAAGGTCACTGGTCCAGCCCCTGCTCAGAGTCATCGGAGGGAGTGCCAGACAGACCCAGCACTGCCCTTCGAAGAACAGAGAAACAGGGTGACATCGGGGCCAGGCAGCCTGGCCTGGCCTCACCCCCGAAGGCCTGGACACCACATCTATTTAATGAGCACCTACTATGTGCCAGGCCATGAGCCAGCGGCTCTCACAATCTTTGCTCTTCAGACAACTTGACACACTGAAAAGTTATTGAGGGCCCCAGAGCTTATAAGAAACTCCCTAGCATATAAGAAACTAAACCTGAAGAATTATATAAATATTCATTCATTTAAGAACAATAACAAACCCATTACTTGTTAACATGTAACATATTTTATAAAGATAAACTCTATTGCCCGGCTGGCATGGTTTGGGGGTTGAGTGTCGACCTATGAACCAGGAGGCCATGGTTCAATTCCCGGTCAGGGTACATGTCTGGGTTGTGGACTTGATCCCTGGTATGGGGCATGCAGAAGGCAGCCCATCAGTGATTCTCTCTCATCATTGATGTGTCTATCACTCTCCCTCTCCTTTCCTCTCTCTCTGAAATCAATAAAAACATATTAAAAGTAAATAAATAGACTATTTTGTGGACTGAAGGCATTTCACGGGAAGAGCAACATGGCTTGTCGGCTGTTCTTTCATGTAAGAATGGGCTGCCGTAACCAGGAAGAAAGCAATGATTGTGAGAGCCGCTGGCTCATGGCCTGGCACATAGTAGGTGCTCATTAAATAGGTGTGGTGTCCAGGCAATGACACTCCAGCTTACGAGCCCCACCATCGCCTGGGCTCTCCCTCAGCCCGACAGTCCTCCCAGCGTTGTGCTCTGGGTGCCACAGAAGTGCTCATGCGTACTCCCCCCCACCCCCCCCAGATTATAAAGACAGGTACTCAAGGGTGGAGAACTGATAAAGTGAATCACTTCACTGCTTCCTTAAGGATATTCTTGCGTGAAACTGGCCTGTGTTTTAATGCAGGTGTGTGATGGTGAAGGACACAGTGAGTCCTCGCACACTCCGGGGCCACTTTGGTGACCTGCGTAAGATGCCGGCAGCTTCCCACCACCAGTGCAGGTGTCAACAGGAGGGAAAATGCCAATAATGTCCTAGCCTTATCATGTAAATATTTCTTTACTTCGAGGAGTTTCTGGAAGAATCTGGGAGACCCCTGCCCCCTCCCCCTGCCCCGGGGTGCAGACCACACTGGGAGCCCTGCTGAGCAAGGGGAGAAACGCCCAACCTGGCCGAGAAGATGACCATGAACAGACACAACCAGCCGAGGACGTGAGGAGGGCAGGATGCGGGCGTGGCAGGGAGCGGCCTGCTCTGCACTGTGGGAAATGGCAATGGTTTCACGGTGTGGGAAGCTTCTGAAATGGGTCTTGAGGGTTGAGTAGGAGTTCATCCAGAAAGATAAGGTGGATCTTTATGTTCCCTGTGTCAGAGGGTAGGTCCTAGGAGGGCAAGACTTTAGAAACAGGCACACACACAAAAGTAAACAAACCGGAGAGTTCGTATGACTGTTCATACATGAAAACACCGGCCACCATCATGGAGCACCTGCTGTATACCTCACTCTTGACATCTATGATCATATTTCATTCTCACCAAAAAAAACTATGACATGCATGCAAGTATTCTCTTGGGTTCGGAGCGGTCGGGTAACTTCCTCAAGGTCACGCCTCAAATTCACAGAGGAAATCAGGATTCAACCGGAGGTCCTGCCTCCAAAGGCCACGTGTCCTTCCTACTTCCTCCCCGGAGCCCAGAGGAAGAGCCGTGGCCTGGGCCACCACTGCCCTGAGTTTCTGTTCTTCCCTTCCATTGACCAAAGAAGGTCCAGCCCCTCACACTCAGCACCCAAGGCTCCCCAGACAGCTCCACCCTCCTTTCTAGCCGCACTGGGACCCTCCCTTCTATCCAGACTCGGCTATGGCCTTTGCCTGAGGCGTGACCTCCAACAGGAGTCCCTTCCCGCTTTGTCCTTCCATCTTGCTCTACGGTTGGGATCCACCAATCTTTCCAGGCCCAGACACCCTCCTCCCTAACCCTCTGCATCTCCTGGCTGTGTTGATGTCATGTATCGTGGTCTGCCTACAGCAAGTGACCAGTTTCTTTATCCCAAAACCCACTGACCCTGTCACTAGACTGTAGGTTCTCTGATGGCTGGGGGCACATCGATCTGAGAATATATCACCTCTTGGTTCTTGCCTTTGCCTTTGAGCCTCAGTTTTCCCCTCTGTAAAATGGGGAGAGTAGCCCCGAGCTCATGGGGTTGTGGTGAGGATGAAATGCATTAGCACACATCGGGTAACTAGAAGGCTGCCTGACCCACATAAGCACTCAGTCCGTGTGAGCTGCTTCCGTTACTATTATCATCACAATAATTACTGTTGTTAGATGTCATTAAGGGGCAGGGGTGAGCGCATCCCTGCCCCCGTCGGTTTCCCGGCCCACTTTCTCAGAATCAGGGCAGGCTGGTAGCGCCGTGCATGGTAAGCTGATCTCCAAGCGTGGCAATATGTTCAGATATTTATGACTTGGGTTTCCCTGCAGGGCGTTCTATTCCTGGGGGCTTATTCCTGCCGGGCCTCTGTTCTGTTCCTCGGCCTGCCCAGCCTCCGCGGGCCTGACAAGGCGGAAAATAACTGAGCCGCCGACCCTGGGGAAGGCCCGGGGCGCTCAGAGCCCTGATTAAACATGCAGTGGGGTTGGCTGGTGTCAGCTGGGCCTCCCTCCATCTCAATTCCACGCAACCACCCTCGCGGGCTCCTCGGATGAGGCAGCCCTTTCAAGCCCGCTGGGCACCTGCAAACAGACAAGGGATTGGGGCATCACACTTTGATCCCCGCAGCTGTCACCGCCGTGGAGGCGCACAAGCTCTCCTGTGCCCGCGGGCGCCTGGGGCGGGCTGGCGGCTGTCAGCGCCCGGATGGCTGAGGAGGTGAGTGAACAAAGCGCCTCGTGGGGAAGCTGTGTCTGGTTCCTCCGCTGGGTGCGCCCAGCTCCCGGCACTGTGGGCCTTCTGGGGCATCGCTCCCCTTGGCGCTCCGGGCCCGTTTCCAACACGCTTCCGGCCCGCAGGTAACCCCACTGGAGACGGGAGCAACTCCGTGGAAAGGGGGCATCACTCCCAATGTGTTTCATCATCTTTCTTTTCCTTTGTTTTCTCTTTTAAATATGTTTTTATTGATATCAGAGAGGAAGGGAGAGAGAGGTAGAAACATCAATGATGAGAGAGAATCATGGATCGGCTGCCTCCTGTGCCCCCCACACTGGGGATGTGCCCTGACCAGGAATCGAACCGTGACCTCCTGGTTCATAGGTCGACGCTCAACCATTGAGCCACGCCGGCCGGGCTTGCTTCATCATCTTTCTAAGGTTGGTACAGAGGTTCTGCCCGATGCCACGGAAGGGAACAATGTCTGTGATCCGTCCGGGCTCAGCTGGGTCGCCATGGCGATGGTGCCAGCACGTTCCACGCCAGCCCGAGGGCAGTGCCAGGTTCTTGCTGAGCCCGGCCTCCGGCGGCGGCTCTGGAATCTGTTTTAGGGACAAGGACACCACAGCTCACAGGGGGTGCATCAGCTGTGAGGGACACGCCCCTGGAGCCAGTGCCCCCGCCTTCCCGCCCGCTCACCGTCTCCCTGGTTCTGGGACATGGGTTCCCTAGGAGGGAAGCGTCTGTCCGGAGTGCACAGTGGGCAGGCTGGTCACTGTCAGTGAGAGGAAGGGGTGAAGGTCCGAGACCAAAAAGATTTGGGGACGGGACCCAATGAGGGGAGAATGACCGCAAACAAGAAGGCAGGCGCCCGGGGTGGGAACAGGGGAGGTGCGGAGAGGCAGATTGGTCTCAGGATCATGCCCATTCTCCTGCCCCCGATTCCAGATCATCCCAAACGCCGGGGCTTGGTTCAATCACACCATCCACAGCCGGCCTGCCGCCCACAGGGCCCTGGCGCCCGCCACCACCTCAGGCCGTGGCCTCTCCCTCCGGCTCCCGCATGGACCGTCCAGCTGCTGTCCATCTCGAGTGTCCTCAGACAGAGACCCCCAGCAGAGGGCGGGCTCCATCAGACAGGAGCCACTAAGGGGGGGGCGGGCACTGTCCCTCTCCTTCCTGTTCCCCCTCCCAGAACCCGGAAGACGGGCAAAAACAAACACGTGCTCAGGTGGTATGGAACCGCGCCCGGCTTACAGAGAAACAGGCGCTCCTGTAAATTAGGTCCATGGATCCGGGGTCATCAGCACCTCCAGATCGCTACCACACCCCAAATCAAAGGCAAATAAATGGGGATTGATTTAAGCAGGGGAGGGAGGGAAGAGAGGGGAATGGGGGGGAGGGGAGGGGAGGATGATGAGGGGGAGGAGGGAAGAGGAGATGAGAAAAGGGAAGAGGGGGAGAAGGGAGGAGGAGGAAGAAGATGGGGGGGGGAGATTTTGCTCTGGAATGGGACACAGAGCTTAGAATTGAAATGGGTACAAAGTCAGATTGGAGACAGAAATAGCATCTTTTCTCAAGTGTGAATTCTCTTTTGCTAACCTAGAAAGAGACTTTCCTGGCATGCGAAGCTCCCCCTCTGTGCCCGCCGCACGAAGATGTAGGTATAATTGACCCCATCGGGCGTGAAAACCTAACCAGCTGTAGCATGAACCACATTCAAGGGCCTCCAAGCGAACAGCTCCCATCCCGGGGGCCTGGCGCCCACCAGTCAACGATCATCGATCATCGAATGTAACCTCCCCCATGAACGGCAGATCTGGCAGCTGATCTCAACACCGGCAGGTGTCAGGCCTTCCCTCACCACGGTGCGCGTATTCGGTTACTTTGGCCTGAGTTCTGGATAATGAGCTGCCTGGGTGACCCGGCACCCCTGCTGTTTGTCCCTGACTAGGCCCTCACCTGGGCGTTCATACCTGCACCACGGATCAGGTTCGACCAAACGCGGATCTGCAGCATATGTGGCATGTCTTGTCCTTGTCTTTCTCTGTCACTTATTGTAGTTCTGAATGATGTGTTTTTGGGTTTGCCTATTTTGTGTTTGTTCAATTAAAATTACTGCTGTTCTTGCAGACCATAATCACTTCAATTTTGTTCACCAGAGTTCTCCATCCTATATAATAAAAGGCTAATATGCAAACCGACCAAATGACAGAACGACAGGTCGCTATGGCACACACTGACCACCAGGGGGAAGATGCTCAATGCAGGAGCTGCCCCCTCGTGGTCAGTGCGCTCCCAGAGGGGGAGCGTTGCTCAGCCCCCTGGTGGTCAGTGAGCTCCCAGAGGGGGAGCGTTGCTCAGGCAAAAACTGGGCTCACAGATGGCGAGTGCAGCAGCAGTCCACGGCAGTGCTAAGGATGTCTGACTGCAGCTTAGGCCCACTCCCCGCGGTGATTGGGCCTAAGCCGTCAGTTGGACATCCCCCGAGGACTCCTGGACTGCCATGGGCACAGGCTGGGCTGAGGGACCCCACCCCCACCCCCTGAGTGCATGAATGTTGTGTACTAGGCCTCTAGTGTGTCTATAATATGTAACCTGACGCTACTATAATGCATGGTGCATTGTAGGTGCTTGTCAAACATTTATTGAATGGCTATATGGATGAATGAATAAATGAATGAATGGATGGATGGATGAATGAATGAATGAGTAAATGAATGGATGGATGGATGGATGGATGGATGGATGGATGGATGAATGAATGAATGAGGCTGGATTAAATGCCTCTTAGCTCCTTAGCTCCTTTGGCCAAGAGGAGTCTCAGGCTCCCTATGACCAGAGGGCCTTGGCTGCCTGCCCCCAAGGGGTCAGCACTGTATGAACTGCTGGTTGTGCCCACATGATGTTGGGACCCCTGATCTGACCTCCAAGTGTGGCTGCAGGTCCTCCGTTGGGTGCAGCGAGGATCAGGGGTGCCTGGTCATGGGGGCGCTCAGACTGGGCCTGGAGGATGGGCTCATCATGGGGCCCAACTCGGGAAGGGCGTCCTGGCTCCAGCAGGGCAGCCTGCACTCCACGCATGGAGGGCAGCAGGAGAGCCTGGCGGCGGCAGGGAAGTACCTCCCCCCCAGGTGGGACCCTGAGGTCAGGGGACGCACTTGGGCGGTGGGCCACACACATGTGCCGAGTCCGGGCGCTCGGCTCTATCCTGAAAGGCCCGACCTTCAACACAGGCGCAGCGGTACCAGGCGAAGGGTGGCTGGAGGGGACCTGGGGGGCGCTGGTGGGAGCACAGCCCATCCTCTGGGCCCACTTCCGGAATGGCTTCCCAGCGGCTCCCCGAGGCCCCCCGCCCCCTGCCCCTCTGCTCAGTCCACGGAGGCCACCGAGCGCGCCTCCCTGGGCGTGGCGGCCCCTTGTTACTTAGCTCTTGACCCAAATGCCACCTCCCATCAGAGGCCTTCCCTGGCCCCCGGGCCCCCAATGACTCTGATCCTGAGATTGCTTGTTGGCAGCCTGCTGGCTGGCGAGCTGCACGAACTGAGACTGTGGCGCCCTTGACCGAGCCTCTCGGCCCAGGCGGCGTAGGGCGGCGGCACAGGAAGGCGCTGGGCGAACGTCTGTGAGTGAGCACCTGAGGGGTGACTGGTGCACGTGCTCAGAGAAGCAGCCAGGACCGGTCGGCTGCCCAGGCCAGGCCTGAGGGCAGTGAGATCAGACCAGCCCCTGGGGCGAGGCTGACGCTCTCTGAGTCTCCGTGCGGGAGGGGGTGCGGGGTCTGGGGGGAGGCCGGCACTGCTGGTTTGTATTTTTGTTGAACACAGACTCTCTGGCAGCCTTTGTTCGCTCGGCAGCCTCCCTGAGTGGTTGCCATGGTGATGCCCATTTCACAGATAAGGAGACAGACTTGGGGGGGTGGGGGGCGGGTAAAGCAACTTGTTCAAGGTCCCTGGGCTCTGAAGTCACAGACGGCATCCCATGGCCCCGGAGACACAGTGCTGAGGCCTCTGTCCCTGGTCCCGCACCTGCCCAGGTCGGGTGCAAGGCGGGGACAACACAGGGCACAGCGCCCCCTGGATGCAGCTGCTCCTGCCTTCCCACCAGTGTCTCCGTGTGGCTCCCACGGCCAAGGGCCGGGACACAGTGCCAGGCTGAGCCCACCCTCCCGCACTCACGGACACCCTGGTGGTGAGCCTGCCACACGGTATTAAAATCAAAATTCCTGGATTAAGGGTAATTAAATTTCCTCAGGTTTTGAGGATTTCTTAAAATTCCTTCGGCAGCAGAGGGAGGTGGGGGGGAGGCGATGGTATGTGGGGTTAGTGCTGGAGTCTGAGCTCAGGGGAGACGCTGGGTTGGGGTGGTTCGGGCAGATGAACGCTGGCTAGGTGGGCGGGCCTCCCAGGGCTGCTCCAGTTTGGAGTCATTTCCCTTCCAAATGGTGACTCCCCGGCCCGCCAGCCTGGAGCCCCAGGCCCAGCCGGGCCCAGAGGGCACTGGGGCAGGCAGGTGCCAGCTCAGCACTCTGGAATTTTCCCATTTAAAGCCCAAAGTTCATGCCCTTTCTCTCATCCATGCGTTCCTGGCGCACTGCACATTCCCGCCTCCCACCCAGCCCACGCCATTCCCGAGGCATCCCAGCCGCCGCAGGCCTCGCCGCCTCCTGGTCCAGGTCTCCCTGTGGGATCGCTGGCAAGGACAACGCCATAGGAGAGGATTCAGTGACGCGCTCTTTCATTTCACGGCCAGGGGTTGTCAGGACAGGGCAGAGGGAACTGCCAAGGACTCGGAGAGGCCGTGAATCTGGGGCAGAGCCGCGAGAACAAGGGCGCGCTTCAGCCACCGGGCGGGTGGCATGGGGTGTGGGCAGCCGCTTGGATGAGAAAGTTCTCTTCCCCCGAAAGCCTTTGACTCGGATCCCGTGCTCATTTTAAAAGATCAATTCAGCCATTTCCCACCCTCCCCAATAAAGCGCTTCCGGTGGCCGGAAGGAGAAGGAGACGGGGTCCCCCGGGAGGGACAAGGATCGGCGGATCACAGGCTGCTGTGACACTGGGGTCATACATTTGGGGGAGAGTCGTTGTATTTCCAAATCGTCTTTGCAAACTCGGATCACAGCACGAGCTGAGGCTCGCTGTCAGCGTGAAAAGGCCTGAAGGCGACCCCAAACGCAGCAGAGCTGCTGTGTGGCTGTGGGTGATGGTCTCTCCCTCTCTGAACTCCGCAAAAATCATCCCAAATACCCTTCCTTGCCTTTATGCTCCTGGCTTTTGCCAAGCCCGGCGAGAATCTGTGCGTTACTGGGGTCTCTGGTCTCTTGGGCGGAGCTCAGATGGGCCTGGGTGAGAGGACTGGCCTGCGACCTCCCAGGGGCCGAGGGACAGAATGGAGTCAGAAAGGGCAGCCTCCATTTCCCCGTCACCTCCACCAACATTCCCCGGTCGGACATATTCAGGCCAGCTAACACTTACAAGAATAACGGGATAAACTTGCATTGGGGTCTTATGCTTTCTAGAACATTCTCACACATCCTCTTTCAAATGCATTGCTCTCTACCACCCTTTAAAAGTGAGGTCCTACTATTTGCTCCATTTTACAGATAAGAAAAGTGAGGCTCGCATGCCCAAAGGCTGACCACGTCTGAGCAGAGCCCCCTGCCCCCTTGGCCTGCTCCGGGCTTACACAAGGGGTGCTCTCAGAGGAGAGGCTCATGATGGGGAAGAGAAGTCAGCCACACCTTACCCCATCTTTCCCTCCTGCTTCCCTCGCAGCCCCCCGTTGCCACCCAACTGGCCGCGTCAGTCGCAGGCTCCCCGTCTCCAGCAGCAGAAAGGTCTGGGTGATTTAAGCGGAGAGGGACTGTATGGAGAGCAGACGGGGAGGTCACAGAGGAGACGGGAGGCTGGAGAACGGGCTTGGGAAGCCGGCCAGACGAGAGAGAGGTTGCACAGCCGGAATCACAGTCCAAACTCTTGCTACAGAACCAGCCCAGCAGAGTCACATGAACTGCCCTGGGCCCCGCAGCTGTGGCCCTGCCTCCACTGGCCGTGAGCCTGCACCACGGCCGCGAGGGAAGCAGGACCAGTAGGGGGCTGGCATTTTCATGTCGATCTCAGAAAGCGGAGAATACGCCCCAAAAAGGAAGGATATGGAGATGCCAGGCACCCAGAGAGATGGTGAATGGGTATTATCAGCCGGGTTGGGCTAGGGAATGCTGTGGTAACAAAATCTCCTAAATCTGCCTGGCTTCAAGCCAGTGGAGATGTAGGTCTTAGTCACTCTACGTGTCCATCAGGGTCGGCTACGGGATCGGATCCCGGTCACCCTGAACCCGGACCTCAGGCGGACGGAGCAGCCACCATCTCAAATCCTGCCCAACATCACTGCGGCAGAGCAGAGAGACCTGCGGCAGCAGATCCAGGCTGGCGTCCAGGAGTGGCATGTCTGGGCTCAGAGGCTGCAACGAGTCACGTGGCCCTGCCTCATGCCCAGGGACAGAGAGCTGGGAGGACCTGCCAACCACGGGCCTCGGGGAGGGGTGGGAGCAGAAGGCACCGGCATGGAGGCCGGAGACCCGAGTTCCCTTCCATGGTTGAGCTGCTGGGATCTGTCCATTCCTCTAGCACCCCTAGGGGCTGGAGGAAACCTCACTTTGGGGTGTGGTCACAGCAGGCAGTTTGCTGCTCAGACTGCAGGGGGCAGCTGCCAGTGACCAGAAGGCAGCCCACCCACCCGGGAGGGACCGGAGGGGCCAGGAGTGGTCAGAGCTAGGAGCTGAGCACAGCCTCCTGGAGCTCCAGAGTTGAGGGAAGGCTGACCGCAGCTGCCTAAAAGGAGACACGCAGTGGCCTCGGTGGACTTGTAGTCATTCCAAGACATGATCCAAAGGGATAGGGCTTGGGAGAAGGAAACGGATTCATTCGTGCATCCAGCCAATCATTCATTCATTGGTTTTTACATTACAGATGACGTGGGTTTGCTGGTGGAAGGTGGTCTGGGCTATATCAGTCAGGATGGGCTGGGTTCTGCTGCAGTAACAAACAGTTCCAAAATCTCAGTGGCTTAACATAGCCAAGGCTTACTGCTCTCTCTGGCTCCATGTCCATGCGGAGCCCGCTGGGGCCTCTGCTCTGTGTCTCCCAACTGCGGGTCCAGGAGGATAAATCAGCCACTTTCTTAAACTGTGCCGGTTACCATGGCCGACGGAGAGTTCATGGAGGGCGTCATGTGGATATTTAAATGGCTGAGTGTGACGACAAAGGAAAACGATGGGTCCAGTCCCCAGCAGCAATAACATGCAGGGTTTGACCATGAACTTGGCTTCACTAGGCCCATCAGGGGCTGAGTGGCTCTCTATGTCAACACAAGGTTAAAACTAACAAAGTAATAAAAACAAAGTTATGTATATGGTTAAGTCTGGAGATGCTTATTAATCAAAATTTCTGCCCACTAACACACTACACCTGAATATATGAGGATCTTGTATCAAGACCATGTCATTAACTATTAGCCAGTGAGGGCCTACTGTGTACCAGGCTCTGGATATATGATCTCTCATTTTTGTGACAACAAAAGGTGGGTGTTGATAGCATCCCCATTTTACAGATGGGCAAACAGAGGTGCAGATCAGTTCGTGGGCTGCCCTAGGTCACACCACCGATAAGCAAAGGGGTTTGATGCAAACCCAACCCAGATTCTAAACATCTCTCTTTCCCCTATATTCCACCAGGTTGCCTCTCTCGCTAGACATCCTTTAGTAACAATAACCCGAAATGACAACGTGTTAAAAACACTGCGGCCCGAGATGTTATCTAAGATGCATCTTTTCGGGGAGAGGCGGCGACAGCATTGATTGGTGCTGAGGGCTCCTGCTTCTCCAGGTCCTGCTTTCCTCTGTGTGTGTGGATCCGGCCGGTCACTCGAGAGGCTGGGAAACGTCAGGAAGAAATGAAAGGAAGCAGCTGAGATCACACGTGCAGACGTGGCTGAGGCAGCACGGACAACACAGGCTGCCCCGAGCAGCGCAGGCTGCTGTTCACCAAGACGCGCCGGGCCCTTTGGATGAATGCATGGGAGCAGAAGAAAAAGGGCCGCGCCGTGGACATGACCAAGGACCAACGACCTGTCTTCCCCACGTGGGCGTGGTGTCTAAATGGGGCCCAGTGCTCAGTCTTCGGGCTCTGGAATGCCTTTGCTTACGGATGGAGGCCTTGGCGTGGGAGGTTGGAAGGTTGTCAAGGCAACCCACAGACCGACTTCTCATCTCCGGGCCGCCCCCTGCCCCCGCCTCCTAATCTGGTTTAGCCATACCTGATGGGCCGCTCACTAGATTTGACCTGACCCCTCTGAATATTGCCTATATTCTAACATTTGGTTGAGGGCAATTTCAAATGTTTTAAATGGCCTTATTCTATACTTAGAAGGACAAATTTCCTATCCACTCCTTCCTTCCTTCCTTTCTTTTTTTTTATCTCTCTATCATACATTTACCGAGAGCCTAATGTACCAGGCACCTTTCTGGGTGCTGGGAATGATGATGAGGAACAAAAACCTACAATCTCTTCCCTCATAAATTTAAAAGTAAGTGGAAGGGTGAGGTGGGGGGAGAGGGGAAGACAGGTTACTCGAATAACCTCCCAAGCCAAATGTAAATTCGTGACCACCACATGTATTGAAGTTTGCTCAGGCCCAGGCATGACAAATGGATTGCCAAAATGGTGCTTACTCCTCCCCACCTTCCCGAGGAGCCAAAGCTCGGGGGATGCAACGTTCCCCAAGTCACACTGCCCCAAGGCGACAGAGCTGGGATTCCAACCCAGCACCGCCCACGCGAAATTCCCACGTACATTCTGCCGCTTCATGTCTCCCATGGCAACCACGGGCCTCATGTCTTTCCAGTTCCTGCCCTTTCTCCTTCCAGATCGGGGTTTGGGCTGTGATGGTTTCATCCCTTTACGTTCTCTTTGACATAAAATATTCCAGCACCTTAACATGTGCAATTCCCTGGGATGAGGCAACTTGTCACGGATTTAATACTGACATCCAACAAAGTTTTTTTTTTCTTTCCCTGAAAATGAGATGACTATCCCTGGGCAAAAGTTAAAACAACCTTCTGCATAGAAATTTCTAAAGGTCCTGAATTACTAATGCAGTCATGGCGCTCCCTGGTGACCATTATTGTGTATTACACAATGATGAAGGAGGCGTGCACGTGGGACGCAGTGGTGGTTTCCTATCCGAGTTGGGATGAATAATAACCGCCCCCGCCCCCCAATCTTGTCACCTTTACGCCTCGTCTCCCACCCGACTTCTGTCAATTCCAGTGGGGAGGTCACAGGCCTAGGGTACGGCACCTTCTCATAACGCGGCTTCTCATAGCTCATTGTTCCAGCAACCAGGTCACAAAGTCCCATGACCCGCAGTGAGATTGCCAAAGGGTGAACCATCTGCTGCCAATCTCCAGGATCACTAACCCATTCGGTCCTGGCACATTAACCCATCATCTCCTTTTCTGAAGATTGTGGCTCTAAGTGACCCCCACCCCCGCATGTTCCTGTTCTCTCTCTCTCTCTCTCTCTCTCTCTCTCCCTCCCTCCCCTGATCCTGTCCCATAACTATAGGTAACAGATGAGCTAGGCATGGTGCTACAGGCTGGGGACACCGTGATAGACAATTTGTGGTCCTAGCTCTCGAGCTTACACTCTAGCAGGGGACACAGGTGGCCAATTAGCCTATAAATTATTCATTTCCATTATAATAACTGCTACAAGAATGAAGCTCTGAGTGTCTACATCAGTGAGACAAGACCAGATCAGGTCTGAGAGTCAGGAAAGCTCTCCCTAAGGAAACAGTAAGGTGTGATGTGCCAAGAATGGAGATGAGGCTGGTCAGGTGATCGGGGGCTTGGAGAATGAACATGGCTCTCGGGGGCTACAGGTGAGGGTGTCTGTGGGGTCAGTAAGTAGGAATAGACATCAGGCAAGCTCAAGGATGGAGAAGACGGAGAGAACCCTTGTCTTCACCTTAATCACGAGAAACATTGAGCTGATGTTGAAGGATGAGTATACACTCACCTGAACATTTAGAGGGTTCATTTAAACGCTCTTGAAGAAGAAATGTTAGAGTGGAGAGCATCCTGGATCTCTGCCTAGCCTGCCTCTTCCCAGGAGCCAAAGACATTGCAGAATTTATCATTTACATCCCCTCCACTGCTTATTTAAGGCAAGGAATAGCAACAGCAGGCATAATTCCTGGTTTGCCCAGTTGAAGTAACACGGGGCAAAAGTCTGAAAGGAAGAGAGGATAGTGGTGGCAGCCATTTTTTTGTATCAATTGTGGCTACAAAAAAAAAAAAAAATCGGCCATAAAGCCTTATGTAGTGTATGATACCACCCAGCTCTCGGATGTAGTATCAGTGAGGTTAAACATGGCAAGATTTGGATTCAGAAAACCTGTGTTCAAATCCTCCTTTCCTGCCTATGTGATCAGGGCAACAAACTCTGGGCCTCCATTTCTGCATTTGTAAAATAGCAATTATAATAGTATCTGCTTTTTAGATTGTTGTAGTGTGTGTAATTTTTAGCAGCATGCCCGGTATATTCCAATTCTCATTGCTAGTTATTATTGACAATATTGAACACCTGGAAGGAAATCCGCATATGTAAAAAAGAATTTATTTAGGGAAACAATTTCCCATTATTTGCCAATTTTCTAAAATAACCATGCGTTACTATTAACATCAGAAGTGGGGAAAAGAACCCGAAAACACTTCTGAATAATAGACATTTGACTAATTCATTGTTTCCCGATTTCCCCGCATCATGTTGTCCAAGGAGGCGAGGGAGTGCAGGTTAAAAAGCACAGATTCCTAGGCCCCGACCCAGAACACGTGGATGAATATCTCTAAGGGATGAATTTGTTAATCTACCCCTTTAATCAGCCCCGCGGATGGTTCTTATAATCAGGCACCTAGGGAGATGCTCATTTACAGCCAGGGTTGCAGTGATGGACCAGAAAGCCCCCCGCCTGCATGTTGCGGAAATCACGACGGCCCACGCCTACAAGTCCCATACTGCCCCGCAACTGCCCGCGAGCGGGTCCGAGGCCTGCCGGGAGTTGTAGTTCTGGCCCGCCCGCCTTCTTCCTATAAGAACGCCGGAGATGAGTGCGGCAAACCTCCCGCCCCACAAGGCCTATGCCAGAGGTGACGTCATCGGAGGAGCGCCCGGGATGGAGCGGGCGGCGTTGGCCGCTTATTCCAGCACCTCCGCCGCCTCAGAACCTGCCTCCTCCACCTCTTTCTCCGC
>NW_006292094.1:2625278-2627194 GCF_000327345.1 Myotis davidii | reverse complement strand
TGAGCTGTCCGGTGGGGCCCGGTCCGGGGCTTCTCCGAACTTGGGGTTTCGGTGCTGGTGCGAGAGCCGGCACCCTCGCTTTGCCGAGAATGGGGGTCGGTGAGGCTCTCTAACAAACCTCGCCGGGTTCGTAGCGGGGAAAGCCAGGTCAGCAGGCGAGGAAGGCGTGGGCTCGCCGCCATCCGTACCGGAGCTGCCCGCTCCTTTTCTCCAGTCCCGCGAGGCAGACTCGCGCGCGGCTGCGTGAAGGCACCTGATGGGGAGCCGGCACCCTGCTCTGCGCTCCCTCGCTGGCCAAAGGGCGTCTGGTGCCTGTTTCCCGTCCTCGTGCCATAGGTCAGCCCCCAGTAAGATGCTCCTTCACTTGACCTGGCTGCCGAGGTCCGCCCTCTGGTTACTAGCAGCTCCTGAGTCTGTCTTACTCCAGCCTCCTCCCTCCCTTTTATCTTCCTCCGCCAGGAAGGGACTCTCGGCTCCAGTTTTTAAAATATAAATCCCAGGGAATGTCTGCATTGCCTGCCTGAGCGTGGGTCAGCCGCCCGCTGCTGTGGCCCGAACGCGGCGCCCACTGCCCTACCCTGGTCTAGACGGGAAGGTGGGCGCCAGGAAAAGGAGCTGCTAGGCAGATCGCACGTGAGAATTTTAACTCCATCGTCTCCCTGCCTTCCTCCTTCCAGGGTTCGTGGGCAGTCTTCGTGCTGCGAGTCAGTGTTCTGGGCCTGTTGGAAGAGTCCACTCGTGGAGTGGAGGCGTGTGATGCTTTTGGCGATTTCATTTACCTGGCTGTGAGCAGACTTTGGCCACAGTGACACTGCGTGTTAAACCACATCTGTGTGGCTTGTCACAAGCATTTGCTCTGCTATAGGGCTGTGTGACCCAGAGCTCAGCTGGTCTTGGGAGGCGTTAGCTGGTGGCCCAGCTCTAGGTTGCAGGTTGCCAAGGCTGGGATCCCGCTATGGGTTGGGGGTAGGTCTGCTGCACGTATACTCATTCTAAGTCCCAGACTGAAGGGGCAGGGGCTGCCCAGGACATGGGTGACCTGGAGGGTCCTCGGGGCACCAGAGCCAGTAACATTCCATTGGCCAGAGCAAATCAGGCACTAAGCTCGGCACCACGGGGAGGGGCGAGCAGTGCGGGATTACACCTGGTCTGGAGAAGAGCAGCTGGCGGTGCCAGCCGTTTCTGGAGGCTCGGAGCTTGCATTCCTTGTGCTCACCAAGTCCCTCTCCTTTTGTTCTGACGCAGCTGGTCTAGAATCAGTAAGGGCCGTTCCGCCCCTTTTTGGATATTCCGTGCCTCCCCCAGCGTTCCGTGGGCTTTGGCTTCAGTCACGTTCCTGTGTCCGGCTGAGGGTGGGGGGCTCGGGGGACCCTTCGCTGGGAGCACAGGCTTTCCTGAGCCTTGTTGCTGAGAACACCCCAAGAGCGAGGTGGGTGGGAACGGCTGTGTTCCAATTGGCGATGCCTGCAGCTCAGGTTGTGGGGCCTGTTGAAGTCACAGAGCTGGTAAGCGATGGAGCCGGCGAGAACCCGGCCCTTTGGTCGGAAAGAGCCTGGGCCTGGCCTGTGGGCGAGCTGTTCGCTTGGTCTGAGCCTAAATTCCCACCCTGAAGGCAGGAGCGGGCTCCCAGGCCCCCCTGAGAGTTACTGAAACGTGAGTGAGATGACAAAGCAGGGGCCGCCGTGAGGAAGGGGGCGCTCGCTAGCATTAACGCGCCTCTGCCTGCTGCGTGACCGTGGAAGTGTAGTGCAGAGCCTGAAAGGCCGCGTCTGTGACAAGCCGTGTTCTCAGCGACGTGGCCACAGCGCCCGTGCGTGTCACTTCTGACCTCGCCCCTGTCTGACGTTTAGCCGGCGTACCAGAACCTGAGGCAGAAGGTGGATAATTTTGTGTCAACACATCTGGACAAGCAGGAA
>NW_006292094.1:2624262-2625248 GCF_000327345.1 Myotis davidii | reverse complement strand
GAACGGCCTGCGGCAGAGCGTGGTGCAGTAAGTGCGCGGGGCAGCGCAGGGCGGAACGCGGGGCCGGCACACAGGGGCGGGGAGGTCACTGTCCGGTCCCGGTGGACGGTGGCCCCACGGGAGCTGCAGCAGACTGCTCCTTTACTAAAATTCACGTTCAAGGGCGCACAGAACTCGGCTGAAATTCTTGCTGGTTTCTCCAGCCTGCGGAGGCTGCCTGTGCACATCCCTACGGTGCATCCAGAGTCACTCCAGCTGGGCTGGGCACGCAGATATTTTTCCATTGATTTTTAGAGAGCGTGGGGAGAGAGGGAAAGACAGAGAGGAACGTTGATGTGAGAGAAACACATTGATTGGCTGCCTCCTGCACGCGCCCTAACCAGGGCCTGGGCCAGGGAGGAGCCTGCAACCCAGGTATGTGGCCTTGACTGGAATCGAACCCGGGACTCTTAGGTCCGCCGTCCGACGCTCTAGCCACTGAGCCAAGCCGGTAGGGCTGTCTGTGATTCTCCCTAACATTTGGAATTTGAGGCAAATTCTAATGCCGTTGTGGAATGGAGATTTGCTACTTGGGCCTGGTGTGTTGTCACCGGTGAGACCCTGCAGCCCCAGCATCGGCCACGGGCTGGCCATTCAGGCCCAGAAGCTGGGTCCCAGGTCCACAGCACGGAAGGCTCAGCAGGCACCAGGCTCTGCTGTTGAACCTCATTGTGACCGAGCCTTTCTCTGCGTGAGGTCTGCCCGTTTCCCTGCTGCGTTAGGCTCCATCTCCGGGAAGCGAGCCGCTCTGGCTTCCCCTGACCCACACTGTGCTTCCCCCGGTCAGGTGGCCACACCTGTGAGTCTGCCGGAGCTGGGGTGCAGTTGGAAAGTGATGAGCTTGTGACTAGGGAGGGGCGCCTGGCGCTGCCCTCGCAGTGTCTCGAGCTCCGCTTGGAGGGCACGCGCTGCCTGACGCGGTCTCCCTGAAGGTGCCCGGCTCTACT
>NW_006292094.1:2622064-2624197 GCF_000327345.1 Myotis davidii | reverse complement strand
CCAGGGCGCACTTTGCCACCGCTCAGCCTCAGCGCCCAGGGCCTGTGTCTCATCTCACTGGTCGCTGTGGCATCCTCTCGTTCGTTTCCTGGCCCGTCTGCCCAGTCACTGCAGGGCCTGTTCTACCCAAGCGCCCTGACGTCTAAAGGACGAGAAGTAGAGCTACCCGTGTGCTCTCGATGGTGTTCGCACATTTCAGTCCTCGGGAAACACTGGTTTGACCCTCCGTGGGCTCTTTTCCAAACTTTTCCAATGGGATGGGGTTCCTGTCACCGTATCTTCCTCATTACCTGCCATAAATTTTGGCTAAGTTTTGCTCTACTCAGAAAGGAGTTGGGGTGGATTTTAGCCCCTGAGGAGCTCAGAACCAATCTGTTTCCTGTCTGTCTATAAGTCCCTAGTGTGTGTTCTCGGTCACAGCCACGGCCCCGGGGAACGGTGGGACGTGGCCGTGCGTTGGCTGGAGTAGCCAGGCTGCCGCCGGAGGCTCCTGCTTCGGCCAGTCAGAGAGCAGAGGTGAAGGAGATGGAGCCACGTGGGAGCCTCGCTGGCTCTGGCAGCATGATGACGGCTTCAGCTCTGCCCGTCACCAAGGGCTTCAAGTCCCTTTCACTCTCTGGGTCAGGCCTTTGCGCGTGGTCCCTGCACGGGGCGGAGGCGGCAGTGGAGGAGACTGAGTCAGGCGTGATGGTAGCTTCTGGTGGGAGCTGCTGCTCTAAAGGGAAAACACAGCAACTTGAGCTCTGAGCTAATGGGTCGCCTTGGAAAGAACCCCCTGGAGTGGCTGCAGCTTTGACCAGGGGGTGTTGGCTGGGCTCCCACATGACACTGCTGGGGACGAAAGGTCTCAGAGTGACTGAGTAACTGATCTCTGTGTCTCCACAAGGTCAGGGATGTTGGAAGCTGGAGTGGACAGAATCATTTCTCAGGTGGTGGATCCCAAACTAAACCACATCTTCAGGCCACAGATAGAGCGAGCCATCCATGAGTTCCTGGCGGCCAAGAAGAAAGAAGCTGCTCCAGCGCCCCCTCCAGAGCCGGAGAGCCAGGATCCCCCGGGCCCCGCTCAGGACGCCTCCTAAGGTCCGTATTGTCCTGGTGCAGACAGCCTTCTCTGACTTACCGACAGCGAGTGGGTGATGGAGGGGAGCCATCACTGGGGAGCCGTCTTGTCTGCAGAGAAGTATGAGCAGATGGGCCTCACCGACCACTTAGTCCTTTCACTGCGCACTGAGGAGTAGCGTCTTCCCGAGTCAGTGAGGCGTCTGTGCCCCGGAGCCCAGTGTCCCAGCTGTGAGGAGGCGCTGCCTTAGGCACCTGCTGGGGTGGGGAGGCGCTGCCTTAGGCACCCACTGGGGTGGGGAGGCGCTGCCTTAGGCACCCGCTGGGGTGGCTGGGGTGCCCCAGGGAAATTGAAATGAGAGTCCCTGCTTTTCTGAAATTGCTTAAATGTGGGTTTGCGATTTGGATATAAAATCAAGCAGTGCATTCAAAGGCGGCCTCGCCCTAAATGGGCTGAAGTGCTTGAAACCCTGCCGGCTCTCCTGTGGTTAAAGGGACCTGAGGGCCACTGTCAGTCACCAGGGCTCCTCTGGGCAGCGCACCCTCTATTACCTTTGGGACTGGATGTTTAAAATCAGCTGTGGATGCACAAAGCACTGCTCCTTCAGGGCCTGAGCCATGGCAGCAGTGGACTTGCACGTGGCCGTCGTTGGGGACCACGGGACTTCCTCGCCCTCGCTCTGCTTCGGGTCCTGTTTGTAAGGTTCCTCGGGGCATCTGTTATCTTTGAGAAGCATCAGCGAGTGAAAAGCGGGAGCACCGGGCTCGCATGGGGCACTCGGGCACGAGCAGAGCTGCCTGTGGTGCCCACGTGGGAGCCGCCGTGCCAAGGGCATAAAACAGTCCCCTCACGCCCTCCTGGTCTAACGGTAAATTCCTTTAGGAACAGAAACCTCGGTCAGTGTAGTCTCATCAGTAAGCATTTTGATAGACTCTCTTCTTTTTAGATGACGCCTGGCATCTTCTGGAAGCTCCACTGAACAGTGAAGCGGACTCAGTTCATAACGGTACGGCTTCAGACGAAGACAGGCCAAGGTCGTCGCTGATTTCACCTTTGACTTGGGGGTGGGC
>NW_006292094.1:2616567-2622014 GCF_000327345.1 Myotis davidii | reverse complement strand
AATGCTGGCCTGTGTGCCCCTGCCACGTGGCCAGCCCGTCCCAGGGACCACACCAGCAGACACTACAGAGAACTAAAGAAACACTACATCAACCAGGGTTGTCCTGAAACAGACCTTTATACTTGAACTTGGACTCTGCATGTGGGCTTTAGGGTTTGTGCTCGGGGAAAAACAAAAGCTGCAATGGAGGAAGATGAGCGGTCCCACGGGGGCAGCTCCTGGGAAGGGCCGCGGTGAGCTGGGAGGGGCCTGTGGCCGGGCTTGTTGGCATTGCTTCTCAGAGTTGCAGACTAGAGTGTACGAGCTGTGCGCATCGAATGGCTTTAAAGTTGTTGTGACCCTCTTGTGCGTGAACCTTGTAGCTTCAGTGTCCTTTCCCCGAAGCGGCGACCAGCGCGACCCCACAGTGCAGGTCACCCCGACCCTAGTAAAGGGAACGTGTGCAGGCTCCCTGTCCAGGGCTGCCTCCTCCCCTGCCAGGACAGGAAGTCTTGGGTGTGTTTATTGTATTCTTATGTTCGTGTTTTTTAGAAAGTGGATGGTTAGTAAATAGCCTAAGTTTTATAATAAAATCATTTGATACTCTTACTCTGAGGCTCCCACTAAATCTTAGACCCCAGGTCCGAAAGGTAACCCTTCCCCCGCCCACATGCCACTCCTGTGCACAGCGCGTGACGTCGGTGGGGAAGGGTCAGAAGAAGTAACGTGAAATGCCGTTGCCCTGAAGCCACAGGCGCAGGTGGACGTGGCGGGCAGGTCCTCCCCTCCCCTGGACCAGTTAGTGCTGGTCTACAGCTGAGGGCAGTGCCTTATATTCACGTTTCTCAGGCTTGAAAGTGCAGGAGGATCACCCAGGAATCTTGGAAAAAATGCAAATTCTAGTGAAAAATGTCTGGGTCGGATCTGGGCGTGTGTCTAACGAGCTGGTGATGCGGAGGCTGCTGGTGCTCTGCAAGCACAGTGCCCCCCCCCACCCCGACCCCTGGGTCTTCAGTTCTTAGGTGAGTCCGCTACTGGATATTGTTAACGTAATAACCTATCACCTGCAGAAGTCCTAACTTAACGTCATCAATAGGTTCTTGGAAACTATAACATGAAGCAAAACGAAATATAGCAAAATCCATCCTACCATCGGCGAATTGGTATACACAAGAGCCTAGTTCCCATGGCATCCTGGTCACAGAAACATCACCAAACTTCTACATAAAAGACCCAAAATACTGCTAATATTAAAGAAACAAATGTGAGCTATATGTACCTTTAAAAATGATGAATAGAAGCAATTGTGTTTCTATGTCAGGAGTCACATAGACCGGAGATGATTTCATCTGAAATGGTTATCAGATCCAAAAGTAACTACAGACACCGCTGTTGGCCCAGAGGACTGCCTTTTTGGCTCAGGTGAGCCCAACTGAAAGGAAGTAGTGCCCGTAATACCTTGAGTAAAAGTAGTTTCATTGTCAGGCTGGGGAGGGGCATCAAGACCACGGCACTAGGGGAGCTGGCAGAGGTTTTCTCTGAACTCCCCTTATCTGCCTAAGGACAGAGCCTCCAAAAGGAACTGAATTGTCATTAATCCTCTTTCTGGGAGTTTCATCAACCAGAGAAGATTGACTTATCACAGGAGAGGAGACCAGAAGTCCACACCACACCCAGACAAACTCTGTCACATACTATCATACCCCCCATCTACTCAAGGGCCCATTTGTCTTTCCTAAAAGCCATTTACTCTCCCCAAAGATGCCTACACATCCCCCTTCCTCCTTCCTAATTAAGATGGTATGTAAGCCAGAGTTCTAAGCCACCTCAGAGAGTTACTCATTTTTCCCTGGGTATCTCCCACGTATACATGAGGGACACATGTTTAATAAACTGTGACTCTGTTGCTCGTGTTTTCCTCGTTAATTTGTCTTTTATTACAAGAGTCTCAGGTAAGAACTCTGTAGGGAGAATTATTTTTGTTCTACAACAGCAAGAGATTGGATGTGGCAGAAGCTAAACCAAGTATCAGAGGCTGCATGTGGTCAGGTTTACCCAGCCTGCAACATGCAACAGCAGTTGGGTAAAATCTTGAGTCTGTGGGGCTTCTGTGAGAAATGAGGTGTTACGCTTTGTTCTCCCTGAGCCATTTTCTCCAGCTGAAGAGTCTGCCTGGGCTTGGCATCCTTCATCTGATCACTGCATGGAGGCTCTGTCACATGCTGTGCAGGTCCCCAATCATTCACTTACCCAGCGTTACAAGTCCTCAACTATCTGGGCTTGCCTTCTCCCCTTTAATTTCTGCTTACACACTGGAGCTCTTTTCTGAGTTCACCTCTTTCCTGTAAGGCCTTGCCAATCACAGGCAATGCCACCATAACACACTGCCAGCACTCTACTTCCCAACCTCTTCCCTAATGGCCACAAGTTCGTTAGGCCCATGATCTGCCCCCAAGTTACTGCTGCCCAGTCCTATTGCTTCTCCTCACCCAGCCCCACCTGGTGGCTCAGGGACTACTTGTAACCTTTGACCTGATCCCTACTTCAAGGTCACACAGTATGAACTGACAGCTCCTTCCTGAAGGAAACAGCCAGAGGGTGGTGACAATGAAGAGAAGAAAGGGCTGAAGCAGTGAATCCGTGGCCTGGGACAGCACCTGCCCGCTGGAGCCGGTGGCCTGGCTGACTCCGGGCTTGGCTACACCAGCAAACAGAGGGGCCACCTCCTAGACGGGGAGCCAGGCTGGCCCTGTGCTCTCTGTTCACACCATTATCTCCACCCGCCCCTCTGTGTCTCTTGCTGTGGCTCAGTGTCAGCCACGGAGGTGGCAGCTGCCTGTCTCTGGTGCCTGCCTGGGGCTCATTCCTCATACACCAGTCAGACTGCCCCGGACGTACCCACCAAATCGGGTCTAAGTCTACGCAGCCCTTTTCATGAGCTGTGGCAACTAACAGAAACTCATCCTATATAATAAAAGGCTAATATGCAAATAGACCGAACGGCCAAACGACTGGTCGCTATGACACGCACTGACCACCAGGGGGCAGACGCTCAATGCAGGAGCTGCCCCCTGGTGGTCAGTGCACTCCCACAGGGGGAGCTCTGCTTATCCAGAAGCCGGACTCAGCTAGTGAGTGTATTGGTGGTGGTGGGAGCCTCTCCTGCCTCCACAGCAGTGCTAAGGATGTCCAACTGACGGTGTAGGCCCGCTCCCCATGGACATTCCCTGGGGCTCCCGGACTGCGAGAGGGCGCAGGCCAGGCTGAGGGACACCCCCCCGCCCCGAGTGCATGAATTTTGTGCACCGGGCCTCTAGTATTCCATAAGTTATTAATGTTAGGATTGTACTGGTTTCCACCCCAAGCACAAATCTCTGCATAAACGCTTGGGCAAGGGAGGATGAAAACACAGTGGACATTATTGGGTCAAATCTCCACAAAGGAGCGTTGTCACATGTCACCCTCATGAAGCCTGTGCTGGGAACACCTGGTCTGCAGGTGACCTGGACACCCAGGACCACTTCCACCTGCCCTGGACCAGCCTCTCACCTCCCCACGTCACGGGACGACGTCGGCACAGCCCCTGCTGGTAACGTGGCCCTTGATTATCAGCGGAGTCCTCAGCCCCAGACCCTGACAGTGAGCCCTGGGAGACCAGCTGGACCGCACAGGGGCTGGGTCTACCCAAGCTGGTTCCCGGATGGCGGGCCTGCTAGACACACATTAGGGAGAGGGAACCGTCGACCTCCCACCTGTGAGACGGGGCAGGAGGAAAACACCAAAACACCGTGCATGTTCCCAGCGGAGACGTTCCCATCGAACAGAGCTGCTACCGGGCCCTTCCCTCGCCATCTGGAGGAGCTGGGTGATGGGCTCCACTCTCCCTTCCTACCTGCACAGCCTCTGCACTCACCGGTCCCCTCTGACCCTCAGTCTCCCCGTCTGTAAACTGCTTTGAGGACTGTAGCTGATGTTCAAACAGCAACTACTGGGTTAATTTTACCTGGGAAGGCAAACAAGCAAGGTGCACACAGCACAGTCTCCCACTTCAGAGCGCTCAGGACTCAAATCACAGCTCCCCAATTAGTAGCCACAGCCGTGGGCAAGGTTCTCAGCCCGTCTGCATCCGTGTGGACCTGGGTAATGGCTGTGAGTCTTTCTCTCGGCCTGAAGCAGACCTGGCCTGACTCTGCCTTCCCGCTCACCCCGAGGTCGGCCATTTTCCCGCCGAGTGCGGTCTGAGAGCTGCCTTTGTGGGCAGCCGCCCAGGCCCGACCGCAGCACTGGGTCCCGTCAGTGCTGCTGCTATAGACCAACAGAGGCGGGTAAACAACACCACTCCCTGGGGCCCACAGGAGGTCAGTAGGAGGGTGCACCCTGGGTGGATGGAAATAACCAAGCCCAGGGCAGGCCATGGAACAGGGCAGGCCACGGGACAGGAAAGGCCACGGGACAGGGCAGGCCATGGAACAGGCAGGCCAGGGAAGACCCCTGGCCGGGTAGGGCAGCAAGCAGGACGCTGGAGCCAGAGGGCATCCAGGCTGCATCCCCGGCTTCTGTGTTGCGCACCCCGGTGAGGCCTGGTCGTCGCCCCGCCCTGGTGTTTGCTCTCCTTCTAACTTGCCTCCCACCATATGTGGCCACAGTGCGCACGCCCACGCACCTTACACATCACCTCATAACACCCTCACCATCCCATGGGATCGACACCATCACCAATGAGGACATGAGTCTCAGTACCGTAACCTCAGGTCACGTGCCTCTCGGGTCTCGTGTGCAGGGGGCCCAGGGACAGACCAACCCAGAGAGCAAGTGTCCTGCAGCTGAGGGCTGGAGCTTGGCTGCAGCTGACGGGCGGCAGGGGAAGAAGGTGATGTCACCGAGACAAGTGGAAACGTCGGTCTTTCTTCCCGGAAACAAGCCTCAGTCCTTAGGTGACACCAACTCCTCTGGCAGGGGCTGCGTGGCCTTGGCAGGCTCTCACTGACCTTGAGACCTTCCCAGCAAGTGAGCTCCATAACCAACAGGACAGACCCGTACGTGCCCACAGAGCTCCCCAGGGCCAGGCAGATGCTGGCAGTTGGAGCACTTTATTAGGTGGCTGTCCCTCTGCAGGGAAAATAGCCTTTGCCCGTAGTAGCCAGATCGTGGTTTGCTGTCCATGAAACAGTCCCGGCTACAAGAGTCTTCCCTTTCATCGAGTGGAAGGTTCCTGGGGTGGCTCCCCCAGAGCTGGGACCTCTTACAGCCCAAGTCCCATCTCCCTGCCCGGGTGACTGGGACACTCACGGAGAGAGGGCACGTGGTTCCAGGAGGCCCAGGCACACAGCTCAGCGCTGGCCCCTCATCCACAGAGGAGAGGGGAAACATACTTGGGACATTCTTGGGACAGGCTATTTGCTGTGTGTTTGTAAATCTATGACCTTCCCCCCCCCCCACCCCACACCACACGATCTGTACACAACATA
>NW_006292094.1:2602690-2616295 GCF_000327345.1 Myotis davidii | reverse complement strand
CCCCCCCCCCCCCCCCCCCTTTAACACTCTTCTTGGAGCAAAAGAGAAAACTTTCCCACTATCATTTGGGAAACTCAGAAATATATTATGTCAAGATTCTGGGGAACGACCATTAGCGTGAGTGGAGCTGTGGAGACGTGCCTGCCTCCCTCCCTCCCCCTCAACTGGCAACCTCCCCTTCTCTCCCTAAGGGTTAGAAGAGCAATCCCAGGCCTGGACCCCCTCCAGACGCCCTCCTCCTCCCCCTCTCGCTCCCCCTCCCCCTCTGGCTGGTAACAGATTCCCAATGAATGGCTCCAATCTCCCTCTTGTGCAGAATAACAAGCAAATCATTCCCTCGCTCCTCCTGCAGGAGGGAGCAGACGCCTCTGTGAGTGTGGCTGCACTTAGGAACTTCCTCCAAAGCCTGCAGAGTGGAACTGGAGGAAAGGCTAACAAACGCCCCCCTCAAGGTCAGAGGTCAAGGTCAGTGTCAGAGCAATAAGTCATTTGATGGTATGTTCCTCCCCCAAACCTATAACCTCAGTCTAATCAGGAGAAAAACAGCAGACAAGTCCCAGCTGAGGGACGTTCTACAGAACAGCCGACAGGGCTGCTCACACCGTCAAGGTCACCAAAGACAAGGAACCTCTGAGAAACTGCCACAGCCATGAGCAGCCTATGAGAGGGCCCTGGGCCATTCCTCAGGCTGCCCCCAAGGGCTTGGGGGCCAGCGTCCCACACGAGTGTTTATCCCGTAACCACCTGCCTGAATCAGCTACTTCAACGGGGTCGAGACGCTCCGTTGGTCCCTATTGGAAGCTCTGAGTGGATAATAAAGGAAAAAAGGCCCTAGCCGGTTTGGCTCAGTGGATAGAGCATTGGTCTGCGAACCAAAGGGTCCCAGGTTCGGTTCTGGTCAAGGGCATGTACCTCGGTTTGGTTACAGGCTCCTCCCCGGCCTGGGCCCTGGTCAGGGCGCATGCAGAAGGCAACCAATAGATATGTTTCTCTCACATCGATATTTCTCTCTGTCTCTCCCTCGCTCTCCCACTCTCTATAAAAACCAATGGAAAAATATCCTCAGGTGAGGATTAGCAAGAACAACAAAAAGACTTTAAAAGGAATGTTTGTGACTTGCACGCTGCTGATCCCCGGGACTGTTTGGACCAGCAGATGCTGCAGGAGCTGCCTCTGTATGGAGCGAAGCATTTGGAAGAAGCGTCTGGAAGCAGCGTGACCGCCCCCCATGTCCCTCCCAAGCCCTTGCCCGCAGGCGGCCTTGCTCTGCACCGGCGTGCACCCTCCCCTGAGTGCAGTCTGTCCCGTGGGTTCCGCTGCGCTGTGGGAACTGCATCCCTGCTAGTGGGCGCCTCCAGGAAAGGCCCTGAACCCCGCATCTCCCTGCCAGCAGCTCACAGCGCTGGGTGGGCATCTGTCACACGGCCCTTCCTCGCAGAGTGGCCCTGGGCAGCAGAGCCAGGGTGCAGGGCGGGTCCCCAGGAGAGGGCACACTCCGTACAGCTGCCCAGCAGCCCCAGACCACACCCCAGGAAGGCAATGCCTCCCAAGGCCCTCGCTGAGCACCTCGCGGGGGCCCACACTCGGCGTCACCCCCTCTCTCATTTCCATCATCCGGCGCGTGCACACAGGGGAGTTCACGTTGAACTTTTACCAAAAGCCTCCTCTCCCTGCGGGGAAATCTGAGAGACAGGGAAGAAGTGGCAGCGGGCTGGGCGGGAAGAGCCGAGAAGTGAAGCGTTCTGGGCGAGGGCCCCTGGCCATCCGGAGGCAGACGGGCAGGACGCTCGCCTCCTGGAGGAGGCCGGTGCCGCTGGACACTGGGGACCCAGCTTCCCCAGCAGTCTGGCTGCGGCCCCTCCCTGCCCACCTGGGAGCGAGGGGGTGGACCAGCCTGGTCCTGGCCAGGACTCTTCCTCCCTTCCTCCCGCCTCTCCCAGCCCTTCCCTTCCCGGGGGCCTGGACTCTATCCTGAGGGCGACCTGTTAATTGTGCCTTAATCTTCAGCCCCCTGTGCTCCGTCTTCCGTCCCTCCCTCCTGCTCTCCCCGTGGAGCAGATGTGGCCCGACCCCAGGTCCTCCGAAACATCTGCTGAGCCCCCAGCTGCCTTCCTCCGGGACCGGGAGCCCCGGCTCCTCCAACTGCCGGCTTCATCCAGGACCTCGGTTCTCCAGCGATTCCCACCCCTCGCTGAAATCCCTGCAGATCCGCACACACCCAGGGAAGGGGGATGCTATTTTGTTTAAATATTGGCCACAGTCGGAGCCTGCTTGCCTGGAGGGTGTGGATTCCCTCAGTCCCTGCTGGGGGGGTGGGAGAGGTGGCGTTCTCTCTGGGAACCATCTGGACACAGGAGATGTGTGGAAGGGGCGGCTGAATCGTGCTGAGTAAGAAAGGCACGGCGTTTGGAACTGGGCCCAGGGCTGCACACCGGCCATGGGAGGAGGCAGGGTTTGCAGGAGTCACCCCGGGACTTCGGGGCCCAGTGAGTCGCCTGGGGGATGACACCCTCCGCTAAGTGCAGACCTTCAGGAAACATCAGCTGCACCTGACAGCTGTGAGCTGCTGGTCGGGGAACCAGGCTACGCTGACACGGACAGAAAGAGTCCCCCGGGGAGGCAGGAATGAGGAGGAATGCTCAGCGCGAACAGGAAACCAGAGGCAGGAAGTGGCCACTCAAGTGTTCCCCTGAGGAGGGGGCAGGTGGGAGTCTGGGAACATGTGGGAAGGAGCCCCAGGCTTTTCCGTAATACGGGGATGCGGGCTCCGGAAGGAGGGCCCTGGCTGGTGAACGTGGAACACATGTGCACACACGTCTGCAGGACCAGCTCATGAGCAGTGATTCTCAGTCTTGGTGGCAAATCTGAGCTCCCCGGGGCTTTAGAAACATGCCCAGCCGACCCTCCACCCAAACAGTGACTGGCTCCCTGGGTAGGGCTGGGCACTGGGGAGACGGGAGATGTGGTGCAGGCACAGTCGGGCAGCACTGTCCCCGAGCAAGGAACCTGGCCCCCGGCTGCACAGAGCGCTGATGTCACTGGCCTCCACAACAGGAGACTCAGCTGAACACCGCCCTCCATCAGGCACCCACCCGCTTCCTCTCCGTTCCCACTCCCTCCCTCCTCCCGGGCCTCCCCAGGGCAACAGGAACTCTCCCACGGGCACCAGACATCAGAGGCAGGAATGTGCCCCCCAGACACACTGAGAATCATTCCTTAGAGCAAGCGTGTTCCATGCAGTCAGGCCACATGCTCGGACTAAAACAGTACCCGTGTTTTAACTAACGTTCAAATTTAACTGGGCATCCAGCGGTTTCAGTTGCTAAATCTGACAACCCGAGGTAGGGACAGCTTAAAAACACGAAGGGGAAAGACTTCTTACCCCGCACGGAGGAGAGATCTGGAGAGACCACCAGCCTCGGCCCCAGAGCCAGACCCCAGGGGTCCAGGCCCAGACCCGTGAGAATGAGCAGAGCTTCCCTCTCCCCACAGGCCAGGGGCCCTCACAAGCTGCGTTGCCACCAGCAGAGGGCGCCCCGTGAGCGGCAGGAGGAGCCAGCGTGGGCTAGGCAGGGAAGAGGACAGGGCCTTCCGCACTGCCCTGCACTGCCCTGCGGTGGCTCAAGGATAGGAAAGGGCGAGGGAGCTGAAGGCCCCCAAGGAGCACTGATCCCCAGGCTGGGGGAGGGGGCAATTCGGGGGAAATGGCGTCCTCTTCCAGCTAAACCTGAGAGCAACCAAGATGAAATAGAGTCGGGTGCAGACAGGGCAGCAAGGGAAGACCCCACACACTGGGGGAGGCTCTTTTCGCATGGTGTCTTGTTTGCGTGTGTGTTTTAGTTGCACAAATGAAACAGTCTGACTGTCCGGAGTAAACGTGAAGGTCGCCCTCTCACACCCCCACCCGCCTGCCACCCTGCAGGTGCAGGGGTGACACATTTCCTGTGGCTCGCCCCAGAACGTTCTCTACGCATGGACTGTGTGCGCGTGCACATGATCTGGGTTCACTGGTAAAATTCTCTACACAAAAGCCATCACGGTATGTCTGACGTGTGTTTATCTACCTATAGTGTCAGAAACCGCATTTTTTTCATTTAATACATTTTGAGAATCATTCTGTGACATACATGATGCTAATTTCATTTTATCTTCATAATGATCCTGTGAGGCAGGGGCTACGATGAGCCTGCATTTACAGAGGGAGAAAGCACAGCACAGAGAGGTTAAGGGAGCGGCCCAAGATCACACAGCAAAACTGCAGCGAAACTGAGATTTGAACCGAGGCCATCAGTCTTGGGCGCATAAATGGGGCGGCACTCTCCTGTGATGCTTACTTCTCAGCAGGCACCACAGGTCAGGCCACGGTGTGTTTAGCCCAGGGGTGGGCAAACTTTTTGATTCGAGGGCCACAATGGGTTCTTATACTGGACCGGAGGGCCGGAACAAAAGCATGGATGGAGTGTTTGTGTGAACTAATATAAATTCAAAGTAAACATCATTACATAAAAGGGTACGGTCTTTTTTTTTTTTAGTTTTATTCATTTCAAACGGGCCGGATCCGGCCCGCGGGCCGTAGTTTGCCCATGGCTGGTTTAGCCTCTGCCTTTCTTCTGGGCCTTGAGCTGTGCCTCGGCTTCCTCCAGGACAGATGGTGAGGCGGTGGGGGGCCTGGTGCGCGTGGCTGGGGCTCTGCAGGGTAATGGGTCTCATTTCCACAAATACTGCCACGTGTCACCCCCCGTCCCAGCAATCATGTCTGAGCATCCTTGGCCCCCTTGCTGCCACTAAAGGCATGCTGGGAAGAAGGAGCAGCCTGGAGGGAGTACGGGGATGTGGCTATGGGACGGCTCCACTGAGGCCGCATGGTGGGGGTCTGCGTGCAGATGGAAAATGTATCCGTTTTCTTCTCTGCAAGTTTAATGGGCACTACCATGATCCGTTATTATATTTTAGTCTGCATTCCCCCATTACCAGGGATATAAGCATCTTTTTGTATGTTTATGAGCCATTTGTAATTCTATGCTGTGAACTGTACGTGGATACTCTTGCCGCACTTCACCCATTGGGGTGTTCATATTTGTTGCTGTTCTAATATTACGGGATCTCACTCCTTCATCAGTTATATAAGCTGCAAATAATATCTTACAGCCCCGTGGCTAATATGAACACCGTTTATTTTTTATCCACACCCAAGGATATGTTTACTAATTTTAGAGAGGGAGGAAGGGAAAGCAAGAGAGGGAGAAACATCGATGTGAGGAGATACATCAGTCGGTTGCCTCCCATATGCACTCCGACAGGGGATCAAACCCGAAACCTAGGCATGTGCCCTGACCAGGAATGCAACCTGAACAATGTCGGTGCCCAGGGCGATGCTCCCACCAGCTGAGCCACCTGGCAGGCGGGGTTTTATTAATAGTGATGGATTGTCCCACACTATTGTGTGGGGCATGTTGTTGTGTCAGGAACGAAAGGGGGAGGGCAGACGGTATGCCTAGCATTTCACTGATGGACAGAAACACCAGAGAGCAGCGATGCTCACTACAGCCCGCAGGAATCTAATAAACTGCCTCAGTGCCCATCAGACATAAACGGATTTCTGAAATAGCAATCAATGTTTCGAACGAGAGTGAGCAATAAAGCAAATATGACAAAACTAGAGGCCCGATGCATGAAATTCATGAGAGAATCAGCCCTCGCAGCCCCAGCTTTGTCCCGAAGGTCATCGGGATGGTCGTTCTGCTAATCGGCCGTTCGGTCGATTTGCATATTATGCTTTTATTATTATAGATATTAACAATTGATGAATATGGAAAGTCTGTGCTATTCCTGCAACTTTTGGGTCAGTTTGAAATTATTTCAAAATAAAAGTTGTCTAAAAATCCTTAAAAATGTTTGTACGTTCTTCCCCAGTGTTTAAATACCAGGATTGCTCCATGAGAATACACGTACGTGTTACTAGTGTTAAGTGTTTTTAATGATTAAATAGGCATTATAAATGAAACGTCTGGTGAACTGCAAGTCATCCGCTGTTAAATATTAATTATTACATGTATTTTCATTCTATTTATTATGAATATGACTATTAAACTTACTGATATTGTAACTATTTTGAGTAGTTCTCAAACTGCAGAGCTGCTACTTCCATGGGTCCCTGGTGCCCCAGCCATGTCATTTCGACCCCTGGGGCCCCACCAGGTCATCTTCCATGTTTCTGGCCTGGCCCCCAGCCCCAGGGAGCTCTCCAGCACCCCCCACCCCCCGCCCCCCTCCCCCCAACCCCCGCCTGAGGCTTTAGGCAGTGCCTCTCTCTGCCCGCTAGAGGGCGCTCACAGCTCCTGGTAGGCCTGGGCCGGGGCAGAGCCTGAGATACAGGCCCACAGCACAGGATCCGCCCCACCCCCGCTGTGGGGTGCAGGGAACCTGCCCACGCCAGCGCTGATGGCCTGGGGTCTCTGGAACCCAACTCAATTCCCTGATCCCTTTCCACCTCCCCCTGCCCCCTCAATCGGTTTCTCTTGCCTCGTGGGCAATACTAAAAATGCATAAAAACCAATAATTAAATTCTGGAGACTGGACCTGGGGAAGTACAATGACATAAACCAATACAGACCATCTACTCTACTACGCAGAGGTGGCCACACAGCGCAGCTCCCAGGTGTGCTCTGTGCAGCCCCCATGCTGTCCGAGAGACTGAATTAGGGTCAACATTTTAAAATGGAGAGATTGCACAGAAATTCAGATTCCCATCTTTGCTTACAAAATGGGGTGAAAGGAGCCCACATTCTCACATTGGCAACACGGCTCTGGGGCTATGGAACAGTTACCCGCTTTGAGCAGGGCATGCACTCTAGCTCCCCACAGTCCCCACCAGGCCCTATTGTCTCACCCTGGGGACACAGCATTGCCTGTCACCTGTTCTGTCTGCCTGGCCCTGTGGGCCTCTGGCTTTGCCACCCAGACCTATAGACAAGCCTAGATTACTCAGATCCCTGAGAGCGGGCAGTTCCCATCGGTCACATTTATGTCCATGTTTAAGAAAAACCCTTTAAGTGGCAGGCAAGGTTTTCTGGGAATATATTTTTTAATTATACAAGATGTCGCCATGCATCTGTGTCATCATTATGACCCCTGTGAAAACTCAGAGGTGGACACTTTGAGTTCAAGCCGGGGTGACCCTGAACAGTCGCTTAATCTTCCCGTGCCTTAGTTTCCTTGCCTGTAAGATGGGGAGATTAAAGGCCTCCTAGAACGCTTTGGAAATCAGGGAGACCATCTGCTTGAAAGCCCTTAGCCAGCGCTTGGCACACAGTAAGAGCCAAGTAAGTGTCAGCGATGATTATCATTCATCACTGTGCAGGGCAGCTGAGCCCATGGAGAAAAGAGGCCACAAAGTCCCCTGAAGGTCATGGGCACACCGATGGCCGGGCCCCGCCCCACCGAGTTTCTGATTCAGTAGGTCTGGGCTGGCGCCTGAGACTGTGCCCTCTTTAGTGAGTTCCCAGGTGATAGCAGATCTGCTGGCCACACTTGCAGGCAAACTTTGAAAAGAGTCAAGGCCAATATTAAGAGAATCAGCAGATCTCATAGGCTTTTTAAAAGAGTCCTAGCATGTAATACTCAATAAGTTAGAAAACCAGGGAACTCTAACGCTGAAGAGAAAGATGAAGGGAGCAGGGGACTTGGGCTTTGCGGGGGCACCCCGTCCCGCTGCCGCCACAAGCCTAGGAAGAAGGAACATGTGAGGAAAACAGTCCTAGGAAAGGAAGGGCCACACGTCCGTGCCGTCTGCTGCATGCCAGCCACATGGAGGTGTGACGTGGTATCACGCTGTGGTCGCGGCCATCTGCACGGCCTCCTCTGCAAAGTGTCCACTCAAGCCTTCTGCCCAGTTGTCTGTTGATTGTCTGCCCTTTCTCTTAACGACTTGTAGCTCTTCATATATCCCAGATACTTCTTTGATGAACTTCTGGGCTGCAGATACCTCCTCCCATTCTGTGACGTCCTCTTGTTCTCCTGAAGGTGTCATTGGGTGAAACAGAATCTTACCGACGTTTTTTAAAAGATTCTTACAGACGTTCCCAGATAGTAAAATCCATCACCTTTTCCTGTAAGGGGAATCGGTTTTGGTCCTAGGTAATCTTTGCCTGCCCCTTTGTTTCCTTCTAGAAGTGTTAGAGTCTTACCGTTCACATTTTGATTTACAGCCGCACATGCCTTTGGCATGATCCCTCAGACGTCTGTGCAGGTGAAAAGCCTGTTTGCGATGACCTGACCCGGAGCCTCGCTCAGCGTTGCACATAAACACAACGTGTTTTGTTTTGCTTTGTTTGCTCAGTTTCATTTACACTGAGTTTCCCAGAAAGTAACTCCTGTGTAAATTTAGAGAAGATCGTACTTTGTTTTATTTGGAACTTGACCAAGATGTGAATCACCGTTTCAGAAAAAACACGTCAGCGACAGCAAAACTATTCGAGGTGCACGAGGAACTCATATAACACACCTGTGTCTGTCTACATTTCCAGATGATTCTGTGTTATAAGTAGACATACATCTGTGGTCGACTCATTTCAAACTACTAACGACGAAGGACATTTCAACAATCTTCAGTTGATTATCGCCCTACTTCTCTGAAATCCAAACTAATTCATTAGCGCTCGGAGCATGTGTCTGATCACTTCAAATACGCCCCCCCAGCGTGGCCCCGACCCGTGTCCGGCATTGACACGAATGTGATTTCATCACACATGACTTTGCTTCTCTTTCCTATTACAACCAGGGCAAGCTATTCTTGGGGAGAGGGAACTGTGTGTGTGGATGCATTTCATTTCCATTCAGCACGAAGGGGATTTTACAAAGTATGTCCTAGAAGAAGGAGCGGGGGGACCAGCGTCACGGGCTCTGCCCAGGGGGCCTCACATTTCAAATCAAACGGGAACATCGAGGTGTTTTCCTGACCACAGGGACAGTGTCTCCTAAAACGGAATTCTTCTCAGACCAGCCCATCTGACGGGAACAGCAATGCTCTTCTCATGACCTGTGGGAAGGAGAAGGCCCACACCACCCCCAGGAGAAACCGCAGGCAGTGCCCGCTGCTCAGGGCCGCCTTGCCTCCTCCCAGCACCCGCTGCCTGAAGTCACGCCCCCCTGGCCCTTCACAGGGCCGAGTTTCCCAGGTGGGAAGGTCTGAGTTCGAGTCCCGGCTCTGCCTCGAACCCGCTGTGTGGCTTTGGGCGGTGCTGACCCCTGTGAGCTGATGGCAGGCATTCACAAATGAGTTAAAAATACAAAAAAAAAACAACCTCGCTGGCCCAGCTGTGCAAGTCAAAGGTAAGAACTGCTCATGGTTCGCAAGTGGTAGCTGGAGGCCGTCTGTGCTACACGCCTCATGAGGCTCAGCTCCCGTCACCCTCACCACCTGGCCCTGAGGGCGGGACCAGTGCTATCCCCATTTTACAGATGAGGAAAGTGGAGGCACAGAGAGGGTGAGTGCACTGCCCTAGGTCACACAGCTGGCAAAGGCAAAGCTGAGAGTCAAACCCAGACAGTCTGGCTAATTCCCAGGAAATGACACCTTGTCGGGAAAACAGTGCCAGCACAGGAAGACACTAGTAAGGGCAGCTCGGGGCTACTGTTACGTGGCTGTTGGTTACGTGATTCGGAACACATATCTATAATAATAAAAGCGCAATATGCTAATTAGACCGGAAGCCAAATGACCTTCCAGATGTCCTTCTGGACGAAGCCGGGACTGTGAGGGCCGAGCCCCTTGCAGGGATTTCATGCATCGGCCTCTGGTATGTATATTTTGGTTAATCCTCAGTAGAGGATATTTTTCCATTGATTTTTAGAGAGTGGAAGGGAGGAGGAGAGACACACAGAGAGAAACATCAATGTGAGAAACGAACCAACTGGTTGCCTCTGCACCGAGACCCGGCCTGCACCAAGGCACGTGCCCTTGACTGGACTCGAACCTGGGACCCTCCAGTCCACAGGCATGGGCTCTGTCCACTGGGCCACACCGGCCAGGGCCTGAATACCTACATTTTATTTTTGCTCTATTGCCCCTCCCCTCTCGAGAACTGGGTTCATGCCTTTGGCTTAACCCCGTTTACCGTGTCTCAGTGGCTTTTAAACGAGTTCGTGTCTAACACCCCACCTGCCCACGTCCGGCGGGCTTCTCACCAGGACACTAGTCACCGTGATGCTCATTGTAATTTACTGCGAATGATGCGGGGCAGTCTGTGTGCCCTGGAATTCACAGTGGTATTTACCTTAAAAAAATAAAAACCCAGGCCCATAAAAAAGCTGACCAGGTCAAACATCTGCCCCACACCCAGGCCACTTGACCCGGGGAAGCAGGGCGGGCCGCCGAGGGCCCAACGGGCTCGACCGCATGTCTCAGAGCCTTTGGCGTCTCTGCCGCGGCAAACCGAGGTCAGGGCTGGCAGAGACGGCAGCTTCCGGCGCAAACCAGACTCCACTCCCACAGGCGTGGCTGCTGGCATCTTCCGTTTTTGAAAGGGGGTGCGGGCAGGGTGCACTCTGTCACGCCGGGTCCGATCACGGCAGCGGGGCCGCGGGACTCGGGGCTCTGAGCCAGTTTCGGGGTGAGCCTCTGCTGTCACCCAGCGCCACACGGCCCAGACGTCTAGGAGCGAAGGAGCAACACCGCCATGACTTGGTATCGCCTGGTGCTGCATCAGCCTGTGGCCACGGCAGGACTGTTCCTGCCGAGCTGTGTGCCGTAGGCCCTTCGCTGCACCTCTCTGAGCCTCGGTGTCCTCCTCAGTGAGATGAGAAATAATAATTCTGATCTCACAGCGTTGTTGGAGAGGGGACATTTAAAAGGACTAAGCATTGCCCGGCCGGTGTGGCTCAGTGGTTGAGTGTCGACCTATGAACCAGGTGGTCGCGGTTTGATTCCCGGTCAGAGCAATTGCCCAGGCTGTGGGCTAGATCCCCGATATGGGGGGTGCAGAAGGCAGCCGATCCATGATTCTCTCTCTTCATTGATGTTTCTATCTCTCTCTCCCTCTCCCTTCCTCTCTGAAATCAATTAAATGTATTTAAGATTTAAAGGACTGAGCATAACAAAGGTTAGTTTCTTGCTCTCACACATTGGCTCACCTTCTCTTGTCACCGAGTCATCGCCACCCTGAGCCCCAGACCCCTGGGCACTCCGTCCACCACTTCCCGGGCCCCAGTCCCCCTGCCTTTCCCCCAGGAGGGCTGAGAGCCCCTAGACTCTCAACTCTTCCGCCCGAACTACACCCACTCCGGGACCAGCTGTCACAGTGGGACCACCTGACGCATCGATACATCCAACCCGCTGGCTGCATGAAGACAGCTAACGGTGGGATTTCAGTGCACGGAACAGAGAGGGAGGGGTCAGTCAAATACGGCCACGTCTGCGGGAAAGTTCCATTCCCAGAGGATGCCATAAAGGAAGCGCCCGGATGGTGTCTCTCTCCGGTGCATGGGATGCACACAGTGGCTGCCCCCCCGCCACCCCGCCCCGGCCCCGCCCCGTGTCACTGACTCGGTTCCGGGATTTATTTGTGATCTGTCTGGTTTTCCTCTTGGCAAGTCTGAGCGCTGGCATCTTGTGCCCTCTCCAGTTGCCCACCTCAAATTCCTCTGGGAGGAGGTGGGGCGTAGATGAAACGTCGGCAAACAGGACCCTTCCTTTGGTCTCGTTCGGACAGGCCTTGCTCTCTGCGGCTCCCGCGTGGCTCCCCTGTCATTACTGCTGCTTTTCCGAGTGTCCCCTGAGCTGAGAGTCCCCCTTGTTCTCGATTCATTTGGACCCTCCTGGGCCCGGGCATTACGGTGGCCCTCCATTCCTGTGAGTCAGAGGCGCCTCGTCTGAGGAAACATTCCAGGCCCTGGGCGCGCTGTGCCCTCTGCGTGCTGTGGGGGAGATGGGCCAATTGCAGCTGCTTCCCAGCACCTCCAGGGGGGGTGAGGGGGGGAGGCGAGGTGGCCTTGGGGAGCACGAGGCTTCCTTCTGAGTCTGACCTCCAGCCTGGAGGACCCTGAACTCCTGCAGCCCTGACCCCTGGGGTCCTGGATCATGGAAACGGAGACAGACAGCTCGGGGCCAGAGGCAGGGCCGTTTTACAGGCCACACAGTCCCCCTAACACCGTGGGATTCGGGCGATGCCTTCGGAGAGAGAGGGAGCCATTCCCAAAGCCTCTATACACTCCACTCAGTGTAATAGTCCCAGCTCCCTGCCACCCGCTCCTCCCAGCACAACACCGAGCGGGGCAGTGAGGGGGTGGGGGTCTGAGCGGGAGACCACCTCTCCACAATGAAGTTCACAGGCAGAAGGCCACCCCTTCAGGCGACCACACAGCCTCTACCAGGACGCCAAGGACCAAACAAGCAAATCAAAGCAACGCAGAGGCAACGAACTATGCGAGAAGAGAGCCTCCAATCACTGCCCCGGCCTCTGCGGGAGCAGGACAGACAGACATGGCCCCCAGGAAGCAAGAAGGCAAGGCTATAAACCAAGAACACTCCAGAACAGAAACTCTCTCTTGACAATACAGCACGTGATCATAGAAGTTAAGAACGTTTTGCAAGATGTATGCCCGCATCTGAACTAATTATACCTACAAGGAGCCTATTTCCAAGTAACACCGCGCTCTGAGGTTTCAGAAAAGACATGGATTTGGGGGAACAGTGTTTAACCCAGTCCGACACGCAGGACGGGGGTGAGAAGCTGCTCTGGGTAACAGTGGAGGACTAAGGCCCGGCTGACAGCTGTGCGCGGGGCAGAGGGCACGCAGCCCCGACGGGGCGGGTGAGAGGCTCAGAGGTTTTATCGGGAAGGTGAAGTTGAGATTTAGGGACTGAATGACTGATAAATTCATCGACAACTGAGCACAGAAACAGCAGCAACAATAAAACGGTAACGGTTAATTCCAGGAAAAACAAAAGCCTCGGCCCTGACCGGTTTGGCTCAGTGGACAGAGCGTGGGCTTGCGGACTCAAGGGTCCCAGGTTCAATTCCGGTCAAGGGCATGTACCTCGGTTGCGGGCACATACCCAGTGCGGGGGGTGCAGGAGGCGGCTGATCAATGTTTCTCATTGATGTTTCTGACTCTCTCTATCCCTCTCCCTTCCTCTCTGTAAAAAAAAATCAATAAAATATAAACAAAAACAAATAACAAAAAAACACAAAAGACTCGTTCCTACACTTAGCTCCACGAGTCGTACATGAACATGTACAGGAGACTCCATAGTGCTCATCAGGCCAAAACTACACTGTAAACGTACGGGGAGACGAGCAGGGGAGAAGGGGAGGGAGAAGCATGGTAGGCCCTTATGGTCCACAGTTAGGGAATAAATTAACGGCTAAGGCCCGAAGCTGAATTTTCCCCGCTCTGTCTTCCCACTAGGAACTTCTATGTTCCTCCTCCCCAGCCCTTAAAAAGAGCCCTTTAACTACTGTTCGTTCCGACAATCACATGTCCTCCACTCCACGCGGGAGACTCGGAGAACCCCGAGAGGGTGGGTGCAGGGACTAGGAACTCAAAGTTCCTTCAAGAGTCTTCCTCACTCTCTTTCCAGGGGCTGGAGGCAGCCTTTCTCCACCC
>NW_006292094.1:2596386-2602467 GCF_000327345.1 Myotis davidii | reverse complement strand
CTCCCCCCTTGCAGCTCTCCCCCACCCCCTGCCTGACCAGCTCCAGTAGCATCCCAGCCCCTCCCCTGGGAACTGTCACCCTGACACCATGGGGAGCCGAGCAGCTGTTCCCCCAGCAGCCCAGGGCCCTCCGGAAATTGTTCGCATTCACTTGTCTTCCAGACGGGGCGACCTGACAGCTCGGTGAGGCCTGGCACCCCAGGACTGCAGCAGCGTGGGGGTGCAGACTCAGCCTCACTCCTCTCCCCGCCGCCTGCCCGACGCCCTGAACCCCTGAACGGCTAGTAAATGAGAGTGGATCGCAAAGCAAGCCAGGCCCTGCCTGCTGCCCCAGAGGGACGGGGCGGGGAAGGGAGGGACAGTGGACCTTCGTTTCCTTGGTGGCTGCAAGCAACCCATGTCACATTATTTAGATCGCAATTACTACAAGTAGCATAAATCCAGTTCCAACTGGATTTGGCAAAAAAGGGGGTGAGTTTAATAACAGGGTATTGGGGTATCTCCAAGTGAGCTGAGGAAAGGGCAGGGGTCCTGTCAGATTGGGGGGGTCACCATGTACAGCTGTGCAAGCTGCACCCTGCACACCCTCAGGCCACTACGGCCACACGTCCTGGAGGTGCTGGAGGTGTGCAGGCCCCAGCTCGTCAGCCTCTCGGGGTCCCTGCTCCGGGGCCCAGGAGTGACCGGAAGCAGGTCAAGTGCCACCAGGACTCTGTCACCCCTGAAACGGCTCCTCTCTGAGGACTGACTCCATCCCTCCGTTTCATTGGTGGGGGTCTTAAGAGCTTGGGCAAAGGGGGCGCTACATGCATATTTTGAACACTGGGGGGCCATCGCAATCCGGGTGCAGGCGGCCCCCAGCTCTCTGTCTTGACGACAGAAAATACCCAATCCCTTCCCATGTGACAGCCCCGGATGGTTGGGAACCGCCTCCGTCAGGGACAGAGAAGCAGCAACAACCTCGTCAAAGTTCAGCTCCCTCCCTACCCCCCGCCCCCCGCAAGTGTGGAGGGTGTGCCCCTTTCATATCACTGCCCCACGGCACTGTCTTCCTAGCTTTTTTGAGCCCCCAACTTTTCACGCCAACTCTCATCAGTCACCATCGCGTCGCAGTTGGGACGTGAAAGCCAGAGGACTCTTGGGATGTCACTACATCCAGGGGTGACCCTGAAAGGGACTGGGGGGACGTCCGCGTGGAATGAAAGAAAAACTAGCACAGCTGCCACGCACGTGCCATAAACATCCCCCGCCCCATGCCATCGGCAGGGAACAAGGGGGTGCGTGCCCACGAATGACCAAAACAAACAGCTGTAAGTCGTGATGGCGGCCGGGAAGGAGGCCCCGGGCCATTTCCCTCCGGCCAACAGGAGCTTCCGTGAGAGCGTGGCTGTGCCCTCTCTGCCCCGCGGCCCGGCCCTGTGCCCCTTCCGCTTTTCAGCAAGACCTGGCGGTGGCGAGACAGGCAGCTCTGGCCTTGGCCGTGGCGGCGGCGGCCTCTGAAAAGGCCGGGATTGCTTTCGATGGCCGATGGCCGGGCGCTGGGCATGTCCTTCCTGCGCGCGCCCACCCGTCCCACACCGGGGTTCCAGCGCCCACACCCGGGACCTGGCGGCAGAGGATGAGCAGGAGCCCGGGGAGGAAAAGAAGGCGGTTTCTGTCACGGGGCCCATGTCCTTCCCCGCTGCCCTGCCCGGAGCTGCCGGGAGGGGGTCAGGAGGGGGTCGGCCAGCCCTACACCCGAGGGCCCGCTGTCCCGCACAGGCCGCGGACAGCCCCGCCCTCACTGCCCTGCGCCCAGCGCCCTTGGGAATTTCACAGAAATCGCTCGCTGCTGGGCCCTGCCTCGGTTTCCCTTTCTGCCTCTCTCCCTTTCACTCTCTACTTCTTTTTCTTTTTTTTTAAATATATTTTATTGATTTTCCACAGAGAGGAAGGGAGAGAGAAACATCGATCAGCTGCCTCCTGCACACTCCCCACTGGGGATGTGCCCACAACCCATGTACATGCCCTTGACCGGAATCGAACCCGGGACCCTTCAGTCCGCAGGCCAATGCTCTATCCACTGAGCCAAACCGGTTTCGGCCACTCTCTACTTCTTGCGCTGTTTCTCTCTCGCTCTGAAGAAACGAGGGAAGAATGCCTCTCACTGGCCACCGGGTAGGGGTCAGGGGGCGTACGTTCCTCTCTCTCTCTCTCTCTCTCTCTCTCTCTCTCTCATTTGGATAGAGGCCCACACGTACCAACCTCTCCAGAGGGAAGCCGCCCATCCCCTCCAGGCATCTCAGGGGCTCTGTCCTCCAGCCTCCGCTGCAAATTCGCTGACCCCTGGGGAGGTTCCCTCCACCCCTCGTAGGCACGGAGACCGCGGTCAGACGGTCAGACACCACACTGAGTCCTCACTCGGAGGACAGGCATCCTCTCCGCTCGCTGTCCGACGGGCGGCTCTCCCAGAGAAACCAACGGGGAGAAATGGGCGCAGGTGAGACGCTCGGGGCCCTGGGCTGCAGCCCCTGCTTCCCCTCTACCTGCTGTGGGGCTTGGGGCCAACCAGCTGGGCGTGTGGGGCCTCCCCGTCACCCGGGTGCAGAGGGAGTGACCTCCATGAGGCTCCCATGAGGCTGCAAGGAGATCCCGCAGGGTCAGTGCTGGCCCCGCCCGGGACACGCTCCTCAGAAGCTACCGCGACCTTGTAGATGTGTCCGACCCTCCCGCACGGAGGGCAGCCACTTCTTTATTTAAAAGTCTGAATCGCAGACAGCAAAGCAAGGACAGGAAGTCCCCACTGGGTCTGCTGCCTCCGAGAGAGGTGAGGCCGCCGAGCCCATGGGTTTGAACCGAACCGCTCACCCCTCCCGGGGGGTGGGGAAGGGGCTTCTCCTTGGACGCGAATGGCCTTGGCGACCTCTGGGTCACCTTCAACTCCAGGAGACTGCATAGCACCCAGGCCAACCCGGAGCTCATCCGGTATCCGCTTCTGTAGCAGCCCCCAATAGAGCTGGGCTGCAGCACCACAGCGCGCCTGTAGGTGGCAGCAGCTCACACGCTTTTGTCTGTCAGCAAGCAACACAGGCAGGGGGATCAGGGACGCCCAGCACCCCTCCCGCAGAGGAAAATCCATGGCTAACTTTCGGCTCCCCCAGAACTTAACGACTAACAGCCTCCTGTGACACGGAGGCAGTGCCGGAACAGGCAGTCGGTGCACACATACCCTGTACATGTACTATGTGCTGTATTCGCACCGTAAGGTAAGCTCAGAGAAAACGTCACTTAGAAAGCCCTCAGAGAAAGCACATGGACAGTAGCTAAAACGCACGCACGGCACCATATTCACTGAGAACAATCCACGTGCACGTGGACCTGCGCCATTCGCACGGGTGCTGCTCCGGGGCCCGCTGTAGACTATCTCGAGACCGGCGGTGGGAGCTCAACATGCAAGTGTCCTGGACAACAGGGGGGAAGCCTCATGGCCCTTCAAGATGCAGCCTTGGAAGTGACATGGTGTCAGTTCGCCCCATCCTGCTGGTGAGAGCCATCACGAGCCCGCATACCCGTGGGAGAGGGGCCAGAGGGCGTGTGTGGTGGCCAGTCTGTTCCAGTCCCCTCTCCCCCCGCCCTTGGCCCTCAGTGCAGCCGGATGGCCCGTCCCCAGTGCATTCGTCATGGCCGTTCATTCACTCGCTCACTCATGCACGTGTAACCAGAAGCAGCTGCAGCCTCATGGGTTCTTGAGATGGTGCAGAACGGCCTCCCACTCACACCTCCAAGGCTCTGGGCAGCCCAAGCCTCCCAGTCTGCCACCACCCCTCCCCACCCCCCCACCCCAGCTGGGCGGTGCAAATGCAGCTGTGAAACGTGCCTGTTTTGGGGGGGAGCAGAAAGAGGGGGTGCATCGGCATATCTCATGCAAATAGTTTAAACACTCGTATTACAACTGTCTGTCTCCACTGTCCTCCCAACACCCCACAACACACATGCACCCCATCACCTGGGACTCCTTCCCCTTGTGAGCAGTCCCAGCCTCGGGCTCCCTGCCCCTCCCCCACACCCGGGATCCTCACTCTCTGAGGCTGTTTGCTGGTGCTCTGCCCTGTCTCCGGATGTGCTCACAGAGCTTCTCTGCAGGCCCAGCACAGCGAAGGCCTTCCCGAGATTGCAGCCCGCGTCCTGCTCACTGATTGCTCATTCGGCACATACTGGTTGGGCACCTACTGTGCGCCAGGTACCTACTGTGCGCCAGGCTCGGGGTAGGCAGGGGCGGGAGGAGGACTTAGGGCTGTGTTTGTGCCCTCTGCATTACACTGTGTGGCAGCAGCTTTCATCTGGTCAGAGGGAAGCCTGGAAATATTATTATTGGGCTGCGTTTGCTGCTGTGGTTAAACCTTTTGCTGTGACAGATCCCTTTCCCCCTGCAAGAGATTGCAGCATAGTGCATGCTCTACTGCCGGACGTCAATCACGCGTAGGTTTTTTGCCGTAAGTGCGCACCACCTGTTTTATTGGCTTTGTAGAAATCTTTAAACGGACTCACTTTCTTTACTTACCATTTTAAAATATTTTATACCCCTCTCATAAAGGGAGCACTATAATCCCTTGCCATAAATAGAAGGCAACCCTGACATTAAATTCCACTTTAAAACGATGCTATAAAACTTCAGCTAAAAACAGAAACTGGAGCCCGGGCCCACTCTCTGTTCAACAGGGAGCATGCAGTGCCCTGGGCAGGTGTCACAGACGGGCCGGCACCACACGGGGACTTACCCCTGGTGGGAGCCAGATGGCGAAAGGGGAGGAGCGCTCTCATGAGGGACGCGGGACAATTTCACGCCATCTCTGTGCACCACGCGTTCTGCCTCCGTCAGCCAGGAGAGCCACGGTCCGCTGCAGTAACAAACAGCCCTCCTCGCTGAAAACACAAGGGCTCTGTCTTGCCCATATTTACTGACCCCCTTCTTCTTGCTGCTCAGGGTTCCAGGCGGACGAAGCAGCCAGCACCTCGAATGTTGAGGCCCTGGTGCCAGAGGAAAAGGGGAGCATGGTGAATGAACTTAATGCCACTGAACTGTACACTTTTTTACAAAAAATATTAAAATGGTTACTGTATATACATTTTTAAAAAAGGCCAAGTGTTAGGATTTTTCAAAGATATGGAATCCGGGTTTTAGTGACAGATTTCCTGATTTTTAGAGGCTGGAAACTAACTTATTTTTTTTTTTTTAATGTGCAAGCTCTGACTACATAGGCCACACAAAATGCCAGGTCTGGCCCTGGGTCCACGGAGGTCTGCTGCCTCTACATCACACAACGGCCGCATCACGTACCCACGCAGGAAGCCTGGGCTGGGCTCCTGGGCCCTGTGTTTTTGAAAAGCTTCTAGATGATTCTGATGCAACAGGCCCCTGGGCAGTTTGGGAGACCCCAGTACGAACTCCTCTCCCCTCCCCAGACTGTGAGCTCCGCAAGGGGCGCCGTCTCACCCGCCCGTCCCCAGGACGAGGACAGAACTAGCACAGCCTACGTCTCTTTAAGGCTCTCCTCCCACGGAACCTACAGGGAGGTTGAGTAGTAATTGCTTCCAGGCTTTTCTCACTTGTTTTTTTTTTTTTTTTTTTAATCTCTGGCATTTGTTGCCACATTCTAACATCGGCTTCAAGGCTGCTTGGGAGGAGGCCGTGGTGGGCAGGGCAGGGGGCGGCAGGACGCACTGCTGACGCTTTAACTGAAGGAGAACGTCAGTGAAGAGGCCTCCATCCCAGGAAGGTCCTGGCTGCTGGACCGCCCCCCTCCGACGCCCTGGAAGGCGGGCCAGCGGGGGCTGCTTCTCGCGCGGCCTCCCCGGGAAGGGCGCTCCTTCCCCATCATTTACGAAATCCAGCCCATTTCAAACCCACCACACCCTCTGCAGGACAGAGCGCCGAGATGCACGGACAAGGGCGTTCGCTGCGCGTGGCTTGAGGGAGTGACGCTGTGGATAAGGCCCCCTGTCCCAGGGGACGCAGGTGAAACTGACCAGGGTCCGTCAGTGCAACAGACCAGCCAGCAGGTCGCCCTGCTCATCTCTGTTCCGGCCACTCACTCACGCCCC
>NW_006292094.1:2595659-2596314 GCF_000327345.1 Myotis davidii | reverse complement strand
CCCGAGAGGTCACTGCTTATTTTCGGCCTCAGATGCTGGGTGAGATATTCCCAGAATGCCGCAGCACACAGGTTTTGGGAACAGGCATGTAGGTGCTGATACAGAAGGACACTCGGGGTGCAGGGCTGAGGGACAGAGAGGGGTCACGGGGTTCCAGAAGCGAGCACGGGCACAGTCAAAAGCAGCAATTTCCATCCCCGTCGTCGTCAGAAAGCAGGACCCCCGCCCTGCAGGGTGTCACGGAGGCTGAATGAGAGGGCCGCGCAGCGCCTGGTCCCTGATAAACGCCTGATCATCGCTGGTGTCATGACTGCTGTGGTTGTGAGGGCGGGCGAGGTCAAGGCCCTGGGTCCTCACTGGAGGCGGCGGACGTTTGCGCTCCATGGTCACACGGCGTCCCCTTCGCCCGCCAGCTGCCTGACAGACTGTGAACAGATGGCGGGCAGGGTGGCCAGTGAGACAGTGCAGATGCCACTGAGCGAGTCCAGCCGCACTTTTGGGAAAACAAGTCAGAGGTGATGGGGCCCCGGGGGCCTCGCTGGGACGGGCAGCACACGGGACGCCTCTGAGGGGAACACTGAGATGTCCCAGACCACGCGCGCCTCGCCAAGAGCGCGCTCCGCCCGGACTCCCAGGGCGTGTGGCCACGGGACAC
>NW_006292094.1:2591072-2595648 GCF_000327345.1 Myotis davidii | reverse complement strand
GCCCGAGTCACCCGGCCGGCCAGGCTCCCGGGGAGGCTGCGGAGGCCCCGACAGTCTGGCATCTCGAGAGCCTCACCTCCTCAGCTCCCTCCCGGGTCCTTTCTGCTTCTGGCGCCTTCCTGCCCGGGCCCCTGTGGGCTCCTCCTTCCCTGTGCTTGGGGGAGACACGCGGATGGGAACACGTGGCTGTGTGAACACAGCTGCCACATGGCGTGGCGGGAAGGGTGGAGGACAGGCCAACCATGGCAGAGTGTCGGGGGACCCTGCCTGGGGCTGGATCGGGAGGGAGCCCCCCCTTTACAGCCGCGTGCCCTCCACGCTCCCTGCCACAGCGCCTTCTGAACTTGGTACGCGGACAGGGCGAGCACTGCCCAGACTGCGGGCCTCCGTGCCTCTCTCCCTCCCCCACTGGTGCGCTCTCCTCTGCCGGGAGCGATGCCGACGGCACGTGCTCGGAGAGCCTCTCTGCTCCTCCACAGCCTGGACAATCCCTCCCCTGTGCCCTCACAGCACCTGGTACATACCTGCCCTGAGAGCTATCATGTTCCCTGCGTGTGGGGTTCCAGAAGCACACATGGTGTGCGCGTGCACGTGCACACACACACACTCACACACACACACCCACTCACACACACACACTCACACACACACACTCACACACATACTCCCCCTCCCTTCCAAGGCTGATCCCAAAGCTTTAACCAAAGAGGTGGGCATTCTTTATTGTTATTTTAGGGAAGAACAGAGAGGGAGAGAGACAGCATCATTGATTGGCTGCCTCCTGCACGCCCCGCACTGGGGATGGAGCCCGCAACCTGGGCATGTGCCCTGACCGGGAATTGAACCGTGACCTCCTAGTTCATAGGTCGATGCTCAACCATTGAGCCACGTTGGCTGGGCAGGAACTGTCAAGTGGAAGGAAACCTAGATTTACACTAATACTAACAGCCACGGCTCGTGCTGTTAGTAACAATGAGAGCAAACATTCGCACCTCCGGGGCAGGGTGGGGCGGGGTCACAGTGCAGGCCCTGCTCTAGTCCTGGGACAACCCCCAGGGAGCTGCTGCTCCTGCCCTTGCTGTGCCGGGAAGGCCCACAGCCCAGCGAGGAAAGCCACCTTCTCAGGCCCAGCTGCCCCGTGGCTGAGCCGCCTCCAGGGCCAGGAGTGGCTCCGGGGGATGACCTCACCCCAGCACCTGCTTGCCCGCGTCCTCCCTGGCAGGTGCTCCTGCTCCCGGCCACGCCCCCCAGAGCTGAGGTGCTGCACACCTGGGCTTGCCGGCTCGGGTAAGGCAGCAGGCGCCTCGACGGGTCCTGCCTGCTGTGGACGGGACCCTCCTCGCTCTTCCCACTCCCGCTTCCCTCGTGGCCAGGACAGCTTGCTGCCTGGAGAGCTGCGGGTTCCATGCCCCCACCGACCTTCGGGGTCCCTCAGCAGCCACCAGGCCCGCACAGACCCCTGCGTCCCCCGCTCACCCCGCTCACAGGGACTGAGAGCTGCCAGCCACAAGCCAGTGGGTCTGGGATTCCACGCAGGGCCTTTGAAGTCCCGCTGCCAGGGTCAGAGTCAGCCCTGCCACTGGTAACCTTCGCCACGTATAGTGCCCTCTGAGCCTCACACCTCCCTGCTGTTAGTTGGGGATAATACAATAACCTGCTTTGGAGGGTCATTTTAATGCAAAAAAAAAAAGATAGCAAAGAGCCTAGCACCGGCCCTCGGACATGATAAGTGCACCTAAATGCTCACTTAGAGTATCAAGAAGAGACCTAATGTGCAGCAGTTTTCCCGGGAGGCTGGGGGAGGGCGGCCCAGCCCACAGAGAGATCGCTGTGACGTGGCGTGTGGGTGCTGAGGCGGAGAGCTCTGCGGAGGAGAGAGGAGGCGACCCGAGAGGTCGCCTTCGGCAGGGGACAGCGCACCGCCTCCCACGTGCTAGGCGCTGCCAGGGGCTATTCTGAAATGGCCTCTCCCATAGATTTATCTTGTCTCTTGCAATGTCAAGTCTTCATTGCAAGGCCTTCACGGGTCCTGGCCCTTTGCCTCTCTCACCCTACCCCACCCTGGGGCGTGGCATCGCGTCGCTGACAGCTGTGCTCAGAGGGAAAAGGAAGAAGGGCGCACGCTTTCCAGGGCCACCGTCAACACACCAGGTGTCTCGCCCGCATCGGCAGTGGAACCGCCCCGAAGTCCCTGGAGGTGAGCACGCCATCGCCCCCACCTCAGTGAGGTCAGAGGGGAAAGGCACCCCAGGGGACAGAACTGGAGACGGAACATGCCCGGCTTCGTCTTAGCCCCGAGCGTCCTCCAAGCGCCCAGACCACATGGCACGTGGCTGGAGATGCAGAAGACCAGAGCCTCGATGCCGCCACAGAGGAGGGGAGGTGGGGCCAGCAGCGGCTGTGCAGTCCTTGTCCTCTAGCTCGGTCCCCTGTCCTCTCTCCGATCGTAGCTCATGTCAGTAATCGATCCACACGTCAGGGCGCCCCTCAACACAAGCCGAGCCCATTGTATTGGCTCTCAGTTCCCTTTAAGAAGCTGAGACCCTCTGCCTCCCCGTTTATCCCACTCAGCTCCGCTCCGGCCTGGATGGAGCAGCTCCGTGCTGAGCATCCGACCACACCTCTCACCAGCCTTTCCGCCCGGCTTCCCACCTGCCCAACCAGGGATGTGCCCCCCGAGGGGCAGAACGGACCGGCCAGACCCCCAGCCCAAGTCAATATAACTCACGGCCCAGGACTTATTGCAGCGCCCTCCGCGCCACCGTGCACCCTGGCGCTTACGTCGGAGGCTCTCTTTCTGGCCTGGGCACCTCTCCAAGGTCACCTGAAGGCCGACTGCCACCTCCGTTGAGTCTGGGAGGATATCCCTGGAGAGAAGGGCTCATACCCAGGTCCCAAGACCTCCGGGATGCAACACGGGACCATCCCCAGTACACGGCCCTCGGGGTGGAAATCTACTGTGTTCTCGGCAGTTTCCCTGCTCTCACAGGTCAGAGGGGCCCAAGTTCCCAGCCTCTGCGGACCCACATTTCAAATCAATCCGTGAAACCACAGAGCCATACGAAGCGATGAAGTGCGGATACATGCTGCAACACGCATGAACCGCAAAACACGCACAGAGGAAGAGCCAGGCACAATGGCCACGTGTTACATGATTCCATTTCTACGAAACGTCCAAGACTAGGCGAAACCACAGACACAGAAAGCAGGTGGGTGGTTCCCAGGGGCTGGAGGGGGGCGGGAGTGACTGCTGACGGGCTGGGGGTGCTCCCGGGGTGATGGAAGTGCTTTGCAATTAGACAGAGGTGGCGCTCACACAGCCTTGTCAGTGCGCTCAACGCCACGGGGCTGTGCCCCTTAAAATGCCTCATCTTATGTGACATGAATTTCACCTCCTTTTCTAAAATGCCTAGATCCCTGCAGAAAGACTTTGATGTGGCTGGCGGTGCTGCATCCGCGCGCCAGGACACAAAGCAAAGAGCAAAACGGGGGCAGGACAGCGACCCGAACCCTGGGTATGGTGAGCACGCAGACTGCAAGCCCTGAGCTGTCACTCGGCTTTCAGAGGCGGCTGTAAATTCAGCCGCAGCTTCCCAGCAGCTGCAGCAAAACAGAAACCACGCGGCCTCCCGACCCCTGCAGAGCCCAGGAGAGGACGTGTCGAGGATTCAGAAAATGCTCCGCTGGGGCTGGAAGACTCTCCCAGGAGGAGTCCCCAGGGGGACCACTTAGGAGATGGGCTCCGGGCAGTGCCCCTGTGCCTGGCCATCCACACACCAGGACTCAAACGCCAGCCTCTCCTCTAAGCAGCAGCCTTTGCAAGCCTCCCCGCCCATCTTCCCAGGCCCACCAAGGAGACAATCCTATTCAAGAAAGTGTGGGGCCCGTAGACACCCCCCCCACACACACCCCAAGTAAGCCAGAGATGTTGTCTAGACAGTGCATTATCCAACAGTCAGCTCACCTAGGAGCTGTTAGGCACCTGCTGCTGTGCCCACCTCGCCTAGGCCCTGGGACACAGTGGTCAGCAAAGCAAACTCATGACGCTTGCCTTTGAGGATGGGAGGTAGATGTTATTTTTTTTAAAATATATTTTTATTTATTTCAGAGAGAAATGGAGAGGGAGAGATAGAAACATCCACAGTGAGAGAGCATCACTGATTGGCTGCCTCCTGCATGCCCCCTACTGGGCATCAAACCTGCAACCTGGGCATGTGCCCTTGACTGGGAATCGAACCGTGACCTCCAGGTTCATAGGTCGACACTCAACCACTGAGCCATGCTGGCCGGGCGACATTATTTCTTTTTAATCCCACGAACAGACCACTACGAGTGGTTAGTGCAGTGGTTCTCAGCCTTGGCTACACAGGAGAATCACCCGGGAGGAGGAGGGGCTGGCCGCGTGGAAAGCGAGGCTTCCCTTCAGGCAGCCCAGTCGGAGACGGGAGCTGAGGAAGAGGCCAACCAGCCAAAAGAGAAGAACGGGGCAAAAGCCCTGCGTGTGGAGCCTGGAGGGGCCGGGAAGAGCCGGTCAGGGTTGCTGAGGCGGAGGGTGACAGAGAGAGGAGGACGGAGA
>NW_006292094.1:2580475-2591026 GCF_000327345.1 Myotis davidii | reverse complement strand
CGGAGCCAGACCTTGGGGCCGGGGCGGGGGCGGCGGGGGAGGAAGGAATGTAGGTCCAGCTGCCGGCTGTCCACTCCGGGGGCATCACAGAACGATGGCCTCAGGACCGGAGGAAGCCAGGACGAGGGATGCTGGGATGCTGTTTCAGGCATCACCCCAGGTGCAGGAGGGGATGGGTGCAGGAGGGGACTGGGCCCTTGTCCTGGTGATACCAGCGGAGGGCTCCTCCGCGCCCTGGGGGCCTCTCCCGCTGTATCTCCATGGGCCACGGGCGTCGGGAGCCACAGGCTGTTCGCCCTTCTCCGGTGTTTGCCTCCAGTGTCGGCAGCATCTCTCCTCACGTCCCCGGGGAGTCCTGAGGGCCCTGTTGGCTCCCATAGCAACCAGGTACTGAGCCCTGTCACGGGTCAGCCCCTCCGGACATCACGAGCGAGAGGTGTCCCGGGAGAGGCCTGACTCGCTCATTTCCACCAGGAGGAAGCTGAGCCGAGGGTGGGGTGCTTGCCTGCGGTGACTCAGGTAGCCAGTGGAAAATCCGGATCCGAGCCCAGGTCTTCCCGACCTTCAAACCGCTGCCTCTGCCGCCCCGGTTCGCGGCCCTTGTGTCTGGTCGCCGTGGCACGCCTTCAAAGGCGCTCCATCTAGGTCAGATGGATGCCTGCCACCAGCTCAGAGACGTGAAGAGAGGCGCTGGATTACGCTTTCCCGAGGGCTGGTCTGATGCAGGGTTTTCCAAAGTGCACTCCTCAGTGTCTTGGTCCTTCAAGGTTCTCCGTGAGGAAGAGCTCGCGGTCAGACCCACGGGAGAGACCGTGCGCACTCAGCCTCCCTCGTGGTGACTCGCGATGTGGCCGAGGCTTTGAGACGCCCCTGCAGCGGGCCCCCTCCACCCCTGTCTGACCGCGGACCCCTAGCTGCCTCCTAGCAATTGGACGTTCCGAAACCCACACATTGAGAAGCAGGAGAACTGATCACCCAGCGCCGACTGCTGTCTCCCACGCACCCTGCAGGGCTCTGGGGGGGAAATGTAAATGGTTGAGACCCCCGGGTCCTGCCCTCCAAGGAACCCCACCTGGCGGGTGACAGAAACACGTCTGCAGGGAACTGGGTGTCATGTGCTGAGGGCCTCGCCTGGTGCCCAGGGACAGACACTGCATGAGGCAGGCTGGGAGGGCTGACAAGCACCGAGATGATTGAACAGGAGGCGCCATGCACCCTGGGTGGGTGGAGAGGTATGGGGGTGGCCAGGAGGTCCTGACGGATGAGGTCACCAAGGGGGGGCCTCGAAAGATAAGCCAAAAAGAAGGGCGGAAAGGAGATGATCAGAACTTCATTGCCAAGAAGCTCCATCTGCCAAGGCACAGAACGTTCAGGGACTGGTGAGTCATGTGACAGCAGATGGTCACCCAGCGGGGAGGTAAGGAAGGGGGGGTGGGGGCGGGGACAGGAGAGCCGGGGTGCTCTCTGAGACACCCCCTCCCCCAAAAGGCCATGAGTGTACGGCCCAGGGACCCTCACTGCCTCCTCTCTGGTCTGTAACAGCTGGAACCCCTGACCCTGCCTTTCTGAGCTCACCCCGCTGCTCTCCAAGTGTCCACCAGCCGAACTCCAACCAGGAGGAGTGGAGACACCGTGGTCAGAGGAAGACCAACCCTGAATTCATGTCCTGAAGGTTGCCTAGCCCAGCTCAGCCATGAGGAATGGTTTAGGCTGTGAGTCACAGAAAAGTCACCTAAAGTGATTGGAATAACTTTTTTCTGTGGGACAGGAAGGGCCCAGGGTGAGGTGGAAGTGCTGGTATCTGGGGCACCCACAGACCTAACCCACCGTGACCTCAGTTCAGAGACCTGCTCCAGAGCAGTGCAGTCATCTGGTCAACCCAACTCCCGCCCAGGCCTCTCCTGCCCCATGGGTTTGCTTCTGTCAGTGATAACGGGGGAGGGAGGAGGTGCTGCTGGCTCTGCAATCTTTTCACCTCTCCATCTTGTTGACACGATGGCTTCTTGGCTGTTCCTGCGAACCACTCAGTTCCCCGTGGCTCATGCAGAAGGCATTTTACTGTTTAGATGACGTCAGTGCCCTCTGTGGGAATCTCAGGAAATATTTAAAAGACCCCGGGGAAAAGGCTCAACTAGTTACGTGCCTTAAACACAACACGCGGCAGACCCTGAGCAGGTGCTCTGGGGCCCTGCAGAGCCCTCGGATCTCGAATTCTTGCTCCGGGACGGGGTGAGGTGGGGGTGGGGAGGGCCCTTCTTGCCGCATTTGAGAATCGGTGGGGATCTCTGACAGGGAGGCCGCAGCAGAGGCGGAGAATGAGGCCGGGGACGCCGGGGAAGGCGGTGGGGTCTTTCATAGACACAGTTCAATTACAGCTGTGCCTGTCTTTGGTTTGGGCCTTTCTGTTTCCCGAAACGTTTTCATGATGGAGACGCGGCTCCCCGCTCCTCGTCCGCCCTCCCTCGGAGTCTGTAAGGCCGGATAATGGCAGCTACCCTGTGAGCGCCATTTCACGCAGGCACAGCCCCACGTGCCCGGTACGTTCTGTCTTACTGGCCTCACGGCCGCCCCGAAGAATGAGAACTGTCGTCACCCACTGCGCAGACGAGGAAACTGAGGCTCAGAGAGGCAAGTGAACATGCCCAGGACCGTCACCCATCAGGTGCCACGCTCCTAACCATCAGACCACTCAGCTCCACCGGCTACTGCTCAGGCCTCAGCGAAACAAAGCTGCTCGGAGCCGGGCCGACCCCGCCGGGCAGCCACCGGAAGCTGAGCCCCACTGGGCTCCCTGCTGGCTCTGGCCTGAAGTGCCCGTACCACGGCCTGCTTCTCTGTCTTCCTCACTTGGGAGGTGGGCCGGGGGCAAGGGAGATCATACAAAAGGAGCTGCACCTCAAGCCAGGCCTGGAGTCACATTTGATTGAATACTTTACTCTCGTAACAGTCCCACACCAAACCCAGGAGACGGGTGATGGTGCCGTCGGCCCCGCAGTCAGGAAGATTCGAATTGTGCCGGCTGTGTGAGCTCGGCCAGGCTTCTCCACCACTCTGAGCCTCAGCCCTCTTCTGGCCATGGTGCCCACCACGGAACTCTGGTGAGAAGCATATTAAATAATCCGTGGGGACAGGTTAGCCCTGGATCAATACAGCTCCTCCTGATGGCTCCTCTACGGGGAGGCTGGCTTAGCCCGTCTTAAGGGTGAAGAGACCCACGGCGGCCAGCCCAGGCTGCATCGCTAGGAAGTGGCAGAGCCGGACGGGAACCCAGGCCTGAGCCCGCTCCGTCCGTGAGCCCTGGTGCGTCCTCCCGTTGGAATTGACCGTGGAGCGTCTCTCTGAGCTGGAGCGGTGTCGGAGGAGGCAGCGGGCTGCCAAGAACACTTGCTCTTTCCTCTGAGGGCAGCAGCTCAAGGAGCGGGGTCTGGGTCAGGCCACCCTCCCTGCTCTCAGCGGCAAGCACACGGGAGCCCACCCGTGGGCGTCAGAAACTCACACCCCCATCCTCCGGAGTGGGCAGCGCTGCCCGTTGTGTCTCCTGGAGGCATCAGCACCGCGTCAGGGGCATCAGAAACAAGACCGTGGGCTGCCAGGCCTGTTCCTGTTCCAGCCCATGGAGTTTCGGCTCCAAGGCCTCCATCGGAAACCACAGAGGCAGTTCCCAGCCAGGGCCAGCCTGCTCCCAGCAGCCTTCTCCTGCACGCCCTGCCTCTTCCTCCTCCTCCTCCTCCTTCTCCTTCTTCTTTTTTTAATTGATTTCCGAGAGGAAGGGAGAGGGAGGAAGAGATAGAAACATCAATGATGCTGGGGATCAAGGCTGCAACCCCAGCATGTGCCCTTGACCAGAATCAAACCTGGGATCCTTTAGTCCTCAGGCCGACACTCTATCCGCTGAGCCAAACCAGCCAGGGCCACCCTGCCTTCTTCACACAGGCCGAAGGGCTTCTCCTCTGGGCACAAGTACGGCATGTTCGCACAGAAATACGAACAGTGGGTTCGGGGTGGCCAGAATGGGTGGGTTGGGCCTTTCACCTTAGACCACTGAAGTGATGCCCAGGGCACTGCCCTCTGGGCCAGCTGCCTGCTACCAATGGGCGAGCTATGATGCCTTGATGAACGTGTTCTATAGGATCCCAGTTTTGCCCAAACTATCAGCTATCACCAACCGGCTACCTAGGCACACATTTGCATAGATGTCTGTGAGCGAGAGAGAAGGAAGGCCACAGGCCCCTGGGTTAGGCATCGACAGGGGGGGATGAATGGTGATGGGAGAGGTGAGTTTGTTCTTTCTACCTATTGCTACTGAGTCACTGAGTAGGGTGGACGGGTGCTACTATCATAACATTTGAAGTGAAATGTACTAAGGGGGAAAAAAAGTGTGTCCTGCATAAAAGCTGAAAACACTAGAAGCAAGACCCGTTACCAAAACGATGCTAGCACAGGAACTGGGATGGCAAGACCCAGGGGGATGCAGGCCCCAGCTCATCAGTGACGTTTTAGAAGAGACTCATGATGTCTCAGTGGGAGGCCGGGTGCTGGGTCAGGGCAGGAGCCACAAGGACAGACGGAGCCAGCAGCCCCCGAGGAGGGCAGGAGGGCAGGTGCCGCGGAGCTTCAGGCTGAAGGAGAGGTGTGCGGGGAGCGCTCAGAGGCCGGGCCAGCTGCTGACCCACTGGCTGCTTCAGGGAGGGGCCGCTGGGAGACCGGGGGGGTGGGGGGCCTGCAGCAGCTGCGGCTGTGGCGACTCAGGGACCAGGGGGGTAGCTAATATAATAATAGAGGAATATGCAAATTATCCGGGACGCCATAACATCATGACCGATCTACAAGTGGCGGAGAGCTACAGGAGGGCGGGGCAGTGAGCTACGAGTGGTGGAGAGCTACCAGTGGAGGTGGGCAGGGTGGTCACCTGAGGCAAGCGGCAGCGAACTACTCGCACACGGATTTGTGCACAGGGCCACTAGTATCCAGTATTGGACCAGTGCTCAATAATAAAAACACAATAGATTTCTGCTACAGACAACCACACGGGTGAATCGCAAGTGCACTGTGCTAAGTGAAAGGAGCCAGGCTCTCAGACACGCTATAAGATTCCATTTATACGACATTCTTGTAAAGACACAGCTACAGAGATGGGTACCAGGAGCGGGAGGGGTCATGCAAAGATCGTAAGGTAGCTCCTTGGGGGTGACGAATGTTCTGTGTCTTGACTGTGGTGGGAGTTGCAGGTCTCTGTGCATTTGTCAAAATGAATAAAACACCAAAAATAATACATTTTACCGTATATTAAAATAAACATGATACAAAATAAAATAGAGTGAGGAGCCTGTACCAGTACAAGAGGGGAGAAACCTGGAGAAAAGGCTCTCCCTCTGCCATGAGTGCCCCAATGTCAAAACCAGGGCAGCCCGGGCTTTAGGGAGGAGATTTCTAAGGCCTAGGATGAGAGGTAGCATGCACCCCTTTTCCCACAGTCCGCTGGGCAGAACTGGGTCACATGGCCAACCTAACTGCGAGGAGAGCTGGGGAATATGGAGGAACTGGAGGAATTTAGTTCCACCGCCAGTCTCTGTCTTAGACTCCAAAAAGTCTATGGAATCTACACTAATAAAAGAGAAACATGCAAATTGGTGTCACTCCGCTATGCCCACCAGCCATTCAGAGCAACTATGCAAATTAACCCAACAAAGATGGTGGTTAATTTGCATACACAGGTGCGGAGCAAAGGCTGAAGACAGAAGACTGAAGACTGAAGAGGCTTGGCTTCTCTGCTGCGGTCGGACCAAAGGCCTGGGTCCCGGGTGCCAGAGGAAAACCGGTGCTGGCAGCCAGGGGGAGGAAGGCCTATTGTGTGAATCTTCATGCAACGGGCTTCTAGTTTTAGAATAATTCCAAAACACCCAAAATTCCAAATTTCTAAAGCGGACTATGAAGTCCCATGTTTTCTGTGTAAGAATCCAGGATGGGGATTCAGGTCAGCAACAACTCGACTCTGTACAGTCCCTCGGGGGCCCAGGTTGGTGGCGGCTCCGCCACGTTAAAAAGACCTCAGCCAGGAGGTGTTCAGGGCCAAACCTGAAAGTTGTACTCATGACTTTCATTCACATTCTACTGGTTAGAACTCGGTCACATGACCACCTACGAGGAAAAAGAAGGGAACGCAGTCCATGTGTCCGACGGGAGGGTAAAAATGGATTTTTCTGGATAGATTGAGGATACTAGCACCTGGACTTCCTAATCAGGCTTGCCAAACTCTAGTTATTTCTCATCTCTCCCACTGGGGTACCCTTCTGTAATCTTCTCCTTCCGTGGCTTGCCGTGTGTGCACTCACTCAGCCTAGTCTCCAACCAGACATCTCACTGTTGCCCAATTCTGCCCTCTACAAGGCCTTCCTTTCAACAGGGAGGTCAGCTGAGAAATCACTGAGTGGGCTCTTGACAGCAAACCCCATGGTCTCCTGCAATCCACTCATCTGGGTGCGCATTCACTCAGATTTTCTTCTCCTCATCGAGAGGAGGGCAAGGAACTGCCTGTCTGTTCAGGCCTCTATCCCCAGTGCCCAGCAGCGTATTCCAGGCACGCTGTCGGCAACCCAACAAACACTTGTTCAATGCATGTCTGAACTTCCTCTCGGCCTTAGAATCCTAGGAAGTTCATAACTGACGCTGGGGAAATCTCCCCTGACACGTTATACAGGATCCTACCTCCCTGATCCTGGCCACAAGCCTCACCTCGCCCTACTGCTCACTGAGGAAGAGCTCACCCACTCACTCACTGAGCTCCCACAGCCTCTCCACCCACGGCAGACTTTAAAGAAACCACATGCACCACGAGGCCTTCCCTCCTCTTTTTGTGGTATCGCCCGTCTACGGGGAAGCCGGAGCAGAGCAGGCTTCAGCGTCTGCCTGACCCCCGCGCTCCAGTTTCTGTCCACCTTGGCTGTCGGGATGGGATCCGCCAGGGCTGTGTGTCGTTGTGGAACGAGCCCGGACTGAGCAGAGAAAGACCTGTTTGCACTCCAGCTGGCCACTTAGCAGCTGTGCGGTGCCATAAATCACCACGGCCCTGAGCTCCCCGCCGCGGAGCACAGAACAGCGACCCTGTTAACTGCACAGACTGTCGCCAAAACGCATTTCGTTCGCTTGTTCATTCGATAAGTAGTTGCCAGTGGCCTACTGTGTGCCAGACATTGATCCAGGCTCTGGGGACGCATCCGTGGGTAAAACACACTTCCTGCACCTCAGAGTTCCAGGTCAAGGGGAACGGACGGTTTCTAAACCAGCCAGCGAGGATACCCGCCAGCAGGCGGGGCCCGGGCTGCGGAGAGACGCAGCACAGGGTGAAGGGGTGGAGGGCTGTGGGGAAAGGAGCTTTGACATTTTATAAACAGGATCCAGAAGGAACACTGGGACAATGAAGGAAGAGAGCGAGCCGTGCCAAGACGTGAGGGGCGCGAGGGGCAGCACAGGCAGTGCTTTGGGTCATGATGCAATACTAGGACTTGATGTTGTTGCTCAAACTGTTCCAGCTTTGCCCACCGGGGGCGCTCTCATCTACTTGCAACATTTTATTTTTATTTATTTATTATATTTTTTAAAAATATTTTTTATTGATTTCAGAGAGGAAGGGAGAGGAGAGAGAGAGATAGAAACATCAATGATGAGAGAAAATTATTGATTGGCTACTTCCTGCACGCCACCCACTGGGGATCGAGCCCGCAACCCAGGCATGTGCCCTGACTGGGAATCGAACCGTGACCTCCTGGTTCATAGGTCAACCACTGAGCCACACCAGCCGGGCAACTCAATAACATTTTGATGAGAAGAAGGCAGTTCATTTCAGTGGCAAGACAACTGAGACCGGACAGCCCTCTCTGACTCCTGGACTCGGCTGCACACTCTCAGCCCTCCTCTGACCCTCCGACGGCAGGCCAAGATCACCACGCAGCCCCTCAATGAAGTCAATGAGGTCACACTGGTTGTAGGAGGTCCTTGTGTAGGGGCCCCTCCGCATTGGGAAAGCTCCGGCCAAGGGAAGGGTAATTACATACCTCCACAGAGAAACACGCAACATCTGAAGGTGCTGGGTCACACTGGAGCGGTCTGAGCTCCATAAATAGGGCTGCCCTAGTCGTCAGGCGTCTCAGAGGCCAATTAAAGCCTGTGTCGGTGCTGGTGCTGGACATGAACTCGCTGTCCTGCCCACCCCAGTGCTCACAGGACCTCCCCAGAAGTGCCATCCGTGCCCAAGGGACGAGATCTGCGGACACTCACACAACCCCACGCGCAGGAGGTGAGCATGTGGGGCCCTCGAGACACACCTTCGTTCTGGAATCTCACAGACACCACCTACGACAAACATCCTGGAACCTCACACTCTCTCCCTGCCCACGACCCCCAGAAACACGCGTCCATGACGGCACATGCCCCTCCCTTTGTATCGGCAGGGAACACGCCTGGGAAATAAACCGGCTCTGGGTGGAGAGAATAAAAAACGCCATCGCATGGTGAAGGCTGGGGGAGGGCGGGGAGGAGGTTTGAAGAGGGCAATGGGGGGAAGAGGGGACATAGATAATACTTTCAACAATAAAGATGTCGTGTGTTTTTTTTAATGCCATGACAAAGGAGCCCCTTTTGAAGACACTTACATGCAGGGTCAAAACCTTCGAGTGTCTACATTGTATTAGTGGTTCGACCCTGACTCCCTTTAGGGGGAAAAAAGCTCTTTCAACCTTGACCTCAATGATGTGCTCAGGCGGCGGGTCAAATGTCAACACCCAGGTCCCATTTACATGGGGCAAATTCTGTACGGACTGCTCACATAGCAGGTTCTTCTCTCTTTAATCCCAACACCTTTCTGCAATAATCTTTAAAACTAAGCTGTATCACAAGCTATTTCAGATCTATAGGCAAAAAGTCTCCAGAACATTCACACACGCCTTGTCACCTCTAACCAATTTCATCGTCTGGACAACATGCCCTATTTGCCTCAGATCTTTCTTCTTTCCACATGCCCCGCCAATCCTTGGTTCAATATCATGTGACCAGGATGGTGAAGTCATGTGACACGGATGCAGTTAATTATGCAGAAGACACCGCTCTCCCTCGGCGTCCTGTGGCTGCCTTGGTGCTCCTTGGCTTGTGGCGGCGTCCCTCCCACCTCTGCCCGTCTTCTCGCGGCTTTCTGCTCCCTGAGTGTGGGCACGTGTCTGCGTCCTCTCCTCTTGCTGTCAGGGTGCCAGTCACTGGGTTGGGGGCCCACCCTAAATCCAGGAGCTCATCTTGAGATCCTCCACTCATGGTGTCTGCGAAGACTCCGCTTCCAGATAAAGTCACGTGCTGGGTTTCCAGGTGGGTGTGAGTGTGGGCGTCACCACTTAAACCTCTGCAGCTTCTCTTCAGTGTCCTCTCTCTATCTCTCTCTCTCTCTCTCTCTCTCTCTCTTTCTCTCTCTCTCTCTCTTTCACACACACACACACACACACACACACACACACACACACAGAAACATGAGCCATGGGCTCCAAGAAAGCAGGGGCCATGCCTTTGTCACTTCCTTTGGATCTGCCTCAACATGACGCCAGGTATTAATTCAGTGCCGATCGACTAACCCAGAACAGGACAGAAACAAATCCTGACAAACCCATCGATTTGGGATGTGATCGAGGTCCCCACCTTCCGTATGTGGCTGCACCCGCCTCGGCCTCCTGTGTTCCCCGTTGTTACCTGCTGGCGGCTTCCTGGGCCACCCACGCTGCACAGCACCATCCACGGAGGTGGATCTGTCACCTGGCCTCCCATTGGAAGAGGCTGCGCCCCTCGTCCTGGAGCTGACCGGGTGCAGACCTAACCCAGCCTCCTCCCACTGTCCCGCCCGGAGCCACCGAGTCCCAAGCCGAGGTTCTCTCCCTGTCCCGTCCCTGTCGCTCAAGGGGACAAGACGAGTGGATTCCCATCCAGGCTTGTTCACCAATGTTCTCAGGGGAAACAAAGCCAGCCCCAGGGCTCCGCCTTGGTTCTCCGTGAGAGAGGAAAACATTCGGTTCCGTTCGAGGCTGAGCAAATGGGTTCCCAGGTCAGTTTACGCCCCGCTCCAGGCAGCACGAGGGCCGGGAAGGCAGCCTCCTCGGCGAGGGCGCCACAGCTGAGGGCTGGGTGGCCAGACGGTGGCCTCCTGCTAGCAGACACCGGGCTCCCACCGCTCCAACCCTGGGCGCCCCAGCCAGGCCGCAGGGCGGGGGCCGGCCGCTCCTCTCCCCTGCCACCTCCCAGGGACAGGCAGGATGCCACTGCCCCAGGGCCAGGCAGCAGCACGGCCAGACACCCCCTCGGCCCCAGGGACTGGGCCCAGGAGTGGGTGGTGGGTGTTGCTACACAAACTGCCACGGGAGGCCCAGCAGAGCCCCGAGAGCTAGGCAGGCACTTTGCTGGGGTCCAACCCCAGCAGGTCCAGGGGTCCCCAAAGGTGTGGACAGAGTCAGCGAAGAAGGAATGACACGGAGACAGCGTTCAGTTGATCAGCAGCCTTGCCAGGATCTCTAGCCACAACCT
>NW_006292094.1:2578873-2580256 GCF_000327345.1 Myotis davidii | reverse complement strand
AATCTCTATTCCAAAGGTTAGGGCGTTTCTTATCTCCATTCCAGGGAGTAAAGATTATGTAGCTTGAGCATGATTGTTCGTAGTTAAAGTGATTAATTACCCGCCTGGCACTTAGTGAAGAGGTTTTATCCCCTCCCTAACTTCAGGGGAAAATCCCTACCTGGGGAAACAACCTTTCTCAGAGAGGTGACCTTGGTTAAAACACATAGTGCCAAGAAGGTGAGCAAACATATTAAGAACAGTATGCCATATATGCCAGGTCCCTTGAAACAGCAAGGATAGACCGGCTCCCGGCAGCGCTTGGCTGAGGGGGAGATGGCAGGGAGTGTGGGCGCTGGGGAGCCAGCCAGAGGCCCTCAAATTCCAACTGTCGCCCTGGCCGGTTTGGCTCAGTGGATGAAGCAGCAGCCTGCAGACTGAAGATCCCGGGTTTGATTCCTGGTCAGGGCACATGTCTGGGCTGTGGGCTTGATCCCCAGTAGGGGGCGTGCAGGAAGCAGCCGATGTGATTCTCTCCCATCCTTGATGTTTCTCTCTCTCCCTTCCTCTCTGAAATCAGTAATATATATATTTTAAAAAGCGCCAGTTGTCACTAGTCGGTGCTCGTCTGGGAGGCTGGCTGGGGCAGAGGCCCGCAAGCACAGCCAGGGCTTCCACTGGGAGTGGAGGCTCAGAGCACAGCGTCTGGGGGCCGAGCGGCGCTCTCCGCCCCAGCCAGGGAGCGGGGCCAAGGACAGGACAGCTCGCAGGCTTGTCCCCATGGAGGGGCTGCAGGGATGGAGCAGAGGGGTGCTGGGGACACCTGGCAGTCTGGCCGGGAAGCATCCGTGAGGAATTTCGAAAGGCAAACACATATTTCTGCTCTGTCTCCCTCCCACGCTGACCCACACAGCCAGGGCTGCTCGGGTGCGGAGAGCTGGTCGGCCAGGCCGCCTGGCTCTCCCTGAAAGCTGGGAACCCGAGGCTGGGACCAGGAAGCCCGTCCCCGGGCGCTGCCCCAATTCTGCGATGTGGGGGAGACGCCCTCCAGTCACCACGCGGAGCTGAGAAACGCCGTCCAGGGGCCAGGCATTCAAGCCCCGACCAGTCCTGGTCCAAATACCTGTCCTCAGGACTGTTTTTCCTCTTCTCCCTTCAACCATCAGCCGAAGGGCAACCTGTGGGAAGCAAACGGGGCGTTCCCCGACCGAGCCCGGAGCCGTTTCTGTCTGCCTGGCCTCTGAGCATGGCCACGGCTGCCGGAGACAGGCTCCAGACGCCCTCCCGCTGGCCGCCGCGGGCTGACAGCTACACAGGCGGCTCCAGTACCCGCTCTCCCACCCTCACGGCTTCGTCCGCTCGCACTGCCCAGGACATGGAATGCGCTGTCAGCTTTAAAAAAAA
>NW_006292094.1:2578520-2578790 GCF_000327345.1 Myotis davidii | reverse complement strand
TCTCTTGGCTCCAGCAGACATTGCTAATTGTCACGGAAATGATCCACAAGTCCCCAACTCTAGTTTCATAAAAGGAATCACTGCAGCCCATTGGTTCCACAGCCCATTGGTTCACAGAAGGTGGCACAAGTTAAATATATATTTATATACATATAATTGAGAAAGAAAAAATATAAATGAAAAAGAACCATCAGAGAACATTTAAAATATATATATGTATGTATATAAATATATATGTATACCCCCCTACAAAAATCTATGATAAAGATT
>NW_006292094.1:2568215-2578341 GCF_000327345.1 Myotis davidii | reverse complement strand
GACCGGGAATCAAACCGTGACCTCCTGGTTCACGGTCGACGCTCAAACACTGAGCCACACCCGATGGGCTGTGAGGAAGATCTTGAAAGAAACAATGAAGAGCCTGCAGAGATGGAGACCTGAAGCCCCCGCGCTCCGAGGCCAGCCCTAGGCGGCCTGGACACGGGACGTCGGGAGGCGCGGTGTCCACGCAGCCTATTCCACAGCCAGCGACGCTCCGCACGCCGTGGCCACTGCCCGTGGCAGAGCCCGCCCCGGAGCCCCGGGGAAGCCTGCGCCCCGCTCCCCGTCCATAGAGTTCCACAGCCTAGTTGAGGGTCCGGGGACCCCCGTTCCCACGCCACCCCTAACTGGTCCCAGGGAGTTGGGAGGTTCGCACAGGGGGACACGGCGTGAGGTGAGCTGGGACCGTCCACAGAGCTGCATCTGGAAACCACTCCAGGGAGGAGCAAGCCTGCCAGGCAGGTCTGCAGACCCTCAGGCGCCTTCCTGGGCAGACGTGCAGAGGTGGCAGCTCGGGAAGGGAGTAGAGGCCGGCCTTCCCCAGGCACGTGGAGGCGAGGGCATGGGTTCTCAGGGTCTAAATGTGAGATTGACATGGGTCTGCGACACGCGCTCCTGGTGGGAGCCTAAGACCTTCGGAGCGTTCTCTCTGTCGCCTATGGATGCCTTCCCAGCCTGGTGCTACTTCCTGCAGAGGCCATCAGTCCACCCTGTGTGCCTTCAGTGAGGCCATGAATGACAACGCTGGGCCAGGCAAGCCCACCCCAACCCAGGGGCCTCCCCGCAGATGGCCCACCATTTATCAAGAGGGTTGTTCAAGAGGGGCACCCTTGCCGATCTGCTCTCCACCCCCCCAAAGGATAACTGACACAGGGGGTGGCGCAGAAGGGACAACTGGGGCGCAGGCTGCTAATGGCATCTTCTCTTCCTCTGGGTTCGCAAAGCCTAGGAAACGCAGCGAGGTGAGGACAGAACCCGGTGGGCGGAGCGTGGATGCGGCTGTGGCCCCGCCTGGGCCCGTCCTGCAAATTCCATGCCACACGTGGCGAGTCCTGGCCTCTCCCGGTGTTGTGCCTGGCAGCAGAGGCCCATTTTTTAAATTCTGGCAACGAGGTGGGGTCTGCCACACGCTGCCTTTGATCGTGGGGTCTTGATTCAAGCTCAAACCACGTAATTTCTGTTGGGTTCCGTTCATGCTGCCTCCTCCCCTTGGACCGGGCTCACCAGAGCTGGCCTTCCAGAAGGGCCTCGGGCCCGCCCGGCCTCAGGGCACGTCCTGGATACTCGGTCCCTGAGGGGTGGCAGGAAACAGACACAGGGCCCTCCCGCACCAGGAGGGTCAGCCCCAGGACACGGAGCATTGTTTAATGAGAGGACAGAAAACATTACACGTTTGAGAGAAATCACTGGAAATCCAGTTAACTCACAATCAACGCACATTTAGTCCTCCGAGATAAGACAGAGCTGCCTAGGAATGTTCCGGAGGCTAACGGGTTAAATTCACAGCAGCTGGACTCGGACCCATTCGTGTCCCGAGCCCTGGCCTGAGGCGGCCCTGGGTGGTGACACACTCCTCCCCAGGGGACCGGGGCTTTTCTGGGCCACGTGTTCCCGTTTTATAAACTGGCAGCCGTTAGGGGGGAAATATGCCAATTTGAGGACATATAGAGCAGCGGGGCCAGGGGAGGGACGTCAGCTCCCCGGCCAGCTGGCGGAGGGACAGCTGCTCCCTTGGAATGTAAACGGAAAGTGGAGGCCGAGGGCTGGGAGGAGAAATACCTGCCGTGGTCTCTCAGGGGAGGGCGAGGGCAGTCTCCAGGCACATTCTTTCCGAGTTCTGGCCTCCCCTCTGCTCCCTTCTAAGATGGAGGGGCCCTGAGCAGTTTGAGGGTTTAGTCAGAAGATAATGGGAGTCGGAGGACTGCTGGGAGGGAGTGGGGAGCGGAAAAGGAGAGAGAGAGAGAGAAGCTAAGGAGACAGAGACAGAAGATAATGCCTCTTTCACGCAAGGATCTGTGCTGCCCGAGGCCACGCCGGCCCACAGAGAAAGGCCTGGGTAATTCTGCTCATTCCCGTGATAGTCACTGTTATGATACGGTTCTAAGGGACTAGACTGCATCAGGGAGTAACGCCGATGAAAACACCTGTCCTCACGGAGAGGAGCGAGCCGTGTGACAGCCTGATCAAACCGTGCCTGAAGCCTTCCCATCCTGAGACCTTGGAGGTACCTGAGCCAATAACTTCCCATAACATTTCAGCCAGTCTGAGTTGGCTTTCTTGTTCCTTGCGAAGTATCCTAACTGCTGCCGCCGTCCTCTAGGCGCAGTGGCTCCTGACCACACCCCGGGTCTGGTCACATTTCAGTGCACATTCAAAACGAGGAGGGACAGAAAAGACAACATGTTCGTGTCTCTGTCCGAAAACAGGCCCCTCTGGGTGGCACGCAGCTCTTACAAATAGCGGGGAAGCAGACGCAGGGTGCAAAAGGAATGTGAGCAATCCCCATCCCCCACTCCCTCCAAAAAAAAAAGATAAAAGGGGAAGAATTCCACAGGAAATCGAAGGGGAATTTGGGAGATAGAATGTAGCAAGCTTCCCTGGACCCGCTCCAGAGCAACTGGGCAGAACAAGCCTCCAATGATTAAAAGCACCGGGAGAGCCCGCGTGTCAGAGAGAGAGAGAGAGAGAGAGAGAGGATGGGGACCTTCCCGTGGCCTCCATGGAGAGTTGTTTAATGGGCGGTATTTCCGGGTAGAAGTTATACGTGCGGATAAGCGTCTCTGGTTCATTTCATCCCCTGAAGCTCGCCTGGGAGAGGTAATGCCTGAAATTTAAAGACTGCAAAACTCAGAGGGAAGAGATCAACCAAAGGTCTCATCTGCGTAAATGCGTCATTACCTGTGGACACAGACAGCAGGGCGGCGACGGCCTGTGGCGGGGCGGGCACCGGTGGAGGGGGTGATGGGGGGAGAATGGTGGACATCTGTAATACTCTCACCAATAAAGATGTAAAAATAAAATAAAGTGGGTTTGTTGTTGTTTTTTTAAAACAGAAGCAGTGTTTTTGTTCTCCAGTTTGCAGGGTCCATAAAATAAACCCCGTTTGTCTTGAAGTCTAATGGAACAGGCCCCCAGCTGGGGAGCGGGGCTATGGAGTATGACGCAGAGGTTCCGGGAAAGACTCATACAAGCCACACCCATGCGTCCTCCCCAGGAGGAAGTAACAGGACAGCCCATCGCTGCCTCTTCACAACCTTTCACCTTCGTAGGTTGCACGGACCGTCTGCTATTCCTGTCTCCCCAGCATCCATCCCACCACCTGCTGTGACCAGCACCCCGTTCTCCTCGGGGAGCCGACCTCCTCCACTTTCAGGCCTCGTGTTCCAGTTAGGTCCTCGGACGCCCAGGCCTTGGGGAGCAGAGAGAGACTGGGGTCCAGGCCCAGATAATCAGAGCACCACAGCCTCCTGGCCATTGGCAACTGGTTAAAGGCTGGTCACATGGCCCAAGCCACGCCAATGGGAAGCAGTCCAACAACTCAGGCTGAAATTACTGGGAAAGACATTGTCTCTTTCCATGAACGCTGCTCAGCTCAGAGGACGCAGGTCCGGAGCTGCCAGGGTGCTACCGGGCAGGCAGGAGAGAGAGAGAGAGAGAGAGAGAGAGAGAGAGAGAGAGAGAGAGGCCGAGAGCAGGTCCTGATGACACACCTGGGCCCTAGATCCAGCGGCACCTGGAGGCAGGCTCTGACTATGGTCTCTAAGATATTTGACCCCAAAATTGTGCTGTTTTGCTTAAACCTGTTTAAGTTACGTTTCTATCATTCCCAACCAAACTTCCGGGCTCACTGACCCCGCCTGATAAATAAAGGCTGCCTGATCGTCCCCTTCCCCGCCGACCCCTGCACATACACACTCAATCTCAATAGAAGACCCCTCAGCGTCTTCTAAATGCTGCTTCTCTTTAAAAAAAGACTCTGTTCTCTGCCCCAGCTGGTTTGGTTCAGTGGATAGAGTATCGGCCTGCGGACTGAAGGGTCCCAGGTTCGATTCCGGTCAAGGGCATGTACCTTGACTGCGGCCACGATCCCCAGTGGGCAGTGTGCAGGAGGCAGCTGATGGATGTTTCTCTCTCATGGCCGATCAATAATTCTCTCATCATTGATGTTTCTATCCCTCTCCCTTCTTCTCTAAAATCAATAAAAATATATTTAAAATAAAAATAAAAAGACTCCGTGTCCTCAGCGCTGCCCCCTCATCGTGTCCACTCCCTGCGAACCCCACTTGTTCTTGGAGCCGGGCCTGCAGACCGCCCGCTGCACTGGCCCCAGACCTTTAAATCAGTGTGATTGCTGCAGCCCAGCATATTTTCTAGAGCAGCGGTTCTCAATCTGTGGGTCGCAACCCCTATGGGGGTCAAACGACCCTTTCACAGGGGTCGCCTAAGAACACCAGAAAACACATATATAATTACATATTGTTTTTGTGATTGATCACTATGCCCTAATTATGTTCAACTTGTAACAATGAAAATACATCCTGCATATCAGATATTTACATGACGATTCATAACAGTAGCAACATGACAGTTATGAAGTAGCAACGAAAATAATTTTATGGTTGGGGGTCACCACAACATGAGGAACTGTATTAAAGGCTCGCGGCATTAGGAAGGTTGAGAACCGCTGCTCTAGAGGAACCCAGCCTCCAGTCGCTGCACATGATGTTCTGAGGCCAACAAGGGAGACCCCCCGGAGCCCTGGTCATCAGGACTCCCCTCAGGCTTCAGACTCCTGGTCAGCACCGTTCAGAGAGGCGAGCAAGTCTCTGGGAAGATCAGGGCTTCCGCCCCAGGCGTCAAGCTCTCTCCAGACAGCTGGCTGACACCCGCTCAGCCGAGCCCTGCCGTCACTGAACGTCCTCTACACACACTCACCATCTATCTCTCTGTTCTTTTCCGGAAAGGCCACTGAAGACCCCACCCCCACCCCGCCCCCAGCTACGGTGGCTCAGACCCAGGGGTGTCCACATGGACCGAGGAAGGCCGGCCTCAGGTCCCCATGACCATCCACCCCCTTCCTCCCACAGCGCTGGGGCCAGGGCTCTGCTACTCGGGGCGCCCTCCACCCCCTGCCCCGCGGGGAATGCGGGGTGAGTGCTGGCTCCCAAAGGTGTCCCGTCCTGATTTCTAGACCCTGTGCATGTGACCTTGCATGGAGGACAGAGTCTCTGCAGCGGTGCTAGGTCGAGGCCCTGGAGATGGGAGAGAGTCCTGCACGTCAGGGAGGCTCTCTGTCACCACGGGGTCCTTAGGAGAGGGGGGCGGCAGAGGAGAAGCCACGTGGTGACAGGAGCAAAGGCAGGAGCGATGTGCCACCAGCCGCGCCACCAGCCGCGCCACCCAGGCGGCCTCCAGAACGTGAGAAAGGCCTGGAACAGCTTCTCCTTTCAAGCCTCCAGCAGACGAACACCTGACAGATCGCCGCCGTCCGCCCGAGACGTGGAAGAGGGTCATCTACACCCAGGGAGGACGCTGCCGCAGCGGCACAGGGGGCTCACTCGGGTCGCCGGGGAGATGCCCGCAGCCCCGTGCTCAGCCCACAGGGGCTCTGTTCTCACGGTCTGTGGGAGGGAGCTCCGTGTGCACAGTCTCCCACCTCACAGCTCCCCGGACCCTCCGGCCTCCTCCTCTCCCCGGAGGCCCCCTGCTGTCAAGCAGAGCCGGCCAGAAGCTCCGAGGAGCGGGGGGGGGGGGCTGCACCCCCGGCTGCACCTGCCCCGGAGGCGGCATCTCCCCGACCTTTCCCTGTAGCTCCGCGTGGAGAAAGGGTGGCCGACACCTCCCGGGAGATGGGCAGCGGAGACGTGTTCCCTGGATGAAGGAAACCGTGTGTCCCAGTCTCCTGTGGCCACTGTAACAACACACCGCAAGCTCAGCGGCTGAAAACAATCGGAAATCCGTTCTCTCTCCTTCCGGGGGCAGGAGGCCCAGCGCAGCCTCCCTGGGTCACCTCAGGCGTCAGCGGTGGGAGCCTCACGGACAGAAACTAGAGAACGTGGTTCTCACGGAATCAGGAGCGATGACTGGGCCTACGTCACAGCCCCCAGAGAGAGAGGTCTGTGTTCGAGGGGCGCTCTCTGGTCTCTTCAGGCCAGTCCTGTTCCCTGTGCCAAAGCCGCGCTGGCAGGGGTCCTAGCGACCTCCACTCCCGGCCACGCACTCACGCACCCCCTCCCCACGGGACCCCTGGCTGCGACCTCGCGGGTTCCCGCTGTGCCTCCTTGCGTGGGAGCCTGGCTGGAGCGCGCTCCTCCTGGCCAGCGCCCAACGGGCCGTGGCCAGTCTTCCCTGGCTGTGGCCCAGCCCAGAAGGCCGCCAAGCGCCCAGAGCGGCTCTCCGCTCCGCTCCGAGAGCCTTGCCTTCTGACCAGCGGAACGGAATGTTCCCTGTCCCCACAGACCAAACAGAGGCACAGGGAGAGGGTGGTCCCGGGGCACGGCCGTTAATGTGCCAACACACCCTCTGCCAAGAGGTTCTCATGGGCAAAAGCTCCAACACGGACAGTGTGAAGGTACCACTCCTCTCCCTCCGACATGAACACGGCGCCTGGAGGAAGCCCTGCCTGCGTGCCTTCCTCTCGCACGGGGCGGCCCTGACGGGTGACGTAGGATGTACACTCTGCACGCAGCATCTCCTCTGTCCTTCCAGAACCAGGGGGAATCGGGTCCAGGGGTTTCTGCATCCCCTTTACGGGCGAGGACACTGGTGCACAGAGGGATCTGGCAAATTCGCTTACTCTGTTCGGTCCTTCTGTTCTTTCCAACAACCGCTGTCCTCCCGCAGGGCTGCCCATCCACACGGCGGGACATTTCTCCCGCAGACCAGCCGCGAGGGGCTCTGCTCTCCCATTGCCCGCAGGGCTCCGCTCCTAGCGGCCAGGGCGCTCTGGGCTCTCCCCCAGGAGGAGGTGGCATCACACAAGACTCTCTCCTGCCTTGACTTTCACGGGTGTCGTCCCTTCCAGACAAGGCAAGGGCCCTGCAGAGACGCCACAGCCGACTTAGGAGGAGCTGCGACGTGGAACAGCAAAGCTCCCCGCCACCCCTGTGCCCCCCACATCCAGGGTCAAGTTCCTCAGACCCAGGGAGGGCGAGAGTGAGGGGCAAAGCCAGGGATGGGCTTGGCCAAACAGGAGGCAGAGGGTGAGAGTCCCAGGCAGTTTTCCCCAAACCCCCGCCACCTGCGTGTCAACACCGCCCAGGTTTGCCGTGACTTTTCACCTGAGCAGGATTTACCTACGATTTCCCTTTAAATCAGTGGTTCTCAACCTCGGCTGCACGTGAGAATCACCTGGGAATCTTTTTAAAATCCTGATTTCTGGGCCTCATCCTCCGGAAATTCCGTTTCTTTGTGACTAATGTTGTGGCCCCATCCCATAACAAAGAAACAGACTTTCCGGAGGATGAGGCCCAGGAATCAGGATTTTAAGAAGATTCCGGGTGATTCTCATGTGCAGCCCAGGCTGAGAACCACGGCTTTCCATGGACTTTAGGAGCCGGGCACAGAGGCCCCGGAGCAGTGAGCGTGCCCCGGGCGATGCTGTGATGATGAAGATGCGTCACTACACGAGGTCCACGTCCACAGCATGTGCAGCCCCAGGAGTGAGTGAACCCGAAGGCAACACGGACTGTGGGTGCTCATCACACGTCTCAGGAGGCTCACCGACTGGAAGGGATGCACCGCCCTGGGGTGAGGGTAGTGGGGGGAACGTGACAGTGGAGCGGGGGGGCAGGCAGGGGAGCTTCTCGGCCTCCCTCCCAGCACTGCACGAACCTAACTGCTCTAAAACACTACATTCTCAATTTAAAAAAAGAAAGAAAACAACTCTTTTTGAAACTAGCTTCCTCTTAAGCAATAATATTCTTTTTTTCCCAAGATAGTTCAGAGTATTTTATTTTATATTTTATTGGTTTTTTACAGAGAGGAAGGGAGAGGGATAGAGAGTTAGAAACATCGATGAGAGAGAAACATCGATCAGCTGCCTCCTGCACACTCCTTACTGGGGATGTGCCCACAACCAAGGTACATGCCCTTGACTGGAATCGAACCTGGGACCCTTCAGTCCACAGGATGACGCTGTATCCACTGAGCCAAACCAGTTAGGGCAAGCCATAATATTCTTAAAATCGTAGACGTGACGTGCTATTATTACACTTTTCTAGTGCTCATGAAAATAAATACCTTCCAACAAACATTTATTTATTTGTTTGTTTAGATATATTGTATTGATTTCAGAGAGGAAGGGAGAGGAAGAGAAAGATAGAAACATCAATGAGAGAGAATCATGGATCAGCTGCCTCCTGTAGGCCCCGTACTAGGGATCAAGCCCACAACCCGGGCATGTGCCCTTGACCAGAATCGACCCCAGGACCCTTCAGTCCGCAGGCTGACGCTCTATCCACTGAACCACACCGGCCAGGGCTGAACGTTGTTTTAATGGTCATAGATCACTCCAAGCTCGCCCACGGAGGAAATGTGTGTCAGTGTCACCTGGTACCACACTGCCCTTTCAGACGGAGCCCTGGGCACAGGGAGCATGTCCGGGAGAGGTGCCCTGGCAACCACAAGGAAACCATGGGCCAGGCTGGGGTTCGTGCAGAAATTGCCGAGAACACAAAAGCTGATCCCCCCTCCCTCACCGCCCCCCCAAAGGCCCAGCTCTCACCGAAGCAGCGTGGTCTCTAAGATCGCTAGCACGGGACAAACTGGGAAATAAACACCTTTCAAACATTCCTGGGACCACCCGTGTGTTTACTGCCACCAGAGCACCTGACCTTTGAATCTCACAGAGGACCAATGACCGGAGAGCAGCTCCCTTCCGGAAAACAAGAAGGCTGTGCCCCGCTGAGCTATTTGGTTTTGCTGGGTCTACAAAGGCACATGCCCGCAGGGGCCAGGCAGATGGTGAGCGGAGTGGGTCTGGAGGCAGAAAAGCCACAATGCCAGCAGGATGAGTAATGGCCACTGACCCTCGGCCTCAGGAAGGGAGAGGCGAGAGGGAATGGTGGGGACTGGGGAGAAGGGGGGAGCAGGCATCAGCTTCACCTCAGTGCCAGCCAGTTGCTTCGTGCCCAGTGGGGACCCGCTTTGGCCAGAATTTCAGGCTTTTTAAGGTTACCTGGAAAAAGCTATCATTACGTACATTCTCCTAACTTTAAGTGCTGACAATGGAAATGAAAAGAATAAAACTTTCTAGGAACACCACAGGGGCCATGAAGGCAGGGACCAGACCTTGCTTCTCTCTGGAGAGGAAACTGTACACATCTGACCTCATGGTCCCAACAGCACCTTAAGGAGGGCCTGGTTGCCCTCCTCCAGACCTCACATCTCCCTGGCACACGGACAGCAAATTATGTCATCTGAAAACCCTCACACACTTCAACCTTGTGCCCAAGTCAAACTTCCCGGGGAGTCACTCGGACACACGTGTAGTGATGGGCACTATTTCCGGCTTGGGCATGTGAGTGAAAGCTCTGTGGGGCCATAAGAAGACCTCCATGCATGAAACCACCCAGGCCTGGATCCAGACCCGAGCTGCATGACCTCCCCTCTCTGAGCCTCAGTAGCCCCATCTGAGAAATGGGTACAATAGCTACCACAGTTACCCCACTAAGCTGCAGTGAGGTCTCAAGGATACAACCGGAAGCAAGCTCTTCGGAAACTGAGAAGTGCCCCATAATGCCACGCCAGTTGACATCTCTCATATTTTTCACTGCAGCATGGTCAACGGACCCAGCATTTTTAGATGTGGCCAGACAGGGTCAGGCTGCAGCAGGGGAGCCCAGGAAGTGGCTCTGGGCCTCCCGGACCAAGGGTTGGAGGAGAGGGCGTCTGGGGAGGGGTCTGCATCCATCGCCCGATGTTGAGATGATATGGGATGGAATCAGAGTGGGCAGCAACCACTTGGGTCTGGGGACCTCACCGAGGCTCCATGACAGCCTCCCAGAGAAGGGGAACTCAGGATAGGATAATGTGAGGGGCTGGGGTCTGGAGGGAGCATGGGAAATGCAGAGTTCCTGGAGCCTCCTGCTTTGTTCACTCGAGGTTCTCACTTCCCCCTCCC
>NW_006292094.1:2566675-2568199 GCF_000327345.1 Myotis davidii | reverse complement strand
AAACCTCTGCCCCAACCAACCACTCCGAGACACTCCGCGTCCACACCTGACTCAGCAATCACCACTTTGGGCTCCTCCCAAGAACCCTGCCAGCTGCCAGCCGCATGGCCATCTGAGGGACCCTGTTGGAGAGCTGTCCCCAAATACGTATCTCGATTATGACGCTGCAGCACATGGGTGCACTGTGCTCCACCGAGCAGGAAGGAGGCCAGCGCGCAGCCTGCAGCGGGCCCAGCCCCTCCGCCGCCGAAGACGTGAGCTGAGGTTCTCCGGGGTCAGGGAGGGATGTGCGTGGAGCACAGCAGGCCCCGGCTTCTTGGACTTAATGAGGAGCGGGGCGCTTTGCTTTGATCTCTGCCCCAAGCCGTGGACCATCAAGCTGCTCCGGATTGGTATTTACATAGGTGGCTCCGCTTTCAGGCAAAACTGCACAGAGCGCGGTCACCGGGGCTGGCGCCTCCCGGCGCGGCCTCCCTCGTCTGCCCAGGCCCGGCCCCGTAGGTCGGAGCCCTGGCGCACCCACCCCAAGCAGGACATTAAAGGCTTATGAGCTGCATCTTTAATAATATTTTTTAAATGTTTAAGAACCACCACAAAAACCCACTGGATGGCATTTTTTTTTCCACTTTGGCAAAACTAGAGTCATCGTCTGTGTTATTACAAACCCAACCGCAGGGGGAGAACGCCGGCCAGTCACAATCTAGCGAGTCACATTCCAGAAGCCTGGAAGGGCCTACCAGCCGAGCGGAGATGCGTCCCGTCGCATCTGTCTTTTTCCACAGGCCCCGCTCCCCCAGGCCGCCACCGAGCAGCCACCCCCTTCCCAGCAGCCTCCTCATGCCGGAGCCTGACCTGACGTGAGGGACTCTGTTTTCTCAACCCTACAGACAGGGAGGCCGCCGACCCCACCCTGCCAACTTAGAGTCGTTGGAGGGGATAGGAACTTGAAAAGGTTCCTTATAAATGGGAGAGGCTTTCAACCAGGTCGCCATTCACACTTAAGTATGAGGCGGTCCTGATAACAGCGACCATGTATTAAGCATCTCCTCTGGGCCAGGCCCTGAAGCCGTCACTTTCGATAGCCCCTTAATCAGACTTGGAAGGAATTAAACACGGTAACGTTTTGACGAGGGGGAGTGCGGACCTGTGTGATTAGTGAGGGGCTGGGGGTTGGGGGAAGCTGGTAGGTTGATGGGTGAGATGGACACCCCAGAGAGAGATGGAAGGACACGGGGGGCGGGGAGGGGGTCGTTCCCAACGGGGAGCTGGAGATGGGCATCACAGAGGCGACGTTTCAGTGGGATTGGGAAGGGCGAGGGGTGCCTGGAAAATACCCCACAGAGAGCATGCCGTGCGGCTGGCACAGGAAGTCTGGTCGGGGTGGAGGTGACGGGGACACAAAGCGGGGATGTGACCGTGAAGGAGCCTGTCCGGCCGGGAGAGTGGGAACATTGGACTGATGTGGTCACGGAAATGCTGGCCACTGCTGGCCCTGCTGACGCCCTGGGGACAGCCCATCAGAAG
>NW_006292094.1:2558414-2566621 GCF_000327345.1 Myotis davidii | reverse complement strand
GCGCTGTCCCCAGGCGCTCCCCACCTGCGGACAGCGGCCTGGCAGACCAGTCCCTCTCTTTACTCTGCCCCGCTCCACCTGCCCGCCTCGCGTGGAAGGGAGCCCTGAGGAGAGCAGGTTGCGAGTGCAGGTTTCCCAGAAAGACAGAAAAAGCCTGTCTGCCTCCCCCGGGGGCGGTCCCAGGTGGCCGGCGGGAGCCAAGTCAGCCCGGCCTGCGAGGCTCAGAGAAAGCCCGCGCCAGCCCCCTCCCGTCTGGGAAACATGAAACGCCATCTCTGAAGGGATCCATTAAAAGCTGGCGAGTGGCAGGAGCCCATCTCCCAGATGTGAAAATAAACACGGAGGGAAATTCCAGCACCAGAGCGGGCTCCAGGCTTTAAACAAACGCACGGCGAGCCGCGGGGAGGGGCGCGCCCTCTGTCCTTCCAGGCCCCCGGAACCCACCCCGCGGGCCAGGCGGGTTCCCGGGAGGCCAGACTCTGAAAACTATGCAAGCACACCCTGGACCCTCTGGGGCCCTGCCCGCTTGAACTTCTCCGGGGCCCTCGGGCCAAGGCCAAGCTCACTGAGCTGCTGGGGGTGCGGCCTTCAGCTCAGCCTTTGCAAAGCAGCGGAAACTAAAGCAATTGCTCCCTTCTGCTCTGAAGTTGGCATACAAATAAATGGCGCGTGAGCCAGTATCGAGCAAAACTGAGAGTCTGTCTACACGGGTGAGAACGTGCCCAAGTGGGAGAAGACGGACAGACGCCGGGCCACAGGAGACGTCTGTCCTGCCCCGTGTCTGCGAGTGCGAACAGCAATGCCCGGCGTTCTGTAGACACGTCGGGAAGGAAGGGAGGCAGATCCGCCAGCGGACGAGGCCGTCCCGGAGACCAGGAGTGACCGTGGCGCCTGCTGTACCTGGAGGACCCCGGGAGGCCCACAGCCAACCGCCACGTCCCGCCCAGTCACTGGTGAGGGCTGGGGAGACGTAAGTTCCTCGAAGCCAAATTCACACCCTTCCCATCAGAAAATAATCAACTGCGCCCCCCAACGGGGATTCCTTTACTGTTACTATTGCGGTGAAATACTCATACATTCACCGTCTTCGCCACTTTTTAAGTGAACAGCCCATGGCATCAAGCTCAGGGTTGTGCGACCATCACCTCCATCTCCAGAACTCTCTGTATCTTGCAAACCTGAGACTCTATATTCATCAAACGACACCCCACAGCCCCCCGCCCAGGCCCTGGCACCCACATTCCACTCTGTCTCTATGAACTTGGCCGCTCTAAGCACTTCATATACGCGCAAGCTGACAGGGTCTCCCCTTGTGACCGGCTCGTTGTGCTCAGCCAGAGTCTTCGAGGTCCAGCCAGCGTCCTTCCTTGCGGAGGCTCAGCCATAGGCCGGGGCTGCAATCACACACCCGGCTGATCCGCGCGTCCCTCGCCGGCATGTCGGCTGCCTCCACCTTTCGGCTCGCGTGAATAAAGCTGCTAAGAACCAGGCGCATAAACAGACCTTGGAGCCCCTGCTTTCGTTCTTTGGGGTGTAGATTTCTTTGGAGCAATGACATGTCCCCCTGAACGGTGGGGGTGAGTGAAAGACAACTCAGCATTCTCTAAGGCTGAGCGGGTGACTGGAGAACATGCAGTTACGAACTCATAGTCAGATGAGACTGCTCCCCACGCTGTGCACCAAGAGGTGTGACCCGTGGGAGGCCTACCCTCGTCGCCAGCGGCTGCCCGTGCCCGGGGAAGGCGGGGCGTGGGAGCCTCAGAGGCCGGGTTCAAACCTCGGGAGGAGCCCTTGTTAGCTGCTTGGGCTGGGCACCCAGAGAACCTGTAAGACCTTTCTCCGCCCGCCTCCTCCCGCCTGCACGTGGCGGTAATAAAACGCTCCCCCCAGAGCCGAGGGGACGCCTGCTGCGGCCGTGCTGCGTGTCGTCAGCGCCCGACAAGCCCTGGGCTCCTGCGTCCTCGGCCTCCCCGCCCTCCTCTGGCTCACGTTCTATGCGCACATTCCGGAATTCGGGGTGAGCAGGAGCGGCGGCGGCTTTACCGTCGCCTGAGAGTCCAGGGACCTCACGAACTGCTCCGAAACCACAGGCCTCGCCCGGGAGGAGCTGGTGGGGAGGCCCGAGCTGCCTGGGAGCGCTCGGGGCTGCACACACACTATCTAGGTGCCCGCTCACTGCACATGAGAGAGGGGTTTCCAAAGAGCGGGTGCGCGGCCCGGAGCTACAGAGAGAAACTGTGAACGAGGTGGCCGTGGAGCGGACCGCCCGGGACACAGGGCAGAGGGCGGAGGTGCTGGAACCGGCAGCCCTGGGCGCACCCTAAAGTGACTTTGCTTCTCCAAACAGCTTCTTATCTATAAAGTGGGACCGGGGACAGAGCCACCTCCTTGGGGACAGTGAGAAGCACAGTGGGCAGTGCTGTAAAGCAGTGGTCGCCACCCTTTTGGGCCTCACGGACCACCAGGGGCCTGCGGACCACCGGCTGCCGACCTGCTGTAAAGTGCTTGGCACGGAGCCCGCCCCCCCTCAGCTGTGGAACCCAGAGGAGATGAGCCAGGGCCAGCCCCTCAGCCCTCAGGCAGGAGGAGTTCATGGGAAGCTCGCACCATGCTGGGCCCCTTCTCCAAACTGCACCTTCAGCACCCGCACATTTCCCTCCATTACCCTCATAGCCTTTCTTATAAAGTTTAAGAGCGGTCAAAACTAACTCATCCATCCGTTTATCCATCCATTCCCCAACCATCCTACCATTCCCCATCAAACTTCCATTCCCCATCCATCCTTCCATCCTTATCCATCCACCCATTCCCCATCTATCCACCCATCCATCCATTCATCCATTCCCCAACCATCCTCCCATTCCCCAACCATCCTCCCATTCCCCATCCATCCTCCCATTCCCCATCCATCCTCCCATTCCCCATCATTCATCCATCTACCCACCCATCCATCCATCCACCCATCTATCCATCTATTCCCCAACCATCCTCCCATTCCCCATCCAAACTTCCATTCCCCAACCATCCTTTCATTCCTTATCCATCCATCCACCCATCCATTCATTCCTTCTCCATCCACTCATTCCCTCCCTCCATCCTTCCATCCTTATCCATCCACCCATTCCCCATCTATCCACCCATCCATCCATTCATCCATTCCCCAACCATCCTCCCATTCCCCATCCATCCTCCCATTCCCCATCCATCCATCCATCCACCCATCCATCCATCCATTCCTTATCCATCCACCCATTCCCCATCCATCCATCCACCCATACATACATCCATCCACCCATTCCTCATCACCCATCCATCCATCCATCCACCATTCCCCATCCATCCTTCCATTCCTTATCCATCCACCCATTCCCCATCCATCCATCCATCCCCCATTCCCCATCCATCCTTCCATCCTTATCCATCCACACGTTCCCCATCCATCCATCCATCCCCCATTCCCCATCCATCCTTCCATTCCTTATCCATCTACCCACTCTAGTGAACATGTCACAGGGATCACGTCAGGCATCCGTGCGTCCACTCCCCATCCATCCACCCATTCCCCATCACCCATCCATGCCTCATCCAACATTGATTGCGTGCCTACCCCATGCCAAGCCTGACACAGCCACTGGGAACCCACAAATGATAGAACAGGCTTCCCCTCCCCAGGAAGTCACAGAGGACGTGGCCGAGAACAAAAGCGATAGGAAGAGCCGACACTTGTTCGGGACTCCGTGCTCAGATGCTTCCCTGGATGTGAGCCCATACACTTCGTAGTGTTTCTTCAGGCAGTGGAGTTGGGGCCTTTCCCTCCCCTCCCGCCCCCCAAAGAGCCTTGATCAGATACTGCCTTTGTTAGACACGCTGCATGGTCGCTTCTCTCCATCTTTCCGCCTCCGAGGTCTAATTTTAAGGTTAAGAAAAGGCCGAGCATTTGCATGCTCCTCACGGAATGTCTCTGGCCATTTGGTCGAGCCAGAGACTCGAACCCTCTGAGGGTGGCCAGGCCGTCACTGTGGGTCAGGATCTCGCACAGCCTGCATTTATTTGTGTAGGCGTTCATTATTTTCTCAGCCGGTGGTTAACCTTTCATTATTCTTGGGGAGAAAATACTGGACATGTCACCACCTCGTTTCCCCGCTTCCCTGAGGATTTAAGGCTGACAACGTCGAACTGAACACTTCCAAACTTTAGAGAGTTAAACATTAATCAAGCCATTCCGCCTTCCAAGCCCGCCCCCCACAGAAACACACACACACACACACACACACACACACACTCACACCCTATCTAGTCACGGGGTCCTCTCCCCTTAAATGCATTCCACAGCGATGCCGCAGAGCGTGCAACCCAGCCAGATGCCATGGCTGCTGCCTGAGGCCGTCTGAAAGCCGGGCGCCCTTCCGGCCGCCCCACCCCAGCTGTCAGGGCTCCGCACCGGGAGTCCTCAAGTTGCTGAAATGATACGGGCAGCGCACATGTCTCAGGGATCACGTCAGGCATCCGTGCGGCCTCGGCCTTGCGTGGTCCCCTGCTCAGCTGTCACAGCTGATGTGGCCGCGGGTCCCACCAAGGGCTCCCCGAGACAAGACTCCCTCCCCTGCTCCCCGCCCCAGCCAGGCTCCTGCCGTCCCAGCGATGGTGACTGGCAATGCTAACCCTTCTGAAGTCGCAGCCTGGACTGTCATTTTTTAAAATTCTTTTCTTTATGTGATAAAATATACATCACATGGAATTGACCATCTTCACCATTGTTCACTGTACTGTTCGTTACTGTTAAGTGAATTCACATCGTAAAACCCATCTCCAAACTTTCTTTATCTTGCAAAACTGAAATTCTGTGCCCGTTAGACAACAACTCCCCGGCCCCAGACCCCCGGAGTCCACGCATCTCCTTCCTGTCTCTATGGAGCAGACGACTCCAGGGACCGCATATAAGCGGAGTCATGCAGCACCTGTCTCTCTGTGGCTGGCTTATTCCTCAGCCTAACGCCCTCAGGGTTCACCCACGTTGCCCCATGTGTCAGAATCCCCATCCCTTTCGGGGAGAAATGACATTCCACTGTATGCACATGCCACACTTTCACTCTATGCTGGCCCAGCGATGGAGACGGAGGTCACTCCCACATCCTGCCGTGGTGAGCAGGCTGCGGGGACACGGGGTGCTGCTATCTCTGTCAGCTCTTCTGACTATTCACCCGAGTGTAAGGCCTGGCTCACGCGGTAGCTCCAGTTTTCATCTGGGACGAGTCACCACACCGTTTCCGTAGCTGTTTCCACCAGCGGGACTCGGGGTCTGATGCGCCCGCAGCCTCCCCAGCACGTACTATGTCCTGGGCTTTGTTCTGGTTTGCTGTGTGTTAGAGAGCGGCCACCCATGGGTGCGAGCTGGTCTCTGGTTTTGACGTTTGCCCTGACTCCCGTGTGGAGCTCTCTGCCGGCCCTTTCTCTGCTGAAGCAGCTGTGCGCTGCTTCCCTGCTTCCGAGATGAGCCTGCTTCAGCCTGGAGATACTAGCACATCATCCTCGCTGCACAGGGCCCGGCTTCGGAGAGGCAGGAGACCCTGAGAGCCCTGGCGTGGCAGGAACGCTGAGGTGGGCACATGCGGACTGAAAACCGGCTCCGCCACTCACCAGGCCCTCTGGGAGTCCACGCCGTCACAGGGCCCCTGGAAGTCCACGCCGTCACGGGGCCCCTGGGAGTCCACGCCGTCACGGGGTCCCTGGGGGTCCCCGCCGCCACGGGGCCCCTGGGAGTCCACGCCGTCACGGGGCCCCTGAAGTCCACGCCGTCACGGGGCCCCTGAAGTCCACGCCGTCACAGGGCCCCTGGGAGTCCATGCCGTCACAGGCCCTCCGGAGCACCGGCCCTGTCTCTCCCCACACGGGGCACCTGCTGTCCGGCTCCAGATGCCGCGAGGCCTGATCGCCAGCTGCTGCCACCTCACTCCGCGCCACCGACAGGACCAGGATGAACGGGAAGCGCCCTGGCCGTCATCGTCCTGGGGGTCCCCAGTCTGGTTTTGACGTTTGCCCTGACTCCCGTGTGGAGCTCTCTGCCGGCCCTTTCTCTGCTGAAGCAGCTGTGCGCTGCTTCCCTGCTTCCGAGATGAGCCTGCTTCAGCCTGGAGATACTAGCACATCATCCTCGCTGCACAGGGCCCGGCTTCGGAGAGGCAGGAGACCCTGAGAGCCCTGGCGTGGCAGGAACGCTGAGGTGGGCACATGCGGACTGAAAACCGGCTCCGCCACTCACCAGGGCCTCTGGGAGTCCACGCCGTCACAGGGCCCCTGGAAGTCCACGCCGTCACGGGGCCCCTGGGAGTCCACGCCGTCACGGGGCCCCTGAAGTCCACGCCGTCACGGGGCCCCTGGGAGTCCACGCCGTCACGGGGCCCCTGAAGTCCACGCCGTCACGGGGCCCCTGGGAGTCCACGCCGTCACGGGGCCCCTGAAGTCCACGCCGTCACGGGGCCCCTGGGAGTCCACGCCGTCACGGGGCCCCTGAAGTCCACGCCGTCACGGGGCCCCTGAAGTCCACGCCGTCACAGGGCCCCTGGGAGTCCATGCCGTCACAGGCCCTCCGGAGCACCGGCCCTGTCTCTCCCCACACGGGGCACCTGCTGTCCGGCTCCAGATGCCGCGAGGCCTGATCGCCAGCTGCTGCCACCTCACTCCGCGCCACCGACAGGACCAGGATGAACGGGAAGCGCCCTGGCCGTCATCGTCCTGGGGGTCCCCAGTGCTCGCGGGCCTGGTGCATCCTCACCGGGACCGCCACCCTGTCCCCCTCCTTCCTTGGACGTTCTTCTCCACCAGCAATTCCACAGCTCCCATTATGTCACCCACACACACATTCTTGCAATAGTCAAGCGGTGCTTGTGCACGTTATGTAACGACATTAGGCCGTAACCCATTAAGTGGGAAAGCAGGGTACAAACTGCATGCTCCGAGATACGAAAAAACACATCTGCGCATAAAAAAACAAAAGCAACACCTCTATGCCGCCTGCTGCGAGGATGGTGGTCTGGTAAGACGGTGGGCGATTTTTTTGTCTTCTCTCGAGTTTCCAAATTTTCTGTTGCTTACTTATAATTTTAAAAATAGGTGAAGATGTTTTAAAAAGTATGTCATTGTGTATCTGGCCTCTCTCCTGGGAGCAGCAGAGCAGGGCGTGTGGGTTAAAAGCATGACGGCGAGAGCGTCACAGCCTAAGTTCAAGTCCCAGCCCCTCCACTCACCAGCTGTAGGACCTTTGCTATTTATTCTGCACCTCGGTTTCCCCATCTGTAACATGGGCTGATACGAACACCTGTCTCCCGGGTGGTTGGAGGGTTACGTGAACATGTGTAAAGCACTTAGAATGGTGCCTTGTACACAGTTACGTGCTATGGAAGTCTGTGCAGATACAAGCCATTTCACTGCACGGTCCCCGGGGTGGGTTGGGGGGTGCGTCTTGGAAGGGACTGTGATGTAGAAGCAGGACAAGCTCCTGGCGTCCCGAGGGGCTCACGCGGTGGAAGGTGCAGAGAGATGGATTGTGCCCCCCTAGAGCTGTCTCGGGCTGGAGGGGAACCCCTTAGCAAGTCGGCGCTGGGGCTGCCTGTCATGAGTCCCGTCTGATGCTTTGTAGCCCATAAAGCATCCACGCACACGGCTGCTGAGAATGGGGTGAAGGGAAGGGGAGCGAATCCCCCCAGGGCACAGCGGCCCTGAACCAGTCTTCCTCTCTTCCTCGGCTTAAACTGGAGGAAGTCCTCTAGTGGCCAGGAGGTGACACTACAACTCCTCCTCAGAGCTGCAACACAGATGCCCACGGGTTGCTGGTGACCTTCAGCTGGGTTTGGTTTTGCCGACCCTCAGCAGAGAATGCAGAGCTCCTCCTCTCCCCCTGCGGTAGCTGAAGCGGCCAAAGAACCTCTCCTCCGACATTTCCAGGGTCTGCATGTTTGTGGCTCAAGCCCACCTTGGGCAGCTGACCTCTAGAAAGGGGGCCCCTTTCCCTGGCACATTTGGGGAGGGGGGGTGTCACGGGTGTACACACTGCATCTGCTTAGAGGCAGTGGGTTTCTAGAAAGGATGGCTTGGGCCCGGCTGGCATGGCTCAGTGGTTGAGCATCAACCTATGAACGTGGAGGTCACGGTTTGATTTACTTAAGCCACCCAGCCGATGGCATTTTGTTACAGCGGCCTGAGCTGCCTGC
>NW_006292094.1:2552632-2552924 GCF_000327345.1 Myotis davidii | reverse complement strand
TGGAGTCCACGCCGTCACGGGGCCCCTGGGAGTCCACGCCGTCACGGGGCCCCTGGGAGTCCACGCCGTCACGGGGCCCCTGAAGTCCACGCCGTCACGGGGCCCCTGAAGTCCACGCCGTCACAGGGCCCCTGGGAGTCCATGCCGTCACAGGCCCTCCGGAGCACCGGCCCTGTCTCTCCCCACACGGGGCACCTGCTGTCCGGCTCCAGATGCCGCGAGGCCTGATCGCCAGCTGCTGCCACCTCGCTCCAAGCCACCGACAGGACCAGGATGAACGGGAAGCGGCCTG
>NW_006292094.1:2550193-2552482 GCF_000327345.1 Myotis davidii | reverse complement strand
CCCGAGAGCTGGCTCTGGCTGGAGGGGAACCCCTTAGCAAGTCGGCGCTGGGGCTGCCTGTCATGAGTCCCGTCTGATGCTTTGTAGCCCATAAAGCATCCACGCACACGGCTGCTGAGAATGGGGTGAAGGGAAGGGGAGCGAATCCCCCCAGGGCACAGCGGCCCTGAACCAGTCTTCCTCTCTTCCTCGGCTTAAACTGGAGGAAGTCCTCTAGTGGCCAGGAGGTGACACTACAACTCCTCCTCAGAGCTGCAACACAGATGCCCACGGGTTGCTGGTGACCTTCAGCTGGGTTTGGTTTTGCCGACCCTCAGCAGAGAATGCAGAGCTCCTCCTCTCCCCCTGCGGTAGCTGAAGCGGCCAAAGAACCTCTCCTCCGACATTTCCAGGGTCTGCATGTTTGTGGCTCAAGCCCACCTTGGGCAGCTGACCTCTAGAAAGGGGGCCCCTTTCCCTGGCACATTTGGGGAGGGGGGGTGTCACGGGTGTACACACTGCATCTGCTTAGAGGCAGTGGGTTTCTAGAAAGGATGGCTTGGGCCCGGCTGGCATGGCTCAGTGGTTGAGCATCAACCTATGAACGTGGAGGTCACGGTTTGATTTACTTAAGCCACCCAGCCGATGGCATTTTGTTACAGCGGCCTGAGCTGACTAAGACTGACTGTGGTGAGTCCTTTACTTGGAACTTTAAAGGGAACTGAAGATTCTGGAAGTCGGGCGGGCTTCAGGTATTGTCTGATCTAGTGGCTGAACAATGTCACTCAGCATCCATTCCTTCCCATCTTCTGTGGGCCTTCCCCGCCGGCAGCTTCACCCTAACGCTGACTCCTCTCACGGTCTCAAGAGAGCTAACAGCGTTCATCGTCCTCATTCATATCACAGGGAGACGAGAGCTTCTCTTTGCCACAATCTCCCAAGGACTCCTGGCTTCCTCTGGGCCACTCACACCACATTCCCATTCCTGAACCAGCTCACTGCAGCAAGAACTAGGCCGGTGTGGCTCATTTAGCTGAGTGTCATCCTGTGAACTGAAAGGCTGCTGGTTCAAGTCCCGGGCAGGGCACATGCCCAGATTGCAGGTTCAATCCCCAGTTGGCGTGCATATGGGTTGCAACCAATTGATGTTTCTCTCTCTCCCTGACTCCCTTCCTCTCTCTAAAAATCCCCCACTTTGCTCATCTAGCCCCTTGAGACAACGAGAGGCCAGGGTCGCAGAGCCTGAGATCTCAGTTTCAAATGTGATAGTAGTGGGCCCCTTATCGTCTTGGTGTCTCATCCAAAACACAGCTGGGGAGGATCCGCTATGTGAAAGAGACACATTGATTGGTTGCCTCCCACACATGCCCCAACCAGGGCCAGAGATCGAGCCTGCAACCACAGCATGAGCCCTTGAATGGAATCAAACCCAGGATCCTTCAGTCCACAGGCTGACACTCTATCCACTGAGCCAAACCGGCGAGGGCCAATAAAAAATATATATATTTTAAAAAATAATTAGACTAATTGCCTTCAAGCAGTAAAGCTCCCCTTCTGGATCTGGGGGTAGGGCCACCCAAACCACATGCTGGGACATTGGGGTCCCCTGGGGAGGCAGAAAGGAAATCGGGTGCTGGGGAGACACCAGCAATTCTCAGCACAGTGGGTCCTCCGAAATTTCAAGCCATCCAGGTGGCTCTGCCCGTCTCCACACAGGATCAGCCCCGGGTGCCTGCAGTCAAGTCACGGTTTGTGTGAGATCGGCGCGAACCTGGCCCAGGCCTCGGAATGTCTCTTAGAAATGAGTGGTGAGCAGGCCAAGCACACAATGAAGGATTGAGTTTTTCTGTAAACACACAGACACAGACACACACAGAACAGGGCATGCATTCTGTCCACGCAGATCCTCCCCCACCAGCCTGCCTTGGGCCGAAAGCCCGCTGGTCAGAGAACGTGCCACGTGAGGAAGGTGAAAGGCTCCATCGGGACCGAAGCCGGTCCTGGCAGCGACCCCGCCCTCCGCACGCGCACCGGCCCAACGTTGAGGGGTCTTGCTGTCTTTACGCTTAATCCAGTGGTTCTCAACCTTCTGGCCCTTTAAATACAGTTCCTCATGTTGTGTCCCAACCATAAAAGTATTTTCGTTGCTACTTCATAACTGTCATGTTGCTACTGTTATGAATCGTCATGTAAATATCTGATATGCAGGATGGTCTTGGGCGACCCCTGTGAAAGGGTCGTCCAGCTACCAAAGGGGTAGTAACCCACAGGTTGAGAACTGATGCTCTAGAGAAGGAGGGATGGCTCCAT
>NW_006292094.1:2548621-2549565 GCF_000327345.1 Myotis davidii | reverse complement strand
CAAACAAATCAGAGACCCAATTTTCCACTTCTTCATACAGTTTGAAGTGCTGCTCAGAAAGTGGATATGTCATTGATCAGAACAAGTGGTAATGTGAAGGAGCAAGATCTGGTGAATACGACGGGTGGGTTAATACTTCCCAGGCAAGATCTTTTCACGTGTCTTTAACTGGTTTTGACGTGTGTGATAGTGCATCATCATGAAGCAAAATTACTTTGCCATGTAATTCTGGCACATTCTGGTTGTTTCACGATCAAAGCGTGGTTCAAATTGATTATTTGTTGTTGGCAGCGATCAGTATTAATGGTTTCACCTGGTTTTAGAAGCTCATAATATACCACACCTTCCCGATCCCACCAAACGCAGAGCATTGTCTTCTTTCCAAAGCGATTTGGCCTTGCAGTCCATGTTGATGGTTGACCTGGATCAACCCATGATTTTGTTCGTGTGGGATTCTCAAAATAAAGCACTTTTCATCGCCAGTCACAATTCGAAGCAAAAAAGACTTCCTTTTGTGCCGTTGAAGCAACATTTTACTGATGACTTTTCGGTTTTCCATTTGTCCTTCGGTCAGTTGATGGGGCACCCATTTCCTTCCTTTAAAATCTTTCCCGTTGCTTGTAAACGGTCGGAAATTGTTTGCTGAGCAACATTTAATCTTTCTGCAGGTTGTTTTTGAGTTTGACACGCATCTTCATCCAATAATGCTTGTCATTGTTGGTCTTCAAACTTTTTCGGTTGACCTGGACGTTCTTTGTCTTTCACATCGAAATCATTTTAAAAGCGTTTAAACCAGCGCTCACAAGTATCTTGAGATGGAGCATATGATAACTCCCCGAAGTATATGATAACTTTCAGCAGCACTTTTCTTCAAAATAAAGTAATGAATTAAAACTTCCTGCAAATGCTCTTATGGGGTGGCGGGGGGGGGGGGGGAAAAAAAC
>NW_006292094.1:2543242-2548602 GCF_000327345.1 Myotis davidii | reverse complement strand
ACTGGGAGGGCAGTAGTCAGGGCATATTCTTGGCTGTATCCTTGTGCTTGGAGAAACCACTGTTGCTTCAAGGACCCAAAAATACTTTCCTTTCCGCCCCCCTCAGGTTCATGTGTTTCAGAATCACTAGAGAAACCCAAAGCATAAAGGCGCAAACTCTAACACGGAAAACCATTCCTTGACTAGTCAAGAGCGGATGATGGATGGCTGGTGGCATCCTTGAAGGCAGGGATACTAAGCAGCCGGTTCCACTTGAGGCAACCTGGTCAGGATCTTAGATGCTACCTGGATCTTCCTAAATGAGGGCTATTTTCCGGAAAAACACGTTCTCATGTTTACTGATGGGCATTCCATTTCCAGGCCAAAGGGTGAACTTTTCATTTGCTCAAATCTGACTTTTGTGGACTGGAGAGACACTCAAGCAGCGACATTTTTAAGTGTAAAAATATCTATGATGTTGATACCTTCAGAAAATTTGACACATGAAGTTTTGAAGCTTGTTGTCAATATAAGAAAATAGCATACATATCAAATAGCACATATAGCAACATATGTGTAACTCCATCTATTGAAGAAAAAAAATCCACATTATTAACCGGTACGCCTAGTAAATGCTAGGGATATCTCGACTCTGTCCAAGCATTCCAGGCCTTAAATTAGTGCCCCATCTCAAAGTGATTAAAGGGTCCAGAAAAGCTTCCTTGTCTATTAACAGCTCTGCCTGGAGCATAAAATTCCCACAGTGCCAAGCCTGGGTTAGGGTTAGAGTTAGGGTTAGGGTTAGGGTTAATTAGGGTTAATTGGGGTTGGGGTTAGGATGTGATTAAGCTCGAGAGTCTAACATCCTGAATCCAGACTTCAGCTCTGCCTCTAACTAACTGTATGACCCTGGGAAAGTCTCTTCACCTCTTTTTATTCTTAAAAAGATAATAATAAGACCTTGGAGGTTAACATTATAATTAATATAATATAATAAGTGGTCAGTGTGCTCCCACAGCGGGAGCGCTGCCCAGCTGATTGACGGGTGCCAGACGCAGGGCGCACCGCTGGCCGCGGCAGCCCGAAGACCACAGGGGAGCAGCAGCAAGCCTACGGCAGGCGTTGGACTGCTGGTTTCGGCCCAATCCCCGCAGGCCACGCAGAGGGACCCCACCAGTGCACAGACCCGGGGAGAAAAAGCCACACAGACAGAAACCAGCAAGCCCAGACAGATGGAGGCCGGGCAGAGCAGGTGCGGAGCCAGAGAGCAGCCAGGAGGCCACTTCACCTGGTGGTCCAGGAGGAGGGAAGGGCAAGTGCCAAGTGTCTGCGGCCCCGAAGGGCCCTGTGGCCGAGAGGCGAGGGGGTAAGGGGGGGCGGCGGCAGGGGCCAAGGGCCAGCCCAAGGGCGAGGCAGGAGGGTGGATCTCATTCCTGGTGCAGCGAGGAGCCTCGCAGGGTCTCAGGCGTGGGGATGAGGGCCCCAGCCCGCAGGCTGGCTGGGAGCCGTGCCCGGCGGGGGGAGGTGCCCTGGCATTGTACATTCCTTCCCTGAGGGTGTCGTGTCCCCTGAGGCCCAGGGCGATGGCATCGTGTTTTAACCCTTTCTCAAAAACGAAGCCCCGCTGACAAGACAATGGTCCGAGAGCTGAACTACAGGGGATACGGTCCTGGATGAGGCATCTGCTCCTGGACTTGGGGAGAGGCCGTCCCAGGGGCTCTGTCCAGCGATGCCAGGACCAGGTATGACCACAAGTGGTGCGTCAGGGTGTGTCAATCATTCTGCCACTCAGGGTCACCTCCTGTCCCTGTGACAGCCTGCTGACCGTGCCGATTCTGCCTTCTACAACACACCCCACCCTATCTGTCTGCTTCTGTGAGTCAGTCACACATCACCCCGCTCCCCGAGTCTCTCCACACCCCAGAACCATGAAGCCCACTGGCCCCGAGCAGTCTGCACATTCCACACACACACCCCCAGGGGGGATGATGCTGGAGGGAGGCCCCTTGACTGCGCACCACCCTCCCACCGGCTCTCACCTCCTCGCTCTCCATCCACACACCTGACCCCGGCCCCACAGGCAGACCCCACAGGGAGTCCCCACAGGCAGCGGGCACACAGGAGGGACAGGGAGCCACAGCCTTAGGGCCCGAGGCCCAGTGACAGGAGACATTTTAACCTTCAAGGTAAACGTAAGTGCTCCAGAGGGTATTGAGTCAATGACGCAGTTATTTGGAGAAACAAAGTAACTCCAGTTCCCACATTGGAGGAGCGGCTGGGGGGAGGGGCTTCCTTGGCTCTAGGCTCGCCTCAGTCGGTCGGAGTCACTGCCCGCCATGTCCGCAGGGGGACATGCCCCTTCCTCCTCTGCCAGCAGCTCCGGCCCAGCTCAGACCCTCCAAGAGCCCCACGGACCCCCAGGGGGAGTGACCTTGGCCTCCTCGGTGCCTGGGGCCGGCAGGCAGAGTGCAGCTGTGCTTCGAGAATGGGCTTTGGGGCCAGTCCTCTGGGGTTCAAACCCCCGTTTCCAACTGATTGCCTGTGAGCCTGTGAACGAGTCACCGGCCTCTCCCGATTCCTCATGGATAAAACGCGGGTGGTAACAACACCTCCCTCTCAGGGGTGCTGGAACAACAAGTCCCTGGGTGCCCGACGCCAGGGACCCAGCCGGACATACAGGACTCACTATGCTAGTGGCTGCCTTTATCATTATCATTATTTCTCGTAGGATCAGGGTCCCATCCTCTCCGGCAGGACCGCCTCTGTTGAATTCTAGCCTCGGGGTGTCTCCCAAATCATTGACCCACATCTTTGCTTTGCTCTATGTGGCTCGCACCGAATAAACATACATGGACAAATATTTCCTCAGTGAACATGCAGGTGCCCTGGAGGGAGGACACTCCGTGACCCGCTGCCCATGATGAAAATGAAATATTGACACTCATCACGTCCAGCGAGCCTGTTCCCGGAGCCTGGGCGGCGGCATCAGCGCTGGCGGTGGCAGGCCACTGGCTCTCTCACACTCCAACCCGCCCTCCTTTTTTAACGCTCTGTCCCCCTAAGCCTCCTTTCCCACACACATGAAGGGGATGGATGGGTCCTGTGGGAGCAGAAGAGCACCAGCCCTGCCCCTGATCAGGGTGGGATGCCAGGAAACTGCCCATGGACCCTCCCTCCGGCCGGCCCGCCCCCTGATGGCCCTCATCCGGCAGGCCAGCTGGACCCCACCAGTGCACGAATTTGTGCACCGGGCCTCTAGTTTCTTATAAATCACAATACTGCAATGCTATGGCATGGATAAACCTTGAAAACATCATGATCAATGAAATAAGCCAGATACAGAAGGACCAATATTGCATGATCCCACTTACATGGGGTACCTCGAAAAGGCCAGTTCACAGAGGGAGAAAGTAGAACAGAGGTTTCAGGGCTGGGAGAGGGAGGTAGGGGGAGTCTGTATTTGAAGGGCATAGAGGTTTTTTCGGGGATGATGAAAAGGGTTGGGCACAGACAGTGGCGATGCTACACAACCTTGCGAATGCATTTAATGCAACTGAACTGTGTCATTACAAATGGATAAAACAGTAACTATATGTTGTACCACACACACAAAAAGGACTGTTACTCTTCCAGGAAGCAGCCCGCGCGGCTCAGCCAAGAAGTCCAACTCTGCATCCTGCAGGGGGCGCTACGCTGCTGGCCTCTCTTCACCTGGCTACAGGGCGGTTCAAAGGTCTGGGTAATTTGGGGCCAGCGTCCTTCCCGAGTTTGTGCTGGTGCCCAGGTGCCTGCAGAAAACACCCCAGCAACCTTGTCTATAAAAAGTGACTAGCTCAGAAGGTGTGGCTGAAACCTCCCAAATCAAATGGTGAATTGAATGCCGCCTGGCAGCAGGCACCGTCCCCTCCACCCTTCCTGCTCTGGGGCAGAATAAACAGAGAAGGCCATGACACGGACTTTCCACCACGTGAGTGCCTGCCCCGCTCGCCAGGTGGGCCAGGACAGCGTGTTTGTGACAAAGATCCCACGTTACGTCCAGTAACATCAACAACCTTCGGACGGGGGTGGGCACATGTCCTCAGACCATGGGTGTCAGACTTCAAAGCATCCTTTGAGGTCGTCTCACCAAATCTCTCCCTTTTCCCCAAAGAAAAAAAAATGGAGAGGGAGTGGTGCGGATCGCTGATTTTTAAGGGAAACGGGCCTGGATCTGAACATGACTTTGGCACCTTCTGGCTATATGGTCTTGAACAAGGTGAGTTACTGCGTTGGCCCATGGTTTGCTCATGTGTAAAATGGAGATGATAATAATTCATTGTGAGAATTAAATAAGAGTAACTAATACATGTCAAGAACCTGGTACGGGCCTCTCACTGTGGTAAGTCCCCTCCTCCTCCACCTTCCTCTTCCTCTTCACCATCATCATCATCATTTCAGGACGCTGAAGCCAGGAGTTCGAAGGCTTGTCCAAAAGCGCACAGCTGTGGCTGGTGGGGAAGCAAAGGCTCCACGCCCGTGGGTTTTTCCATGTCATCACCCTCGGACGGCACTATTGCCGGGGCCTCACATTTCATGGCGCTTTGTGGAAAACACGTGGAATTATATGGCTTTTCCACGTTTCCAAATGCGGCGTCCAGCTCCACGTCCAAGAGTCTCCAGCACAGAAACAAACAGTCCGGAGTTAAGATGCTGGAACCGAACATGGTGAGGCTCTGCCCCCGCCCTGCACGGCGGAACCTGGAACTCTCCAGGGGAACGGCAGTGGGGCGGGAGCCGGGCCAGGGAGCCCGCCTGAAGGCGTGGGCACAGGAGACCCGCCCGGGCAGGCGCCTGACCTTCTGTTCAGAGAGCTAGAACCTAAAGGAGAGTTCAGATGCATGACGAAGGGAACGGACGGAATCGTCACAAGGACGTTCATTGGGCACTGAGGATGTGCCAGCCCCACTTCAAAGACCTTACATCTAGGACCTTCTTTAATCCTCCAACCCTATGAAACTGGCAAGATTATTACCCACACGAATGAGAAAGGCGAGACCAAGAGGCCTTCACCAGCTCGCTCCCCAAGGAGGGCTTGTCCCACCTCATTGCGAAGGTCTGGCCACACCGGGATATCGCCGTGGCTCCCCGGGTCCCCGACTGTCAAGTCTCCCGTGTTATCTTCCCACGTGGGAGGCCTCCCCTCACCTCTGCTCACCGTGACCCTGCTCATCCTTCAAGGCTCAGCAGGCATGTGCTCCTCTCAGACTTTCCCCGCCATAACCCTCCACTGTGCTCTCTGGCTCATTCTCCTGGGAGCTCAGCCCTTACCATGTTGTACTACAGTTCAGTGTGTGTGTGTGTGTGTGTGTGTGTGTGTGTGTGTGTGTGTGTGTGTGTGTGTG
>NW_006292094.1:2536925-2543182 GCF_000327345.1 Myotis davidii | reverse complement strand
GTGTGTGTGTGTGTGTGTGTGTGTGTGTGTGTGTGTGTGTGTATCTGTGTGTGTGTGTGCGCGCTTCTATACGAGGGCTCAAGCCCAACCTGGGCCAGAATCAGGCTTGATTTGCTTCCACATCTCGCTCAGTGTACATATAAGATGGTCAATAAAGATTGTTTGGAATGTTGTTGACGCCCTTGGGCACACGGAGTTAGGACACCACCCATATGCGCTCACGGGGATTTAAAGGACATTCTCTCCAATGCAGTTTCCAACGACGGGGTCACTGAACAAGTGGACAAAGACCCACACGCGGGGATGTTCGCTCCAGCCTTGTTTGTGATGGGAAAACTGGCCGGGAGGACTGGTTCAAGGCATCTCAGTAAAGAGGCCGCCGTGCGTGCACCCGAAACAAAACGCTGTTCCTTTAAAAATGATTGCGCACCAGCTCAGCGCACAGACATGGGAAGCTGCCTGCGATGTTTTCCTGAAATAAAAAGCAGGTTGCAAAACCGCTCACCAATATTACCTCCTTTCGGTAAACTTCCATCGCTACAAACTTCACACGCGCTGGGGAAGGGTTTGAAGGGCATGGACCGGAATTCACAGTGATGATCTTTGTGTGACGATTATTTGGGGCGATTTTTACTTTCTTTTTATACATTTATGTCTTCCTTAAGCTCTCTACTTGGAGAATGCACTGTTTATATAATCAGAAAAAAAGCAATAAATATATTTTTATTGGGGGGAGAAAGGTATCTGACCTCAAAGGAGATTTTATCAATTCACAGGTGATGAGGCTGCAGACTGCTTCCTGAAGAGAGTGAGGGACCCTGAAATTGGAGGCTGCTGTCCCCACCCAGGGACCCTCACTTCCCCATCTGGGAAATGGGCACGCTGCCGCTGCTCTGCCCTTCCCGGGGCTGCAGCTGGAGCTGAGGGGGTTGAAACGCTTTTGACAAATAAAAGGCACCAAACAGATGCAAAACACAGACAATAATGTCCCCATTATTCAGTAAGAATTTTCCATACACTTAGGAAGGCATGTTCTCAAGGTGCGAACTCAAATGCCACCGGGGAGAGACCAGGACAGCGATCACCCCAGAGAAGCCTGGAGTCAGGCTCGCATGTGAACTCTCCGCTTTTAAATGTTGGCATCTCGTGTTTACCATTTTGAACATCACGCCATTGTGCCATTGGTCTGAAACAATCCCAAATCCCATTGGCACTTTCTGGTCTATATTGCTTTAACTTCACAGAAAAATCCAGGTTTAACTAGCTTATCTCCAATCCGCTGACACAGCTACACTCACCATCGTCCCCTCGGCCTTCCAGCCTCCAGGACTGTGAGAAAAAGTGTTACGGTGGTTGGAGCCACGCAGTCTGTGGTGTGTTGTTCTGGCAGCCCCAGCAAATGCGTTCGGAAACCATCTCAAAGAATGTTCCCAGAGTAACAGGGAGAGAGCGGCCAAGCAAAATCGAGATGCCACCTGGCACAGTGAGGTGCTCCCAGGAGCGTGAGCATCCGCGGACCCACAGGGGCCCGCAGGGTGGGACCCAGAAACCTCCCCACCACGGAGAGAGGAGAGGCCTCAGACTTCAGTAGTGGGTGCTGGCGCGACCCACAGACAGACCACGACCTGCACAGGGTGTCAGAGACCAGGCCGGGTCAGCCACACCACCGCCGGCCCACAGGATGCTGCAGCGAGTAGTCCAAGCCCCCGGCCCCAGAGGCCCCTGGAGACAGGGAAGGAGGAGGAGAAGAGGAGGAGCTCCGAGTGTTTCCCCCAAAGAGACCGTTTCACCAAGAAGCATTTAAACTACCCTTAAAGGACGAGCTTGAGGCCTTCCCACCACATTTCTCTTGCACCTCTGAATTATTGTGGGTTCATTTTCAACCAAACCACAGTGTTCCTGGTGGTTAAAAAAAAAAATCTGTAAATGAGACGGCACAAAAAATGACCTCAACTGAGCCCACACCGTGAGTAAGCTGAAGGCACTGGGGCGGAGAGTCTGGGCCGTCTTGAAGTCCATTCAACTGGCAGGAGTTCCCGGAGCTGGAGCCCGAGGGGGTCTGGGCCGAGGGAGCCTCGTTATGTGAGGTTCTGTCCTGTCGCACCAGCGAGAGCTCCATGGAAGAGCCTGGAGGTTTTCCTGCTTTTTCCACATTTAAAAGAGCAGATGCTCTCCTGGGAAAGAGCTAGCTACCCAAACACACGGAGACGCAGAGGAATGGTAACACCCCGGGCATCACCTGCCGCCATGGCAGTGCCTGGGGGTGGGGGGCGCGGGCGGGAGCCCCCTGCCCGGAGGGCTGCGCCCTGGCTCAAGGCCCCACGCTGAGCGGATGACAAACACGACTGTCTTTGTTCCGGTTCTCAGCGTGAAGGATGGTCTGTGGGTTCCTTGTCTAGTGTGTTGCCTCTCCTAAAAGACGTTCATAAATTTATTCCCAGTGTCAGGGGTGCTTAGCAGTGTCAGCGCGCAGCCTCTTCGGACAGTTGCTCCGTGTTAAAACGCGCCACCCCGGTGCGTCTATTAATAATTGTCTGGGCTTTGTGGAACTAACAAACGGCTTTTTTTCTCTTTCTCTCTCTCCTCTCCTTTCAAAATCAACTCTAAAATAATTTCATAAACAACGGGAAGCATTTCCCATCAATATTAAAGTGTGTCTGGGTTGGTCATTTTAATAGAACTTTCCAGAGGGAACAAGCAGTCCTCCCATCTTGTCCATGCGAGACTGTTCCCTCTTCTGAGCAAGACGCTTGGCAGCCCAGCCTCGCAGGGACCAGTCAGAGCTTCCCCTCCCACCACCCCAGGGCCATCGCTTTCACTGCGTTGGCCAAAAGGAGGGACCTGGCCAGGCCGGAGACGGCAGCCGCCTGAGCCGCTCAGTGTTTCTGCTCTGACCTCAGAGCTCCAGAACGTTACTTCTCAGGCCACCACCCATCTAGGACGGAAAGGCAGGGTTCGTGATGGCTGTGTCATTCCAGTTAATATAACAGAACTGCCCCCTGCAAATAACAGTGGCATAAAAAAAAAAAGACGGAAATTTACTTCTCTCGTTCATCAAAGTAGACTAGAGATCGACAGCTTAGGGTGGGTGTGGTGGCTCCATATAGTGCCACCTCCTGTCTTTGTTCATCGCCATCTTCGCCTGTCACCTCGTGGTCCCAGGTGGCTGCTGGAGTCCAGGCATCACATCTGCATTCCAAGCAGCCGGAAGAAGAAAGAGGAGAGGAAGGGGTGTTCCCTCCCGTGTAAGGTCACCTCCTGCATGATCACACAGGGCTCCTTCTTACAGTTCACGGGACAGAATTTAGCCAGATGACCTCACCTAGCGGCAAGGGAGGCTGGGACCACCTGGGCAGAAGCACTACTTTGAGAACGAACGAGTACGTTTCTGCCAGGGGTCAGGATTCTGATTAAAACCATCTGCCAGTATGTCTCCAGCACCCAGCACAGGGCCCAAGAATGCTTGTTGACTGACTAGGCAAATAGCAGCGGGAAGTATAGTCCAAGGAAACAGGAAAGGCCTCGCCTCTTTGAACAGTAGCTACAGATGGAAAGCAAAGCAGAAGTTCCCCCAAGGAGCGGAACCGCATCCCCACCCCCCCACCCTGAACAGACATACAGATCTCTAACGACCCCCTGGTCGCAGCTGCGTCTCACGCACGCCATCACCGTCCTGGGAGCTGGAATAGCACGCACCTTTTCTTCTCTGCAGAGACCCCATGGCCTTAAGTCTGCCCAGTGATGCCGATGGCCATCCCTCCACCACCAGGGGAGCACCAGCCTGAGGATGGGGTCAGCACAGAGGAAGGCAGAGCCGAGAGACAGAGAGTCCCTGCTGTGCCCCTTGGACGCCTGGATGCAGCCATACCTGAAGCAGGCTCTCGTCCTGTCCTGCTCAGCATGATGAGATGATTAGCTCTGTTTTTTGGAACCAGTAACTCAGGGGCCTGAGACACAGACTCGGGTGTTTCCTGGACTCTCCCCCGCGGACGGGGGGAGTCTGCTCCCGGGCTCTCAGCGAGTACCGAGGTGACGGAGTTTTGTGAACAGAAGAAACTGCCCCAGCCCGACCACACCAGCGCCCAGTGCCATTGCTGTGTCTGGTACCCATCTCCCTTCCCCCACGTGTTTTGCTCTAAAAGCCTGAAGCTTCGAGAGGTGCGTGGGAGTAACAGTCCTCTGGGTGGCCCTTCGCCGATGACCGCAGGCCAGTGGGGTGTGAAAGCCCAGCTCTCTGGCTCGGAACCAACTCTGAGCGGCCAGTTACACCCCAGAGTCCCTGCAGGGGCTGAGCCACCATCACGGCGCTGTCACAAGTCGCTCTTTGGCTTGGCTTCGTGTTCTGTTCGCATCTGTCGCTGCCTTCCCTTGGGGGCACTCACCTCGTTAATCAACTGCACACAGATCCTCCGAGTGACAGAACTTCAGACGCCAGGTGCATAGAGGCCCAGGCCAGGTGGGCGCTGGGCAGGGGATGGGGACCTGGCAGTCGCCTTTCCACCAACCCCCAGGGGACCTCACGGCTGTTGTCTCCCCGCTTCCTCCTGCAGCCGCCAAGCAGTGAGGAAGCTGCCTCCAGGTGCCTAGCACCCAGCCTGTCACACGGGAAGGGAAGCCAGCCTAGCGCCTGCCCCAGCGGGCAGCCGGGTGACAGGGACGCAGGCTTCCCCTCTCTCCGAGCCCGGGGCTGCAGGCCGGCCACACGGTGCACACAGTCCCTCCCCGTCTCCAGCTGTCCACGCTGACCTGGAATGTCCCGGGTCACCAGTTCAACTCTCACGGTCCAGTGACCGGGAACCCCAATGGGCAGCGCTCCAGCCCCGGCTTGGACCGGCCCGCAGCGCCATGCGCCAGGACCACACAATGGGCACGCTCGTCTCCTGCTCGGGGCACGGCAGCCAGGGCGGAACTTCTTCCTTTGCTGGCACCGGACGCGCGTTGACTCAGGCCGCCAGGCAAAGCGGGGCCTCCTGCCTGGCGGTGGTCCCTCTGTGGGTCACCCCCCCCCGACTGGGGACAATCTGACCACTGGCACTTGGCAGGCACTGCTGCTCCTGTCTGTTCCTACCGGTAAGAACCCCCTGGGCCCTGTCACTGGTGAACGACAAAATAAATACATCAACCCTCAGCCCCAGGGAAGGGTTGGGGGACCCGTGACCACAGCCAGGCCACTGAGACCTGCTGGTGGCCGTGGGGTTAGAGGGCCTTCCCCCTGCGAGGCGGGAAGCTGGGAGCACGCAGGCCGGACAGGCCAGGAGCCAGCGCGGGCGGGTCTGGGGTGGGGGGAGGTCGAGGCACTCCCCTCCTCGGAGGCTGGGGTTCTGCTGCTCCCATCCTGGTTTTCCGCTTAGGCCGGTGTGAGCTGCCTTCCTCTGTCCCTGGCAAGCTCAGGCTTAATAACTAATAGCAACACTGATCACGTACAAGAGAGGAGCTGCCATTTATTCTCTGGCTCTGGGCGAGGCCCTCAGCATCTCAGACACGGTGGACGGGCGAGTGGAGAGCTCCCGGCTCTGAGCAGAAGGCAGCGCACAGTCTGCCGCGGCCTTTTCCACGGCATCTCCTTCGCAGCTGCCCTGGGGCGCCAGGCCCCTGCCCTTCCCAACCCGCCCGTGGGAGGCGCTCCCAGCTCCTGCGGCATCGCCTGCCCGGGCACTGGCTCCTGCGATGCCTCGATATTTCCAGGTCACCCCCAGGCACGTGTTGTGTCCCCCGAAGCTCCTGAGAGCGGCTAAGCTAAGGGCGTTCCCGCGGTCCAGGCACCGTGAGCAACCAGTCCTGTGAGCTCCCACGGGACGCTCGCCACGTCCCGCGGCGGGAGGAGCGCGGTCCGTGTCTCCGTACCCCCATTTCCACAGGAGGAACGGGAGCCCGAAGAAGGGAAGTGACTGGCCAGGGGCCCGCCAGCCGGATGAGCCAGGATCTGGATTCTTTGAGACGTTAAACTTCTGTATCGTCCCCTCAGCCCAGTGTCACGCATCACTTGTCGCTCCTTCCCCAACATCTGCTGCGGATTCGCCCTGGTGAGCGGATGTGGGGAAGGTGCAGTCAGGCGCGAGGGAGACCTGGCTGGGTGGCAGCGCAGGCTGCCATGGAGGGGCTGGCGCCCCGCTAATGACTGCCCCCCTCCCCCAGCGCCATTCACCACCTGGCCGGAGGGGAGGCGACATGACACTCACAGGGAACAGTGAGCCGGCTCTTCTGGCTCTTCTGGGAGCGGGAGGGCAGCTGACCAACAGAGGAGCCATTCTCCCCCG
>NW_006292094.1:2533000-2536663 GCF_000327345.1 Myotis davidii | reverse complement strand
ACACCAGTGTTTTATTCCAGAAGAAAAAAAAAAGCAGACCTGTCTGAGCCACTTAAGCAGGAACCAAAATCACACCTCAGACTGCAGTGGATGAGCGAGACCCACATCCCCCGATGATCCGGGGGGAGGAGCGCGGTGCCCCCGGGGCTCTGTGGGGGGACAGCGCACTAAGGAACGGTGGGCAAAGAACGTGGTTTAAACGTGTGACTTTATGTTAATCCTCCATAAGGGTGGTTCAGAAACGTTCAGAGCATCCGGCCCCGGTACTGAGGAAAGCTTTTCACAGCTGACCGGCTGACCGGCTGACCGTTACAATCACAGAACCTGCCCAGCCCCGAGGACAGAGCCTGGTCCTGGCCCCGCCCGCCCAAGTGACCTCAGGCCCGTGCCTCTGGTCACCAGCAGCCAAGGGCAGGCGTGGATCTCGGCCACCTGGTGTGGGCGTGGAGGGCCCCTCGGGCGTGCCCCCGCTTTAAAGTCCTGATCCTCACAAAAGCAGTGGCACTAGACTGCGGGCCCAGCGCAGAGCCCATCGGGCCAGCTCGCCTGTCCCGGCCTCAGCCACCTGGCCTCCGGACACTGCTTCCAGGCACCAGAGCGGAACCGCGAGGCCCAGCCGTCAGCACCTGCCCACCCGCCCCGGCCTGGGGCCGAAGTGGGGGAGTGGGAGCGGACTGAACAGGAGGCGGTGAACACCCACTGCCGCTGGCCCCACGCACCCTCACAAACAAGTGAAACCAACCCGGACGCTGACCAAAGACCAATCACACCCGCTTCAGAGCCCGAAGGCTTCCCCGGGCCAGCAGAGCTGCTCTGCCTTCCTGTGCCGTCCTAGGGCGCCTTCGCCAGGAGATGCCCGCATTGCATGTGTGTCTACGGTAAAGGCTGACATGCACACACACATATATGTACTCTGAGCCAGGCATACGATAAGGGCAGACACCACAGTGGACTTAAACTGCATACAACTGGAAAACTTCTATTTGTAAAAGAAAGAAACTACTTCATGTTAGGAGGAGGCAACATCTACCATACTGGTCGTCGTATTTCCTGTCTTAACATATAAAAAGAATTTAGGGAGAAACCATACTCCAGTAGAAAAAGGAGCAAAAGACATACATAAGCAATTCATGAGAGAAGAAATACAAATGGCCAAGAAGCATAAAATACTCACCCCCACTAATTAATTAAGGACACACATCAAAAAGTCAGATAATGTTTTCATCTATCAAACTAGCAAATACGGTTCAAATTTTTAAATAATGCTTGTTGAGCCATGGCTGGTTGTTCAGTGGTCAGAGCATCAGCCTGCACATTGAAGGGTTGTGGGTTCAATTCCTCAGTCAAGGCCACGTACCTGTGTTGCAGGCTCATCCTTCTCATCCCTGCCCCAGTCTGGGTGCATGCAGATAGCAGCCAAGGAAAACATATCCTCGGGTGAGGATTAACAACAACAACCACAAAAACCTGTTGAGAAGGACAGTCTCAAACACTGGTCACAGACGGGTGGATTGGAAAAACCTTTTCAGAGGGCAATATTGCAAAACCTATTAATAACTTAAAATACGCACAGCATTTGATACCGCGGTTCCACTTCTAAGCATTTGTTCCTAAGGAAAACCATCCTGGCTAAAGATACACGCATCCAGGGAGCCAGGGAAGCAACGTTTATAAGAGCAAAACGTCGGAAATAGCCTCGCTGCCCGCACACTGAGGGGCTGGTGTGACATATTAGGGCTTTATTCACAGGCATACGAGGAGGCTGTCACAATGACGACAGAGAAAATACGAAACAACACGGATTGTCCGTGCCATATCTGTTGGAAGACACTGGTTACAAGTGGTTTGTACACTATGAACCCGCTTTTATAAATAAACAAAGGGTACATCCACATTTAATTTTTAAACATCTGATTGATTACAGGCTATTTTAATTTTCTCTATGCTCTTCTGCATTTTTTGTAATTAAAAATCTGTGTTTATTTCTTAAATAAATACCCAATGTGAAACCAACCCACTCATCATTTTCAAGGCGTCAACCAGGAAACAAACATTTTAAATCCACAAGAACCAAAGACACGTCAAATAAGACAAAGTCGTATCGGCGGTGCCAAAGAACCTCTCCCATTCATCTTCTGTGCCTTTTTTGAAAGCCCTCAGAATCGGAGTTCATCCAGATGAGGTCATTGTGTTGCAAAACTTGCTGGACCGGGACAACATTCTAAAACCATAACCTGCTCTCACCCACAGAAATGGAACACAAGCAGCGCGGCCCTTGTCTCCCTGGGAGAAAACAACTGCATCTTTAACCTCCAGAGGAAAAGGTGGGAGCCAGATTCACAGGGTTCGGGGACCGGATGGCTTGGTTCCCCATCAGCACTGCTTGGTGCAGGATGAGACTCAGACCTTCAGGGGAAGGAGGAGGTCAGCTTGAAGAGAACATGCTATTCGCAAGCTGCCGGATACCGATGTGCGATGCTGAGAAAGAGATGAAACGGCAAAGAGAAAAACAGAGAGCCTCGGCGCTCTGTGTAGCTCCCTGGGGCTAGAACTCATACACACATGCACACACACACACACACACTCACATACACACACACACACACTCTCACACACATGCACACACACACACTCACACACATACACACACACCTACACACATACACACACACTCACATACACACACTCACACACACTCACACACATGCACACACACGCACTCATGCACATTCAAAACGCACACACACGAACACTCATACACTCTCACACACACTCACACACGCGCGCGCTCATGCACATTCAAACGCGCGCGCACACGCATACACTCGCACACACGTACGCGCGCACGTAAACACACACACATGCACACACGCACTCACATACACACACACTCACACACTTACACATACGCACTCATGCACACACACACTCACACACTGGCACATAGTAGCTGCTCAGTAAATGCTGCCTGAATAGCAGTGCCGGTGAATTTCACGAGGCTTCTCTCACAACTCCTATTGGACTCTCCGTCCTCCACCAAAAATAGATTCCCTCTCACTGGAGGCTGGCACAAAACATTTAGGCCACAGAGCAATACAACATCTCAGTTAAGGGACAAGTAAGACACAGGAGAAAAGCGTAAACAGGACGCCAATGGCTTGATCCACTCAAATCTCTTCCCCACTCTGCCTCCCTGCAGATCCTCCCCAGCAGGCACTACCCTCCAGAAATAACACAGCACGACTGGTAAACCCATCAAGGCATCCTGGTCAGACACACACACCCATGTGCTGGAAAGGAAGTCTCCTTGGTTCATTCAAGTCCTTCGGGCAAGACACCGTTTTCCCTCGGACGTGCATGTCTACCGTCCGCACCGGGATTACGTCGGCTCCTCTTCCTGTCTGATTGATTCCTCCCGGGATGCAGACAGCAGCCCCTTGTGGTTGCTGACCTAGCACGGGGACAGAGTTCCATTCCTCACGTGCCGTTTTTAACCGAAGGAGGGGATTGTAGAAGAACTGTATCAGCACGGCCTTGAACCACTGGGGATTTCCCCATTGTTCTTGCGTTTCCAACCCAGCCGCTCACGGCGTGTTGGGGAGGCGGTGAGCACAGAGGGCCGTCTCACTCGGGAATGACTGCAGCTAACCCTCTCGCACGCAG
>NW_006292094.1:2530459-2532949 GCF_000327345.1 Myotis davidii | reverse complement strand
GGGGGGGGGGGGGGGGGGAAGGTCAGCTTTCTTGGAGAGACCCGCCCGGTGGGCAGCTAAGGAGAAGGTTTCCTGAGGGAGTTTTTGTGCACAAGGTGGGTTTCAGGTCTCTGGGAGGCACCGGAAGGAAGTCCATCCCATGGGAGACGCTAAGACACGGGAGCCAGGGAAAGTTTGCTGGACGGGGTTGCGCTAGTGCGTGAAGGATCTGAGCCTGAGCAATGCGATCGGGAGGAAGGACAGAGAAAGGCTTTGTGGCCAGAGCAGGGGGCGGGCCCTGAACACCGGACAGACATCAGAGAGTCAAAGACACCGCACGTCACCTGCCCCAAGTCCGATGCTCCTGTTTAATGATTGACCCGGTAGGTAAGCAATGATCATTGAGATCATTGAGTGTAAACTGTTGAAAAACCACTTTTCTAAAAGAATAGGGTTAGTTCAGTTCTATGTGGCATCTAAAGACATTATATGAACAAACAAAACAGAACAGACCCACATATAGGGAAAAGCTGACGGCTGCCACAAGGGAGGGGCATGGGAGGGTGGGTGAACGGGGAGGAATTAAAAATTAAGATAATTTCTAAAAGAATGTTCTTTGTCAAACACACGATGCTGGCCATTTGGGGCTAGAATCCTGCCTCACGCGATTTATTCAGAGAATCATTCATTAACGCCCAGAAGACTTCGCATATATTTGTGTGCACCTGCTCCCTCTTGCTTTGCATACGGTCAGCACTGAATGTATGTTTGCCGCAGAAATAGATAAATGAGCCGCGGCCTTTGGCAAGCAAACATTCCCAAACATTTGGCCGAGAAGCTGGGGGAAATGCTGAAGATCCGATAGGATACGAGACTGACCCACTCTCCTACAACCTGAAGGATCCCATCGGGAACCTCCCCACAAGAAGGCCAGAAAATACATGTAAGCACAGGAGGAAAAGAAATTTGTGAAAGCAGGAACAGTGTTCATTTTCTCAAAGCTCAGGTCCAGGAGGGCCATGCACCGTCGGGTCTGCCCCTGAGCCTCTGGCCCCTGCTCCGTGGACGGCAGGTTGGCCCTCACCGGGCACGCCAGGCCCAGGGATGCCAGGCGGTAGTCGGGCTCTTCCGGACCCAGGTCTCCTCTCATCTCAGGGGGGAGACCCCCACATCCAGAGAGGATTCAGGAAACACACAGGTCAATCCAACTCCACCAAGAGCTGGGCCCCCCACGGAACAGATGCAAGATCATCGTCGGTGGGGCGTAGTCGCATACATATTATTACACTGGTTATTTATTTATATTATTTGTGGGGTTTTTTTTAAATACATTTGATTGATTTTACAGAGAGGAAGGGCGAGGGACAGTTAGAAATCTCAGTGAGAGAGAAACATCGATCAGCTGCCTCCTGCACGACCCCTACTGGGAATGGAGCCCACAACCAGGGTACATGCCCTTGACCAGAATCAAACCCAGGACCCTCTAGTCCGCAGGCTGATGCTCTATCCACTGAGCCAAACCGGTCAGGGCTATATGGTTTGCTTGCATTACTTGTATTATTTATTTTTATTATTTGTTTATATTTCCTAGGGAAATGGTAGCCAACCCACGACCTACGGCTTCAGAGGGGCGCTTGCCACCAGCATCCCCTTCAAGGAGAGTGTGAGGCGAGGGAGTCGCTGGGGAACAAGGCTGCATGTTTCCAGCTTTGAGGCCTTTTGTCTTCTGCCCCTCCCACCCGCTGCCGGGTGCCTAGCCCCTAGGACACACGGACTCACGCAGAGGGAAGCAGCTGAGTAGGTTCCAGAGAGCCGACAAGCGTAAAGGTGTGAGTGCATCCGCCCCTGTAGGGCTCTGTGAGTGTCGGCAGTTGACAGAAATAGCCCGCTGACCGTCCATGTGGATGACTGGCCCACAGGACACAGCTTGCAAGTTATTGCTCCCAACTTTCTAAATTTTACCTTCGGGTAACATCCGACCGTGAAAAGGCTGGATGCTTGGGCTGGAGTGTTTGAGGTTCTTGTCTGATCGTGTTATTGGCGGGGCATCTGTCCGCACCGCGGGACTCTGCGGGGAGGCGGGGAGGGTGCATGGCTCCGCTGCGGGAGGAAGCCCTCCGTGTGCGTGTGACCAGGGCAGGGACCTGCCGGCCTCCGGGCTGGGAAGAGCTGCGCTTCTCCCAGGCGAGCGGGCTTGCGCTCGTCTGACGGACAGTCCGCGTCCGCCCGTGGACCTTATGTCCCTCTGTGCCGTGGCCACCGCTACGCTCACTGCCAAACACACTTCCTGAGTGTCGGCCAGAGGGCGTCCTGGATGGAGGAGGGATGAATTCACAGCCGTCTCGCCCTTCTTTCCCTCTGCGAAGAGGAGCGGGGCCCGGGGTGGGAGAGGCCGCCGCACACAGGACAAGCAACCTGTGTGTTCCGGAAGGAACGCTTGGCATGTTCGCATGGCCGGCTTTTCATACGATGGTGGTTTTCTGGAATTGTTTGCGTGGGTCCGGATCATCG
>NW_006292094.1:2526505-2530350 GCF_000327345.1 Myotis davidii | reverse complement strand
GTACAGACCCTTGACTGGAATCGACCCTGGGACCCTTGAGTCCACAGGCTGACTATCCACTGAGCCAAACTGGCCAGGGCTGCAATTCTTTTTTTAATGTGGTTTTTTTGTTGTTACTTCTCACCCAAGGATATTTTTGCATTGTTTATTTTAAATATATTTTTATTGGTTTCATAGAGAAAGGGAGAGGGAGAGAGAGAAACATCAATGATGAGAGAGAATCACTGATCGGCTGCCTCCTGCACACCCCCTACTGGGGACTCGGCCCATCACCGGGGCCTGTGCCCTGACGAGGATGGACCTGGGAGCTCCTGGTTGATAGGTCCACGCTCAGCCCGAGCCACACCCGCGGGCAGATGGTCTTATCTTAATGTGCCCCTGCGCTCGGAGAGCCGCGTCTTCTTTAAAGGGGCCGCAGGGAGCCCGAGCTGAGCCGCAGGGCCCGTCACACCTGGACTCAAACGAACACAATTTCTAATGCAGGAGGTTCAGGCTGAAGCAGGACGTGGGGACTATTTCAGGCTGCGGCTGGCTTCCTGGCACCCTGACCCCATATTGGGGTGTTGTAGAGGCAGACACCGTCCCGTGTCCTCCCCCGGGGGCCCAGGAACCTTCTAGAGCTGGCCGGGGACAAAGGACAGCGCTGCCCCGGATGGAGCACAGCCTGGGAATGGTCTGGAGGTCGGGAGGTCAGGAGGGCAGGGGCCGCCGCCCAGAGTACCACCCTCACTGGCCCATCTTGGACCAAACTGGACCAGTTTCAACTGCCCATCCTTCCCCCGGAGCCAGACCTGCCTGCAACAGGCATCTCAACCAAAGGCCTCGCCCCATCGGGCCTGCGCTCAGCTCGTGCTCTGAGCCGCCTGGTTCCTTGCCCCTGAGCTTAAGGCCTGCAGCCTGGGCTGGACATCCAACCTCCCCCACCCCCTAGTGGAGAGAGGGAAGCCGTGCACCGCCCAGGGTCCAGCGGGCACTGCAGAAAGGAGAGGAGGTCCCTCGGCACATCTGTCCCCCCCTCCAGTGCCCTCTGAGGGTCTCTCATGGCCTTGGCCCCAAGCTCCTCCGGCCTCCCCAGGCCAGGCCACGTCTCAAACTGTGAGAGGCCAAATACGTGCCTGAAAACGGAGAGTGTGCCCACACTCTCACTCTCGCTCTCCCGGGGAGTACAGAGTTACAGAACCGATGCAGGAGGCTCCCGTCCTCCGTCCTCAGCCCGGTGCTGGCAGGTCCGGCTCGCACAGCCCGGTGACACGCCACAGTCGCCACTCGAGCTGGAGGTAAGTCACCAGCTCAGACGCCCACCCGTGTCCCCCTGCCCTGCGGCTGAAATAGCCCCGAGGCCCCGGGGAGGCCCACCACTCCCCGGCCAGGAGCCGGCTTGACACCCCATCTTTGGAGCTTAACCTCCGTGGTGTTTGGCAAGTGGAGGACCTCTGTGTGGGGCCTGGGGGTTTGGTTTGCCTTTGGTTGGTTTGCTGCTTTTCTGGAAACTGACAAGAACGTAAGAAAATGCCATGTTTCTTCATTCCTCCACGAGGTGAGCGTCTGTGCTCAGTGACTCACTCCCTAGAGTTTCAGGGATGGGGACGGGCACGGGGACAAGACGCAGCCTGTCCCGCGGGCAGGAGAGGCCCAGGAGAACATTCCAGGCATCTGCCCGCTCGCCAGTTCCCTCCACAGAGAGGGAAAGGCGCCCCAGACGTGGCCCTCCAGCTCCCCGGGCCGGTGAGGGAGGCTGATATGGGGGAAGGTACTGCGTTTCGTGTCTGTTTGAGTCGTGAAGGATGAGCGGGAACCTCCTCCGTGGGGACTTTTGAGCGACATCCCCTTCCTGCTGCAAATCTCCAGAGACCAGCGCGCCAGGCAGGCCCAGGCGAGGGGCCGCTCGCTGCTCTGCCCCGAGCCCTGAGGATGACACCCGCTCCCGGCACTGCCTCCTCCGCGGCTCTCAGAGTCCCCCTTTCCTCCTCCAGTTACCGGCTAACGACTGCACCCCAGCGATGGACAAACGAGTGTGTGGCCATCCTGTGACCTGCCAGCCGTGGTGAAAAGAACGGAGGAGGCAGAAGCCAGGAGACCAGTGGCCAGGACCCGGCCAGCCTGCAGACCTTGGTCCACGAGGCCAGGCCCGATAGAAGAACCCGCGGTCCTTGGAGAAAGGCACGACACAGGCTGAGGCAGGCAGGTCGTGACGAGCTCGGAGCATTTAGTAACCGGGAAGTAAGGGAGTCTCCAACAAACAACGGGTACATGTCACAAGGACAGAAGAAGGGGTGTCCGCTGGCCACGGCTGTGATAATTTGAAGGCCAAGATAACTAGGGATAGTAATAAACTATAGACACGGAAAATCAGAACTGCCGAGTCCTTAATAACTAGGTGAGTGAACACATACACAGGGGAGAAGGGAGGACCCTCGCTTCCAGCAAGGCGTCCAGCCCAGGGGTACTCCGGGAGGGATGGTCACAGCTGGCCAATCAGAGTTTGCAGCCGTGTAATAAAGACCGGCTCAGGCAAACCCCTCCAGCGGCTGCTGGGTCTGGGTGGGAAAGCTGAAGGAGCAGGTATTTGCCTTGTCCGACATGCTTCCCACGGACTGCGTATTCGCTGCAAGGGGAAAAGACACTCACTGTACAGTAGACAAACCAGGTGATCACAGTCAGCATCGCCGACGAGGGCAGGTGGACATTGTGAGGGTGCAGATGAGGTGCCCTGAAGACGCTCACCTACCAATTCTGGCTGAAACGCCCCAAGTCCACTCACCCATCTAATAATGAGAGGACGTCAGAAAACCCCAAGTAAGAAACAGTCCATTTTATCAAGTGAGAGTATCCTTCAAAAACACCACCATCATAAAATACAGCAGGTGACTGTGAAAATACTCCATATTAGTAGAAAAACAAAAGACGTGACCACTAAATGCAATATCTGATCTTAGACCGGCTCCTAGATTGGAGGGGAAATACTACGTAGGACGTTATTCTGTTAACTGACAGAAATGGAAGACAGGTGGTGGACTGTACGTCCATATTAAACGTAGAGACGATGATAACTACCAGGACTATGGAGAGAATGTGTTTACTTTTAGGAAATGTGCAGGGAAGTACTTAGGGCCATGATCCTCAGTACTCACCCTCAAATGACTCAGGAGAGAAAATTACAGTATTTGTAATAAAATTACATTTCATATAATGTGTTTATATACGCACATTAGAGATGCACACACTATACACACGCATGTAGCAAACCGGGCAAAATAATGAATCTGGAGAAAGGGTATTTGAAGATTCTCTGAACTATTCTTATTCTTGCAACTTTTCTGTTTCAAAATAAGAAGTTGTTGCTGCAGAAGAAAAAGCTGGGGGGAGTAAACGGTGTAGCTTTAGACACTTGCGTAGGAAGAGCTCCAAGGATACCACTGAGTGACCACATGAACGGCCAGGATGACTCGCTCCGGCGACATCTCCCATGTCGCACCCTCGTGTACACGTGTGATACCTACCCACTGACCGTGCGGCCTGCCTCTGGGGAGAGCAGAGGGCGCCGGGATGGCACCTGAGGAGTCCTGCAGCTCCTCCGCCATCTTTGTACTTTTTGTGAGTCTTGATGACTTGCTCACCCAAGAAGAAATAACACATTTAAGGTCGCCGTGACCTTCCCCTCGATGCCCGTCAGCGACAGGGCAGCGGCTCCGGCTTCCTGAGTGCGACGGTGCTCACTTCAGCGGCTGAGCCCCCTGCAAAGTGACCGGCTCTGCAGCTCCCCGGCTCTGGGGTTTGGGACATCTGACCAGACAGTGGCAGCCACACGGGTGTTTAGGAAAAGCCTGGGCTCCGAGGGAGACCCT
>NW_006292094.1:2511937-2526470 GCF_000327345.1 Myotis davidii | reverse complement strand
TACGTCTGACACCAGGCAAGAGGCAGACGGCTCCCAATCCCAGTTCCCACCCTGGTAAGAGGGGGAGACCACGGACCTCAGAGGCACCTAAGTGCGGAGCCCGCCTGGGGCTCGGGCCGCCGTGGGACAGCTGCTCACTGTTACCTATCTGCCTCTTGTTAGTCATTTACTTCAGGGACCCAGAAGGAGGGTCCACCCTTCTACGTCGCTGGTCCCACTGCGCCTCCCCATCCCGGGACGTTCTGCCCACGAGCCCCTCACACGCATCAGGCGGCGGGAGGGTGAACCTTGCCACGGAAGCCCGGAGCAGCGTGTCCGTCTACAGCGAGGCCCGGGTTCGCTTTGGAATTATCGACCGTAAGCAAATACGGCCTCTACACCCTGCAGAGACCTGTCAGTGCCAAGAGATGACCGGGGACCCACGTGTCCCTGAGCAATGGAGGTGAGAGGGCACTGGGACACCCCTCAGAGCCCGGGTGACTTGGAGGAACAGGTGTTATTTTAAAACCAGGCCGTGGTCACAAACATTTGGGAAATGCAAAGCAGACAAAACAAGGCAGCCTTATTCACTGCGGAACTTGACGCCTCCTTTACTATGCTAATGCGCCTCCTGAATATCCAACAGACGATCAATTTGCATGTGCTCCAACCTCAGGGCCTGGCTCCCCCGAGAAAATGCTCTGGAAAATGCAGCTCGGAGCTGTTCCCCGCGGTCAGGGCCTGGGGAGAGCAGTACTGGGGGGAAATTCCACACTAGCACTTGCCCGCTAACCCACGAGGGAAGGGAAGGAAGGAAGCCCAGAGCGTGAGGGTCACTCTCGAGCCCCCTCGCATTCCCCCTCTGCCTTTGCCCTGCTGGCCCAGGGCACATCCGCAAAGAACCCTGACAATGAAGCCCGGGGGTGACCCCGACCGAAAAGACCGACCCAATGCCCTCGCCCAGGTCCTTTCAGCTTTGCCTGGTCCTGTGCATTCCGTTCGGCCCTGGGCATCCGAGGTGGGGCGAACGGCTGAAGTCTCCGGGACCCGGCACTGAGGCCACCTCGCGGGCCGCAAGGAGGAACGCCCGTCTCTGCCCGCTGACTGCAGCGTTAAGCAGGTGTCCCCAGGACCAGGCTGAGGAGACTAAGAGCCACATTCGTGCCCGTGATGACCTCAAAAGCAGGCTGGTGGCAGCTCGATGATCGCCTTTTCAGTCCTTATCTCGAGTAAGGAAATCTGTCCTTCTAGAGCGTGGGCAAACTATGGCCCGCGGGCCGGATCCGGCCCGTTTGAAATGAATAAAACTATTGAAAAAAAAGACCGTTCCCTTTTATGTAATGACGTTTACTTTGAATTTATATTAGTTCACACAAACACTCCATCCATGCTTTTGTTCCGGCCCTCCGGTCCAGTTTAAGAGCCCATTGTGGCCCTCGAGTCAAAAAGTTTGCCCACCCCTATAGCCCAAGCAGTAATCACGCCTCCTTCTGGGAGGGGGGAATGACACACTTTTCTTTGGGGGCGTTTTCTCCCTCTCCCTCCCCCTCCCACAGGCCCCCACTGCACGCAGCCCGGGTGGGCCTGTCGGCCCAGGCGCCCTCGGCTCCCTTGCCCGAGGAATGGGTACTGGACTCAATACAGGCCAACGGACCCTGTCTCCCGCAGGAATTGGGAGGCTGGACAACACAAGGCCAAGAAGGCGTGCTGCCTCGGCCTGAAAGCTACGAGGGATGGCCCTCCAGACCCGCCACCAGGTCCCGGGCGCCACCCTGTCCCCTCCTCTGTGTGACGCGGGCAGCTTTCCTTCTGACCCCGAGTACACTCCGTGTCCCACTGAGAAACCCCCAGAAAGCTCTGGAACTGCAGCTGAAGAACCCGCCCACGGCACTGAGCACAACAACCTCGCCAACTCCCACTCGCCTCTCCCAGACACCCCTGGGCGGAGACCTGCACGGCCTGGCCACATTTTATACTCTTATCGTGAAAGGTCAACCCAGTGACGACCTCCAGTTCACAGGCCGCGGCAGGCAGGTTCCCACCGGCCTGTATTCCTGGAGCAGATTCCCAAACAATGTCCATTTCCCGCGGAGACACAACCTAAGCTCTGGTTAGACGCTCGAAATGGTGACTATTTCTCCTCCCTCCTGTGCCCGACGGGCACTCGGCCACTATTTCTCCCCACAGCCAGAGCGCACGCATCCACTGAATAGACCAGGGCACATGTGCAGCCCCCAAATGTTCCCAGCCGGCCACTCACCCCAGCCCTTCGCTCCCCCGGGCAGGGCACTCCCACCCTGGGGTGGCGTCAGCAGCTGCCAGGGAGCCCCACGGCACGCCAAGGACATTCCTGTTCCGCGTGTGGCCCCGGTGTATCTCATTTCATCGGCAAAGCACCGACTCACTCCAGAGAGAGATGTTTTGGGCACGTTCGTAGTAGCCAACGAGCAACACTTCCTTATATGCAGAACACAAAGCCATCGCATAAGCCCACCCCAGCATCGGGGTTAAACAAACACACTCACCCCGATCGCCCCTCTGGTTGCGAGTCTGGCCTCGGAGTCCGGGACGCGGAGATGCTGCCAGGCGACAGGGCCCGGGTTCCCCGGGGAAGGGCAGGCCAACCTCCATCTTCCCGGCCGGGCTGAGTCGAGCTGTGCACGCGAATCTGTGCCCTGTGGACGAGGAAAGACAACGGAGAGTCGGTGCCATTCTCTGCGGCTGCCTCAGGTTTTAGAGCGAGGGCGGGAAGGCAGCCAGACTAGCCTCCCCTCGCCCACGGAGCCGGGAGGCCTGCTGCCCTGCCCTGCCCAGCTAGCCAGCCCCGGGCCTCTGCTCAGGCCTCACCTGCACTCCGGACTCCTTCCTCACTTCAGGAGGCGTTCCCACCCCACCCACCTCTCCACCACCCGGCCTGAGCAAGGTGCCCACAGCCCGGCCCGGCCCACTGTGCTCCCCTCTGTCACGGGCTCCACCGTGCAGCTCTGAGCCCATCTCCCAGCCTCGCCCCCACTGGACGACTGTGAACAACTGGAGAGTAGGGCCTGGCACTTTCTCTCCATTCCCCCGTGCCGAGCACAGGGCCACGTCCACAGCAGATACCCGATAAGAGCATGGAGCTGAAGACACAGGGGAACCACGGGCACCGCGACGCACAGCTCCGAGCCCAGGAGGGAGCGGCTCCGTCCAGGGGACCCTGCCCCCAGCCTGTGCACCCGGCCTGCCTTGGACCTTTCCCGCGGCCAGCAGTCAGCCCCCAGTGCCAGGACCAGATTGTTGGACGAATAGTGCCTTTGTGATGCTAGCGTAGCATCTGAGATCAAGGCATCCCAAAGCACACAGCCAGGTTCAAAGCCTGCCTCCACTACCTACCAGCGGTATGCATGTGGGCAAGGTAGCACCCTATGCCTCGACCTCACCTGTGAGGTGGGGGTCATTGGAACGTAACATCAGGAGAGCGAGGGCATCTGTGTAAAACCGCCTCCGCTGTGCCAGGGTTGGTTCCCAGCACCTAAACGCGTGTAGGTGGAACCCAGACATTGCCGTACACACCACGGCATCGAGGAATTAATCTCCCCCCACCCTCCTGATCATGTCAAGGAAGAAGTCACAATGTAATGCTAACATGACAGGTCTCTGAAGCTTGCCCCCTCCCTTAGCACAAAGAGACAGAAAGATCCAAGTTCAAGTCTCTGGCGGGCAAGAAGATGTAGCCGAGATCAGGAAGCGACGTTGCCTTTCTCGTACGATATTTAATGGCAACTGGCACTGATTTTCTATTTACGATACTGGTGTAATTTTGCACTTAAAGTACATTTGTTGATATTACACAGTAAGTTCAAAGGGGAAAAGAATGGATAAAAAGTTATTACTAATTCTGTGTGCTGCGGAGAGATGTGTAACGGACTGCAGTGGAGAATGCCAGGGAAACCTATTTCGAGACACTCGAGGGAGGTCTTTCCGAGGTGACATTCTGCGGAGCCTGAAAGAGGAGATGAGGGAGCTGGCCATGGGACGTGAAGGTGGGTATTCCAGGCAGAGGAAGCAGTGCAAAGGCCCTGGGGTTGGAAATGGAATTGTGTATTCATGGAACTGAACGATGAGACTGTCTGGAAGCAAGTGAGTCCACGAAAAAGCATCACTCGGAGGGAGGCTGGGAGAGAGGCCCGCCAGGGGTGTAGGGTCCTACAATTTACCTTCTAAGACCAGGCCTCAGTTCCCTCATCTGTAAAATGGGAGTAAGAGGAGGCACAGGACGTGCTGGGCACTCTCCCTGGGTGGAGAATGGGCTGAAGATGTTCGGAAATGTCAACCTGCACCAGAATCCCCTGAGATGCTGGTTAACATTGAGGCTGCAGGGCCCCACCCCGGACATTCTGGTGCAATAGGTCTGGGCGAGGCCCAAATGGAGCCACGGCAGGCAAATTCCCAGGTGGAGACGCTGCTACTGGTGCGGGACCCACTCTGAGAGCCCTTGGGTTAGCGAGAACAATACAGAAGTGAGAGAGGGGACCAGGGTGCTGTTGGGATGCTGTTCAATGGTTAGGAGCTGGTGGCGTGAAATGGTGTCAGTGAGATGGAGAAAAGTGGTCTAGAGTGGCTCGATTTTGGAGGTGCCACGGGCAAGACGAGCCAGTGGACTACATGAGGGAAAAGGAGAAATCGGGAGGGGCACTCCTAGGTCTCTGGCTTGAGCAACAAGGCAACGGGAGTGGCAGGGACTGGGGAGGCAGAATGAATGTGGAGACGAGGGGAGACATTCTATCTTCGAGACCCCCCATGGCTATGTCAGAAGGACGGCGATCATCTCTCTCGTCCTTTCCACGGTATCCCCAGATCTGGCCCTGAGCCTCCTGGCATGTCACAAATATTCAGAAAACCTGTGTTAAAGGTTGAAGAATAAATGTGGGCTGAGAAACCGCACTCATCACAGACCCTGGGGTGCGAATATGCCTCCGTGTGTGAGGAGGCCACGGACACTCACTCTACGGAGGCTGCACCATGGACCGGCTGAACCACGACTGCCTCCCGCCCTTGGCCTGTGCGGTGACGTGGGAGGTGGGGGGAAAGGACAGAAGACGGACGTGAGCCACCCAATTCCTGGCCGGGCGCTTCCTTCAGACGCCAGGTATCACCCTGGAGCTGCCTCGGGCGGGTTTTGCGATGGAAGGTTTGAACCGTACGCTTCCTGCGGATGGAGGCCAGAGAAATCTGGTTAACCTGGGTTTTGTATAGAATAAATCGTGGGAAAATCAAGCTATCAACTGAGGGAAATGAGAAGGGAGGGATGGGGAACAGGCCGAGGAGAAACAGGACGCACAGGAGAAGTGGCTGCACCGAGACCATGGACCCCCTCGGGGTGGAAGGGACCAGCCTCCAGAACTCGACCTCCCGGGCCAGCCTCCACCCGGGGCCCTCGCGGCACGTGGACCCCCGGCCTCCCGACTTAGCAGCTTGTAAAGGAAAAGGCTGTAATCCCAGCCAGGGGTTCTGGTGACATCATAAGCCACAGAACCACAGGCTCAAGTCACCAGAAGCCCCAAGATGGAATTACACCCTTTTTCCCTAATCCAGGCAGCTCTGGGCACTGCTTTTCTCATGATATAATAGGAGGGAGCAACAGTTTAACCATTTGTGCGAGGCCTTTCCCTCCAGCCGTAGGGCCCTGCCTCCTGGCCTGGATTCTCCTCTCCCGCCTGCTGTGTGCCTTCCTCCTAAGGGGTCTCCTTCAGGGACGCCCCCGCTTTGCCAGGCCACCATCCCCTTTAGGCCACTCCTCTCTCCTTTTCCCCCCAGATCTCTCCTGCACCAGCAGAGCCCTGGTCTCTGTCTTGAATCTGCTTTGCAAGAGAAGCCCATTCTGAGCCCAGGGCAAGGTCTGGAGAACGGGCCCCCTTCTGTGTCTAAAATATGTTCCCCAAAGTAGCTGGAAGGGGAAGTTGTGGTAAATGAATCGGGACGTTTAAGCTTAGAGGAGCATCATTCTGAAAGCAAATGGCCACTTCCCAGAGCCTCGTAAGTTGCACAACGTTTCGTTAGCACAAAGTTTTCCTGAGGATCCATCACCTTTCCCCCTGCTCAAGCCCCAGTGGTGCCTATGTTCCACCATAGGGAATCTCGTCCACGGGGAAAGCCACAGGGAGGGGGATGATGACAACAGCCATTACTTGATGCGTGTCCCCTACGGCTCAGGTCCTGGTGGTGTTCTTCATCGCGTCCAGAGACACTGTTTTCCTCATTTTAGGGGAGAGGGAAACGAAGGCTCAGAGATGAGGACTACTTTGCTCCAAGTCCTGCTACCTAAAGCCCTTGGATTTGACCCCAATCGGACTCAAAAGCATATATATATACACATGCTCTGTGTCCCTCCAAATAAAACGTTTTGAGAATAAGTGTTGCATGTGACTGCAAAAGGACTTTAACGAGTGATCTTCGAGTAACATGATTTCTTTTTACTTGAGAAGTGATGAAAATTCTCCACTATTTTAGGGTACAATACGTGTCAAAAACACATTCCAATGTTCCGGGGACGAAAAAAGCAACGTAAATTATTTCAGGAGGATTGATTTCCCAAACAAAACAACTCGAGGTCCACGTGGGTGTCATGCGGCAGGAGCGAGGCGGGCCAGTGGCCCTTTCTATACGCGTCCTCCCCAAAACCAGGTCAGTCCTGGAGAGGCAGCTTCCACTCACAAAAAATAAAAGCGCACGTCCCCTGAGGGTCCCCTAGACCTCGGGACACGCAGCTGTGGGGCTGGACAGTAACAAGACAGCGCCCCTCACCCGTCCGGTCATAGCGGAGGCAGCCGCTACCGCGAGAGGAGAGGCAGCTACAGGGGCTGGACTGTCACCAGGCGTCTACGGGGCCACTTCACTGATAGGCAATAATAATAACAAAAATAATAATAATAATGTGGAAAACACAATATGGTCTTGAATTGAGCCTAATTGGTTATTTTATTTTTTATTTTGTTTGTTTTTTAAATGTATTTTCATTGATTTCAAAGAGGAAGGGAGAGGGAGAGAGAACAGAAACATCAATGATGAGAGAGAATCATTGATCGGCTGCCTCCGGCACACCCACCGGGGATAGAGCCACAACCCAACCGTGACCTCCTGGTTCACAGGTCGACACTCAATCACTGAGCCACGCCGGCCGAGCTTTCTTATACATTTTAAGGTGATTCACATCCTTTTGGGAATACGGTGTGGAATAAATATAAACATATACAAAACAAAATGAATAAATAAAGTTTTTTAAAAGGTGGCAGCTTCCAAAATAGTTCATATGTGCAAGTCTGCCCAGGCTCCGGTGGCCTGCGGTGCGAACCCCGGGCGCCTGGGAGGTGACTCCTGATGGCTTGGGGGGGGTGAGGTGCAGAGAATGATGCTGCAGGGGTAGCGACTTCAGAACTTTGGTCACTGTTGCAGCTGAACAGAGGGCTCCAGTCAAGTGCACCTCAGAGTCAGTCACGTGTTCAGCGTCACTGAGAGCCCGGCCCCGAGGAAGGTTGGGCTGGAACAGAGCACGCTCCACCTGGACCAGCACGTGCAGTGGTTTGAGGACGGGGTGTGAGGCCGCAACCCCATCTTCCTCCTCCAGCATCAGGGACAGGAAACGCCAGCTTTCCAGGGAGCGACACCGGCAACAGGTACCCCGTGAAGTTACAGAGTGGAAGGGAGCGCCAGCCAACAAGCAGACGTCTAGATTCTCCAACTTGTAAGTGAGATGACCGGCCCGGTGCGGCTCAGTGGTTGAGTGTCAACCAAGGATCCAAGAGGTTGCTGGTTCGATTCCCAGTCAGAGCACATGCCTGGGTTGCGGGCTCAATCCCCATTGAGGGGCATGCAGGAGGCAGCCGATCAATGTTTCTCTCTCTCTCTCTCTCCCTCTCCCTCCCTCTCTGAAATCAATGAATATATATATATATATATATTTTAAAGTGAGATGACAAAACCTCCTCGTGCTGGAGGACCATGTGTTCATTCCTAGCACGAACATTTAATTACCAAGTTCATCCAGATCGTGGCACTACATGATGAAGACGATGGATTTGGGGACAACTTGTGGGTTTATCTCACAGACTGATCGTCCAGAACCCCAGGGTCGCGGCCCACATCCATGGACCTGCGGCCCAGCCAGCCTCCGTCGACAGCACAGAAAACACCAAACCGTGGAGACCAGCACCCCAGGGGTCCCCTGAGGCAGTGGTTAGGAGTGCAGGCTCTGGGGTCAGACCGCCTAGGTCCACACGTGGCTGTTGGCAAAGAGGAGCCGCCCAAGCCAGCCAGCTTATAACAGAAGAAACGTCTGCAGGGACGATGCTAAAACAAGAGTTCCCAGAGCAGCATGATTTAACATCAGAATGTGATGGCCTCAGATATTTTTGTCAACATCAATCTTCTTCATAATAAGACTCCAGATACATCTAGCACTTCCTTCCTAGGATTTTGTTTTTTAAAAACGACACCAAAAAAAATCAACATTCGACCCTTACTTCGTAGATACGAAGAGTTATTGCACAGTTGCAACTATAAACTAAATTTGGTTTCGTGTGCGGTACGTCTTTCCCAGTGAAGTGGGGGGAAGGGTCATCTCACTGAGGCCTTGGTCTGAATTCCCCTGACCCTGAAGAGGAGCAAGAATTCATGAATGCGGGGGCCTCGCCCGGGCGTCCTGTGCTGAGCGGTGCCTGGTCCTGTCTTTGCCCGCTTTTCTATCTTCTTTCCTTACTGATTTGTAGGTGCCTTTTATAGTCTGGATACTGCCCCATCGTGCGTGCATTGCAAATATCTTCTCCTGGTCAGTTACTTATTCACAGTGTCTTTTCATGAACAAAGCTTTGGCCACAGGTTTTTTGTCTGTTTGCATGTTTGTTTTAGATTCCGTAAGAGATTTCAGCCCCCGTTTCAAGCAGGTTTGCTTTAAGAGTGGGTCTCTCCCAGACCCTTAGTTAAGAACTTCAGTGGTTCCAAGTCAAACTGCCTTCCTTCAAGTCAGGGCAAGATGCTGGTCAGTTTTCACAGTTTTTTCTTTCCACATTCCTAACCAGCACCAGGGAACGACCAACACCTTTCCTTGGGGTGGTCCAAGTTGGGTGTATTTAACAGGCTGGGGGTTCCCTTACATGATATGGTTTGTCTTAAACCCGTCACTTCTGTTACTTTAAGTTCCTTGTTGGGAATTAGAAAACAATCCAATTGCATCAGCAGCATACTTGAAGGTCATCAATCAGGTTAGCCATTTTCTTTCTTTTTTTAATATGTTTTTTTTATTGATTTCAGAGAGAGGAAGAGAGAGGGAGAGAAAGAAACATCAATGATGACAGAGAATCTCTGATCAGCTGCCTCCTGCATGCCCCCTACTGGAGATCAAGCCCGAAACCCAGGCATGTGCCCTGACCAGGAATTGAACCGTGACCTCCTGGTTCATAGGTTAATACTCAATGAGCTACACCAGCCAGGCGGGTTAGCCATTTTCTAAGACAATATCTGAGAGAAAGAAACATCAATGATGACAGAGAATCTGTCATCAAAAACCCCTGATCATGTCTTTAGTCCCCAGTGTAGGAAATAATGTTATCTTTGTGAAAATCCCATCTTCATTGAATTTCATTCACCATCATGCATTCAAAAAAAATTATTTTTCCCCATCTAAGACAGTGGTTCTCAACCTTCTGGCCCTTTAAATACAGTTCCTCATGTTGTGATCCAACCATAAAATTATTTTCGTTGCTACTTCATAACTGTAATGTTGCTACTGTTATGAATCGTAATGTAAGTAGCTGATATGCAGGATGGTCTTAGGCGACCCCTGTGAAAGGGTCGTTCGACCACCAAAGGGGTCGCAACCCACAGATTGAGAACCGCTGATCTAAGAGAAAACCAAAGTTAGAGCTTTACCTCCTCCCATACAAAACAATTAATTCCTAACAGAGTCGTGGTCTGAGTGTAAAATAAAATAATATCCGAGAGCATGTTCTCCACGGCTACGAAGACCTTCCTGGCAAACAGGCATGACAGTTGGATACCCCCCGAGAAATGAGCAGGCAGATCCAGCAACATAACATTTTACATTTTTTTAGGGTGTGAGCCTCTTAACCCAATTGAAAGCGAATAGGCAAGAAGGACATTGAGCCGCCAACGCCAAAACGAGGAGGGTTCCGGCTCGGTTAGCTTCATCCCCTCCACGTCATCAAACCCAGGCTCTGCCCCTTCCACTCGGAGATCCTGAGCTCTGGCCTCCGGCCTTGGGCGTGGCTGCTGCACCCCGTCCTTCCACGACAACACCCAGAGGCCGAGGAAGGAAGGACAGCGCCCGTGGGTCCCATCTAAGAGCAGGAGCCCATCCGGCGCCACCGGCCCTTCTCAGAACCTCCAGGAGACCCACCGTCAGCAGCTGTCACTCCCCACATCTCACTGGCCTTCGCCCCATCACAAGCCGAGGCCCGGAGCACCGAGCTAGTGGGATGGGAGGGGTCGCCAGAGGTGGCCGGAGCTAATCACAATTTACCCCCCGGGGAGAAGCCCGGTTCCCACCCCTGAGCCCACGGCTGCCTGTCAGCAAGGACGAAGGGGAATGGCCATTGGGTAGACAACCCACAGGACCCGCCATGGACAATAGGAAGTCTCCTCCTCAAAATAAATAATTACAAAGTTTAAAATGAGTGCCTCGCTGCCCTCTCAACACTCCTGGTCTACTGCAAACGTTGGCAAGCTTTTGCTGCAAAAGGCGAGATGATAAACATCTTAGGCTTTCAAGGACATTTGTTCTTGTGCACAACTACTTGCTCTGCCCTCGGGGCTGAAAGCAGCCACAGAGAGAACATAAACAAAGGGGCGTGGCTGTGCTCCAGTAACACATTTTATTTACCAGAGCAGGTGGGGGGCCGGATATGACACAGGGGCGGGAGTTTTTTTAACCCCTTATCTAGTGGAAAGAGAAACATATACTAGTAAACCCAAATCTCACCCTGGCCTGCAGACACGTTTTGCTTGGCAAATATCCGTTTAAGCGACACTCACTTTCCATTTGGCCACAGTCCGCACTACTCCCTATTGTCTCACGCCAAGTACTTTTCACATTTGCTGCCACGATTCCTGAGACAGGCAAAGGCTTTCACCCAGAGTTCCGACAAACACCCACGCTTACTTATGGCATCCTTGGAGACGGATATTTTGGGTACATAAATGTCATTAATACCACACAACGAAACCGTTTGTTCCTCTGTGGTCCTTGGTACACACTCGCACGATTTAACTAAATTATTTGGGCGCCGATTTTTCTAGGCCTGTAGTCTAGAGGCGCCCGGGGATAATCCTTTCTCGGGAGTGATCCGCAGCCGGCGTGGTCCCTGTTGACACTCCGTGGTCACCCCGTCTCCGCGTTCTGCTGACGGGCCGCATCCCATGGTTTATGAGCTCAGTGGAATCCCTCAATAGAATTATACCCTTTTATTGAGTCCTGAACCACATATTATCGCGAATACCAAACCAGTCCAAATGGGCCATCCCCTCCGCCTTCACACTAGACAAAGCCTTCGGCGAGCGCCTTTCTCTTCAAAGAATGTGTTTTCTTTGGCACCGAAACCTGATGTGCCCGGGCCTGGTGTGCACCCCCTCCAAGCCAGGCTGCCCCGACCAACCTTGGTGTCTGGGGTCACTCCGGCAAGGACCCCTGGGAAGCTACATGTCTCCCTTTCCATAAAGGAAGGGTCAGCCAGGAAAATGAAAAGCGTGGACTCAACTTCAGAGGGGACGGTTGCACGGCTCAGAAAGAGCAGCAGCTCACTGTCACCTGACAGCTTCGGGGGACGTCAATCAAACACGGGAGAAGCGTGAAGCCAGGGCTCTCCAGAGCGGAGTTCCTGTCGCGGATCCTAAATAACGAAACACGCCACTTGTTTTCATTCATCCAATATCTACTCGGCACCTGCCGTGTCCGGCGCTGTGCTGAGCACCGCAGACACAGCGGAGACCGGGAAAGACCCGGATCTGGCCGTGGAGGGGGGCCGGGGGTCGGTAATAACCAGGTCGCCCACTCCATGATGTGAAAGCAAGTCAGCATAACGGATACAAACAGAATGGGCAGGACGCAGTGTGTATGAGTTGCCCGTAGCTGCTGTAACAAAGCCAGGGGGCTTACACAATAGAGATTTGTTCTCTCACAGTTCTGGAGGCTGGACGTTCAAAATCAAGGTGCGGGCAGAGCCACATTTCTCCCCAGGAGGTTCCCGTGGCCCCGGGTGTTCCTGGCTTAGGGCTGCCTCACTCCAGTCTCGCCTCCATCTTCGATGGCCTTCTCCCCATGGATTTCTCCTCTGCCTCTTACACTGACATGTGTCATTGGATTTAGGGTCAACCAGGTCATCCAGGGCGATCTCACTTGAGAATCTTAACCTTAATTTGCAAACCAACAACAACAACCACAAAAAAACCCTTTTTCAAAATAAGGTCACATTCCCAGGTTTTGGGACCGATCTTTTGGGACCAGCACTCAAACCACTATACTATCAGAGGTAATAATGGGGTAATAACATAGCCTAGCTTAGATCAGAGAGAGCCTCTGAGGAGGTGAAATCTTAGCCAAGACTTGAAGGATGAGGAAGAGCACACCACGCAGAAGCGAGGGGAGCTGTGGGTGGGGAGAAAGGCCTCGCTGACGGAGGGCACAGCCTGTGCAAAGGTCCTGGGAGCAGCCGGGCGCACTGTCCTCCAGGAGCAGAAAGGCCCGTGTGGCCAGAGAGAGCGAGTGAAGGGGCCTGGGATCCCTGGGAGGGGGGAGGGGCAGGCAGAGGCCTATGCTGAAGCCTCGGCAGGGAAATGGGACGTTCTTTCCAGTGCAAGGACGTCCCTGCAGCGTCTTAAGCACAAGAATTTCAGGATGAAACTGACATTTCCCCTCGAAGCGTTTCCCAGCAGCCTCGCTGGCCTTGGTGTAACTGGGAGTAGTTGTTTTTATTGTAGCCTCAGCAATACCAAAGGCAGGGCATTTGATCATTTACACCCCTATAGGCCTTAACTCAGAGGTTCTCAACCTGTGGGTCGCGACCCCTTTAGCAATCGAACGACCCTTTCACAGGGGTCGCATAAGACCATCCTGCATATCAGATATTTACATGACGATTCATAACAGTAGCAATATTACAGTTATGAAGTAGCAACGAAAATAATTTTATGGTTGGATCACAACATGAGGAACTGTATTTAAAGGGCCAGAAGGTTGAGAACCACTGTGGCTTAACTCAATGAAAAAATGCACAAAACCCAAATATGAGCCGGGCAGCCCATGTCCAGGATCGGTCTGACATCATGGAAGAGCAGCTTAGCAATCAAAAGTCATTCAATATAATTCCCGTCTTTACCGGTGTCTCTCCTAGAACATCGGAGGGGAACTGAATCACAAGCCAGACCAACAGTGACCCCCCTTCCCCATTGCTCTCCTCAGCTCCCAGCTCTCCTGACCCACAGCTTCCCCAGCAGCTTCCTCCCACGCCTAGTCGTGACTAACTCCCCATCAAAATCCCCCCAAAACCCCAGCCCAAGGTTCTCAATACTTGACCCCCATCCCTCCTTAATGGACCACAGCCCCCATTAGCAGAGGGAGGAGGCTAAGTCTGAGCAGCCAAGAGAGAATCCAAAATCCACTATATTCTCTATATATAGAGAGATGGTGCCCTATATAATAAAAGGCTAATATGCAAATCGACCACACTGACCACCAGGGGGCAGACGCTCAATGCAGGAGCTTCCCCTTGATGGTCAGTGTGCTCCCACAGGGGGAGCGCCGCTCAGCCAGAAGCCGGGCTCAGGGCTGGCGAGCGCAGTAGCAGTGGTGGGAGCCTCTCCCACCTCCACAGCAGGCGGACATCCCCCGAGGGGTCCCAGACTGCGAGAGGGCGCAGGCCGGGCTGAGGGAACCCCCACCTCCCACCCCAGAGCATAAATGTCATGCACCGGGCCTCTAGTAGACATATAAGGAGAGGTGCAGTGAGGTACAGATGCAGAGAGAGGTATCTGGATAGGTGGTGAGGGCAGGAGTGTGAATATAATTTTTATGTCTTATCTGTTTTACTTTCACACACAAATGTTTCCAGTTTTCATTCCATCCTCCCTGAGGGCAGGAACTACATCTGATGCCTCTGCCCACCCCACCCTGCAGAGCGACCTGCCTGCACAGAGCCTGCCACCACCCTGAGCCCGAGCTCCGAGGCCAAGCGCCCTCCCTCCGCACTCCCAGGTCTCTGAGCCGAAACTGCCTGGTCTTAATTACGTTCTGGCGACATCTGTCACGAGTGACTGGTGACATTTTTCCATCCACTCATCACTCCTAAGAATGGACTCATTCCTGCGAATGAGAAATCAGGGCACTGTCAGCCGGAGCATAGGTGAGGGAGGGTGCGGGAGTCGTGGAGGGCAGGGCGGGGATGCAGGGAAGGGGAGGAGCAGCTCTGGGCACAGCTGGCACGGAGGCCGGAGGCCGGAGCCCCTCCACCGGAAGCTCCTGGGTCAGTGACGCGATTCTAAAAGAGACAGAGCAAAGCAGAGGCGCGGC
>NW_006292094.1:2510412-2511917 GCF_000327345.1 Myotis davidii | reverse complement strand
TAGAGCGTCGGCCTGCGGACTGAAGGGTCCCGGGTTCGATTCCGGTCAAGGGCATGTACCTGGATTGCAGGCTCCATCCCCAGTGGGGGGCGTGCAGGAGGCAGATGATCCATGATTCTCTCTCATCATTGATGTTTGTGCCTCTCTCTCCCTCTCTTTTCCTCTCTGAAATCAATAAAAATATATTTTAAAAAATAAGTACATAATTTTTTTAAAAAGTAAATCCCTCCTCAAATGGAAATATATTTTAATCACCTATGTGCGGTGCCATAGACGCCTCACCCTACGCCTAGGAGAAGCTGGATGCTCTGTGTAGGCCCTTGCACATTTTTGGTTGACCTCTAAACATCTGACCATACAAAAGACGCCGTCCCCACTGTATCGTAAATATTGACGGTTTATATACATATAAGGCTGTGACGTCAGTCTTCGAGATGTCTCCCACGGGATCTAAAGGCCGTGGAAATGTGATACCCACCGTCAGCTGTTTAAAAACAGCTCTTCTTCGTAAGGCAGAGGAGTACATCCTCCCTCCTTGAAATCTTATTTGCTTTTTCTTGCAGAATTTTATTCTAATGCAAATTTTACGACAGAAAGTATTTTATTCATCGCCCTACAATAATTCGGTGCAGGGAATGCATATAAACGCAGATGCTGGCTTACTTTTTAATTCCTGCAACCGTTAGGCTCTGAGCGTTTAAATCTTTTCCTCTGGATTGAGCCACCCTCGCAATTACTATCGGCACACAATTATTATTGATACAGTAAACACGGTGTGCACGTGTTAAACACACACCATTTATTAAAACTGCCTTCCTCGGACTGAGGGAGGGCATGAAGGTTTCACAGGCCCCACTATTCTTTTCTTCCTGAAAACTCTTGGGCTTTTTTTTAAAAAATTTTTTACATGCCTGCCAACAATAAGTAATGTTAATGATTCTGTAATACAGAAGAAAAATTTTCATTGAAATGTGTCTATACTCATAATTGCTATTCTCTTTTATTTTTTTACTTTCTCCTTTACTTTGTTAATATTTTTAAATATATTTGTATTGTTTTGTTTTTGTGGGGTTTTTTAATATATTTTTATTGATCTTAGAGAGGAAGGAAAAGGGAGAGAGAAGTAGAAACATCCATGATGAGAGAGAATCATGGATCGGCTGCCTCCTGCAAGTTCCCCATTGGGGATCGAGCCCACAACCCGGGCATGTGCCCTTGACCGGAATCGAACCCGGGACCTTTCAGTTCCCAGGCCAACGCTCTATCCACTGAGCCAACCCGGCCAGGGCTATATTTGTATTGTTGATAGTATTACAGATATCTCGAATCCCCCACCCCCACCCCCACTATTTGAATGTCACTGTCTGACGCTCCGGGACGAGTGAGGACTGGGTCTTTCCTGGCGAAATGAGAGAACAGCTTGGGGAAGGAGCAGGAGGAGAGGACGCGGCTCCGGGGCAGGGGGGCAGGTGGGCAGGCAGGTGCGTCTTGGAAAGGGCCCTTCA
>NW_006292094.1:2507582-2510380 GCF_000327345.1 Myotis davidii | reverse complement strand
CCATATATGTCAAAGGGGATGAAGGCTGCTAATGAGCTGGCCTCCAATTAGATCCGCCTGGACTGTCCAGGGGCCCAGGGCCATCAGCAGGGCCTGTGAGGGTAAGGATGGAGGGCGGCGCCTCCCTCTGCGGGGACAGCGGGAGCTCATTCTGCTTCAGAGGCGCCAGGCAGACGCAGCCCTGCTGCCACGCAGGTCGGATTTCTAACCTGCACAGGCGAGTGAACGCACCGGTGTCGTCTGAAACCTCTAGCTTGCGGTTCTGTCCCAGCAGCTGCAGGAACCTCCTACCGGAGAGAAACGCTCCCCACCCGGGGCCCAGGAGTCCTGGCAGCTCAGGAAGAGGCGCGACTCCTGCGTGTGGACCCAGCGCCTTCCAGCGTGGCCTGGGGCGCGGCCAGTGTGAGGACACAGGCGGGAGGCCTCCCCAGCCGTCTGCCACTACTGTCCCCACGGCCACCCTTGTCATCTGTGGGGCCCCAGCATGTCTGAAGTCTAATCCACACAACATTGCAAGGTGTACTTATCCCCATTTTACAGCTGAGGAAACTGAGGCTCAGGGACGTGGGGGATTTCCAACTGGCCGTGGCTATTCCATGCGCCATCTGACTGCATCCTCCCTGCCCCTCCCAGAAGCACCCGCTGGGCAGCCCTGCCCCCAGGTGGGCCGCTCCAGCTCCCTGACATCCCAGGGCCACCCTCACTGACACTGTGACCCGGGAGAAGCCACATTTCATCTGATCAGAAGTATGATGTTCTCTTTAAATCATTTTAAAACATGGACAGATGAACATGGTGAACTGGGAGGGGGCTGTTTGCCAAAAGAATGTGTATAACAATCCCCTTTCCGTGTAAATGCGTAGTCTACACGTGTCTCATCCGGGAGAATGCACGCCAAGGTGCTGGCAGAGGGTGATTCTTACTCTTTCTGATGACCTGGGTGTTCTAAGTATCTATAATAAAAACGCATAACATGCTAATTGGACTGGACAGCCGAATGACCTTCCGGACGTCCTTCTGGATCAAGCCACGGCAGTGGGGGCTGAGACAGAGGCAGTTAGGGGTGATCATGCAGGCAGAGTGGTTAGGGGAGATCAGGCAGGCAGGTGAGCGGTTAGGGGCGATCAGGCAGGCATTGGGTCAGGCCTAAATTGGCAGTCGGACATCCCCTAAGGAGTCCTGGATTGAGAGAGGGTACAAGCCGGGCTGAGGGACCCCTACACCCCCGTGCATGAATTTCTGCATTGTTTTTGAAAGAAGAGGGAAATTGAAGTAATTATTTTTTAAAGAAATGGTTTTGAATAAGGTAAGATGCTTGGAATTCTAACGAAAGTATTTTGGTACCTAACCCTTTATTAGCGAGGGTTGCTAAGGAACCGTGTGAAGCAAACAAGGAATAACCCCAACGAGCCCGACAGGGTGAAGACAGAGCGGGCAGGCAGGCAGGCGAGCAGATGGGTCGGGGGAAGGACTTGCGAGGCCGGGTCTCCGCTTGGCTCCTTCTCCTCCCGCTCACCGGGAAAGGAAGGCCGCTGTTCCCCAGAGCACAGACGCTCCCGTCGGACAGACCAAGAGGGCAGAGGCCGCGGCAGCCGCGTCTCCGGACAAGCCAGGGCCGGGAGGGAACTGTGACCGTCAGTCCTGACTGGTACTCACCCTGGGCCAGGCCCTGGGCTCACTGCTGTTATTACCCCGATTTACAGACAAGGAGACTGAGGCACAGAGTTAGGGGGCGCGCTGGTCACACAGCCAGGAGTGTCGGAGGTGGAGCTCGGAGCCAGACAGCCTGGCTCCAGAGGCCGTGAGGTGAGCCCACATCCAGAGAGAGCAGGTGAGAGCTCCCAGCGGGCCAGAGCCGAGAATCAGCCTCAGTGCTGGGGAGGCAGGGCGGGTCAAGGGTCAGACACAGGAGACGGACTTCGGGCGGCGAGCACACGATGCAAAATCCGGTCGTGTGTCCGAGGATTGTACGTCTGAGACCCACATAACTGTATGAACCAGTGTCACCCCAACACACTTAATAAAAGAAAGGAAATACTAGTAAGACCCAGGGCAGCTTCCAGAGCCAGAATGAGAGTGAGCGGAGGGGGCAGCCTCCCTCCGCAGAGCAGAGTGGGAAATAGAGCCGGGAAAAGAGGACGGTTACCATCTGCGGCCACAGAGAAAAGTACGAGACCTTCTGTTGTCGTTTATTTTACTAATTTCTGCTCGCTTTGTCGTTTCTATACATAGGGGCTTGTTTGACTTTTGCATTCGCCTGCTGGATAGAGAAGCTGCGTGGTGCCTGTGTCCACAGGTGTACGACGTGTGCATCCACATGTGTGAGTGTGCCCATGCGTGTGCGATGTGTGCATGAGTGTACGTCCATGGGTGCGTGTGCTTGTGCATGGGTATGGGTGGTGTGTGCACGAGTGTGTGCACATGTGCCCGTGTATGTGGACACGCGTGCCCAGGAGTACGTGCAGGGGGCGCATGAGTGCGTTGGCACACGCCAGCGCCACGCCTATGTGCAATGGGTGGAGGAGCCATGAGCGGCCTCCCCGTGAGGAGCCGGGCAGCGACCATCGCGAAGCGCTTGTGCTTTCCCAGAGGCAACCTGGCCTAAATCCTCATCGGAATTAACCAGCCTCCTGGAGCCAGCCCGGCACCCGCCTCAAAGTGGCCGCGGCCGCCCCCCTGCCTCCCCGGCGCCCACAGAGCCCGAGGACAGAGCGGCTCAGTCCCAGGTGCTGACAAGCTGGCAGCGAGCGGGGCTGTGGCCGGCAGCGGCCCCTCCTCTCTGGCCGGCACCCTCCTTG
>NW_006292094.1:2503060-2506630 GCF_000327345.1 Myotis davidii | reverse complement strand
CTGTCCCCTCTGAGCAAGCCAGCACCCCTTCTCCTCCCAGGCTCCTCCCATCCCCGGGAGACCATCAGGGCCCAACGTCCTTGTTTCAGAGACGAGGGGCCGAGGGGCAGACCCCACCACACCACGCGCGAGGGGCGGCGGCAGGGCGGGCACTCAGGCCTCCCTGGGCCTGACTCTTTGGTGGCACCATTTACACGCAAGGACCCATCCCAGGCACGAGTCTAGCTGCCTGGCTCCTGGTGCCCCTCAAACTGCATTCGATAAGACCCCAAAAAGCACCCAGTCACAAGAGGGTGCCATCCCAGGCCGGAGCTGACCCACTTCCCACTGTAAAAGGGAACAAGATCGCTGAACCCTCACCCCCAGGCAGCCCGGCTCCCAGGACCTCCCGACACTTCTGGGGCCTGTGTGCCAAGATCTGGGCCAGCCAGTGTGAAGTCTTTTTTTCATTTTTTTTTTATTTTTATTTTTTATTGATTTCAGAGAGGAAGGGAGAGGGAGATAGAAATACCAATGATGGGAGAGAATCATCAATAGGCCACCTCCTGCACGCCCCACACTGGGGATCAAGCCCCCAACCCAGGCATGTGTCCTGACCAGGAATCGAACTGTGACTTCCTGGTTCATAGGTTGACACGCAACCCCTGAGCCACACCGGCCGGGCGGGTGTGAAGTGTTAAAGGCCTGAATTCCAAGCTGGTGAAGCCAGGCGTTACCCTTAGGATGGTACATGAGGCGGGGGAGACTGGAAGGGCTAGCAGAGATCCAATGTGCATTGTAGGAGGGCTCTAGAGCCACACCTGGAGCCAGGAGGGAGCAGAGCCAGGCCACTGTGTGCTCAGGTGCAGGGCATGGGCCAGCCGGCCACACACTCTAGAGATTATTTCTGTAACAAACTCCCATGATCCTCGGTCACTGGATGGGGTGATGGTTGCACAAGGTGAATGTACTTCATGCCACTGAACTATACCCTTAAAAATGCTTAAAATGGTAAATGCTACTTTTGTATATTTTACCACAATAAAAATGCCTATCTCCCCTCCCAAGTTATACTTCTCAGTTGTCAAAAGGACAGGAGGCTCCCTGGCTGGTGTGGCTCAGGTGGTTGGAGCGCCACCCTGAACACCAAAGGTTGTCAGTTCGCTTCCCAGGCAGGGCACCTATCTAGGTTGCAGGTTTAGTCCCCAGTCGGAGTGGGGATGGGAGGCAATCACGGATGTTTCTGTCTCATATCTTCTCTCTCTCTCTCTCTCTCAGGGCTGGTAGCAACCATGCTTGGGTAAAAATTGCTGTTTAATATTTTAACCCTGCTGACTTGGCTTCCGTAATTATATGCTTGCTAAAATAACAGAAAAGTTATTTTGATTTTATGAACTTATATGAGTTGTCCCATTCGATTGAACACTCCATGGATTGTGGTTTGAATACCCCCATGGAGAGTGATCTTACTGGTCTTTCAAAACACATTCCTCTGCACCTGGAGACCAGGACAGCACAATTTACTCTAAATGGCCTCAGTGGCTCCAGATAATGTGTTTCCGTTGACTCGGTGGTCCCGGGACACAAAACTATAATTAATCTTTATAACTAACTCGCTCAATCTAAGCTTCTGTAACAAACTGATTTTTTGCAAACCAGGTTCCTCATTCCAAACCTCGAGAAGTAATCAATACCTTTGTGATATCTGCCTACGTAAGTCTGATGTTCCGGCCATTTGGGCACTACGAGATTTGGAGAGCATTGCCCCCCTCGTAGTCCCGGCTTTGAAATAAATGTGGCTCCTTAATTCGCCTTCTTGAGGCGTCCTTGTGTGATTCGCGGGGTACAACACAACAGATGCTGTTATGACGCCCATTTTACAGATGAGAAAAAGCAGCCCAGGACTGCAGTAGCTACCCCCCAGACAGCGGGTGGCAAAATCCAGGATCTGAACCCAGACGGCCTGACTGCAGAGCCTGCGTGCTTGCCACCACCCCTGTCCACTGACACGCTAACTCTCTAAACAAGAACAACAAAAACATGTGGTCGACTGACCAGCCACCCCCCTCCCCGACAGTCTGGCTTCCCAGAGAGCAGCAATCCAGACAGCTGGCTGAATTTTTTTTTTTCCATTTTCATCCAGATGTTTGGCATCACAGAAACAAGACGATGTGCCCATGACCTGGAGCCACTTGGGAACTGGAATCTGCCACCGACAGAAACACCGCCGTCGGGCAAGGGCGTCCTCCATCCAGGATCCGCTGAAGTCAGATCGGATTTTTTTTTTTTTTGCATCACAAATAACAAAAGTCATGCATATTTTAACTTTCTCTCTGGGATTAGAGTAAATACATAATTTTGGCAAATTACTCAGAATTACGGGCTAGCAGCATCTGGTTCAGATATCCTCAAGTAAATTATTGGCACGGCCTCGGCCGCATTTTTTAATTTTAACCGAAGCGTTCTCGGAGACATGTGTTTTCTGTCCCGTCTGCCTGCAATCAGTTCGCAGGGGCCGTGGCGTGTTCAACGGGGGTTTCGGGAAGGAGCCGGCATACCTGGGCGCCGCCCGCAGGCCTGGCGCTGGGGAGGCGGCCCGTCTGTCCCTGTCTGCGGCTCCCGGGACGAGAGAGCCCGCAGGTACTGTGTGTCCACACTCCTCGCCCCGCGTTCGGCTCCCAAATTACATGCCTCGCTTTCGTGTCAAGTCCAATATAGCTTCCTTAGCAGTTTTTCTCCCTCCGTATTCCACATCAAGAGCACCCAATTACTTTTATAAATACTTGCTTTAAAAATATCACGGTTTCCTGCTGCTTCGCATTCTGAAGGGCTGTGCAGGATTTCAGAGCCTTCTAAACCTCTCCAGCGGGGCCTATTTTACCAACAAAACGTGCTTTTCTGTAAACCCTGAGCGCAACTCCTCTTCGGGGACTTGTTCCCTCTGCCCCGACTCTTCCTTTCCCCGTAAAAACAACAGGAGTGAAAGGAATTTAGGTCATTTCAAAGTCATCTGCGGCGCCCTGTGCTCACGCGCTCCGCTCCGCCTCGCCCACCCACCAGGGTGGCGGTTTTGGTTAGAAGAGAAAGCCTGAGGGTTGTCAATTACAAGCCACCCAGCAGAAGGTAGAGCAGGGTTCTGCAGTGGGTCTTCCAGAGAAGTTTCCAGAAAGGCCTGGGCTTTTGTGAACACTGGAAAGCTCCTTCGCTCAAGGCAGGGGCTCCCAGACTGAATGTCCACCGGGGTGGCCGGGCCACGTGCGCGTGGTGCAGGCTGGCCTCCCGGTCGCGAGAACGCCCATCCTACACGCCACTCAGCCGCCTGCATTCCTAAGGCACGCGTGCGGTTTTCCACTTGGAACTGCGTGGACATGCCCAAGGGTGGCCACGTAAGACGCAAACGTTGCCCACCTCGGGGCTCCGTGGACACGTGTGCCTTGGGCTCCGAGCCATTAGCGGGAACGGGGAAGGGGTGACACTGCCATGGCCTGTATCCGGACGGTTCCGGTCAGTGAGCCAGCTCCTCCGAGCCTCCTACGGAGACGCGGCCAGTGACGGACGGAACCGACGGGGCCCACGGCGGGGCCCACGCGG
>NW_006292094.1:2498929-2502860 GCF_000327345.1 Myotis davidii | reverse complement strand
CCCACGCGGCCCCGCCCCGCTTGTGCCCAAGCAGATTCCGAGCGCCGCGGGGTTTATCTTTGCCCGTGCTCATGGGAACATTATTCAGGAACACTGTGCACGCACAAAAATAAACCTTTAAAAATACCATTTGGACGACACACACAGGCGAAGGGAAGATATTTCTCTTTCTACTCCAGCAGTCCATTAAGGCCGTTTCAAAAAGCAAATGCAGTAGCTACTGGCACACAGGAGCCTGCACGCCAACCAGTGCCCAGTTCTGACCCTCACAGCTCCCCCCAGAGGCAGCCCCCCACCACTACGCCCCCCACCACCACCACCAATAACCAAGGTGAGGGAGGAGGCCGCTCGCCAAGCATTCCCTGCCCAGCAACAGCAGGTCACGGTTCTGCTCACATTTGACTGTGGGCCAGAGAACGGCCAGAGCCACAGCCCCTCCGTAATCACTGGGGGAAAGAACGGCCACCAGTGTCCACAGAAGCCGAGCACGGAGCGAAGCATCTGGACACACCCTCTGATTTAACTCCTATGAAGTCCACAGTATTACCCCCAGACTTAGGCTGAGCAGACTGGAGCTGAGGGGCTAAGTGACCAGGCCCCCATCACACAGCTATTCAGGGTCAAGGCTGAGATTTGAACCCCATGACATCTAGACCCAAAGCCCCTACCCTCCCCACCCGCCAAAAGCTGTGCCCCGTACACATTCCCCAGATTAGCTCTTCTTGCCCTTCTTCATCTCCGCCATCAGCTAGCTGACATCAGAGGACAGCATCATCCTCTTTCACATCACCCCTAAACGCCCACCAGCAACGGGCCCACAGCGAAGGTCATGGCTTGGTGAGGGCACCCCCATTCTGCTCACAAGGTCTCCCCTTCGGGCCAGCCTCTGCCTTCCCCTGGGAGGGGGCTGTGTTCTCCTTTATATATTCTTTTCCTCATCAATCACTAGCTTCTTGCTTTAGCTTATGTGCTTAACTTATCTTAGTACCCACTTGTTTTTGTTTGTAACCTTGCCAAAAACAAGAAGAATCAGAAAATATTCTTGGGCTTTCTTTTAGATTATAATCTTATCTCTGTTCTTTTCTATTTCTTTCCTCTGAGATCTTTTTGTTTTCTCTCTTTTACTTTTCTCTCTCCTCAGATCTTCTGCCTTTCTCAAGGTTTTAAGGTCTTAGGGAGAAAAAGTAAAACCACACACACACACACACACACACACACACACACTTCACACTTGTGAATGAGTAAGACTGAATGTGTCCCCACCCAAAATTCATATTTGAAACCCTAATCCCCAATGTGATGGTATTTTCAAGGTGGGTCTTTGGGAGATAATTATAGATAATGAGGGTGGGGCCCTTGTGATGGGATTAGTGCCCTTACAAAAAAAGGAGGTGATACAAGATTCCCCCACTCCCCCTCTCTCTTCGTGCAGGTGCCAAGGAAGGGGATGTGACTACGTAACCAGGAAGCAGGCCTTCACCAAGAACCCGACCATGCTAGCCAGCACCCTGACCTCCAACTTCCAGCCTCCGGAACTGTGAGACATAAATGTTTGTTGTCTGAGCCACCCAGTCAGTGATATCCAGTGAGAGCAGCCCCAAAAGACTTAATAGTTAAGTTCTAAAGTCTTCAAACAAAGTGGTCAAAATTAACCTTAGAAGTCCCAGATATCTCACACTACAGTATCCGTGTCATGTGTCCTGTCCAGTAATTTGTTTCCCCACTGAATGTTGAGAAGCATGAGTACCACTTGAGGGGAGAATCAACAGAGGGGTTATGTGATGTCTCTCATTCAGACTTGAAAGCAATCATCTGCCCAGGCAGGGTGGCTCAGTGGGTTGGAGTTTCATCCTTTACACCCAAAGTTTTCGGGTTCAATTCCCAATCAGGGGCGTGTACAAGAGGCAACCGATTGATGCTTCCCTCTCTCTCTCTCTTTCTAAAATCAATAAACATACCCTAGGGTGAGGATATAAAGAAAAACAATTATCTACTCTTAATGCTGAGGAGGGTGGGTGGGGAAAGAGCTGGGAATGGCTGGGGACTTCTACACGGATCCTCCTGAAGGGGTCACTGGGTTTCTGTTTTAATGTTTTGCCTCTGTCACCTTAGGCCCCAGCCCACTAGAAAAAAGGTATCATCATCGCTTACCATCGGGCTCCAAAGGAGCCTTTTTCGCTTTTATGAATAACCTCTAGAACAATAAAGGGCTAGTTTTAAAACCTTATTAGAAAAGTTAATAATTTAAACATAGTGAATTCTCATTGCCTATCTCCCGGGCTTTGAAGGTATATAGACCCAAAATGGGCAACGTTCTCTGAATGCAACTGACGGTTCACCAGTTGTCATGGGTGAACCTGGGACAGAGCCATCCCATAAACACGGATTCCGGATTCCAGGCACCTCGCTAGCAAGCTCTAGCTGATCACTCGCTCTGGCCCTTCTCCCACGTGCGTCCTAAAGCTAGTTACTTCTGCAACCTGTGACGGCTCCTCATGTGAAAGAGAAGGCGGGCATCTCCTCTTCTCCATAATTGCAAAGCATTTTCACTTTTAAGTTTATAAGCACCAGCCAGAGAGATGCGTCCGGTCATTTTGTTTTCATTTCCATATCACCTGTTTCCCTCTGATCACCTGTGCAAACACGTCTGACTTCATCTGAAGCTACACGAACACTGGCCCCATTCCTTCAGCAGAGCAGGATGATCCAGGTTGTTGTTGTAAAATAGCAGTAACTGGGAAAAGCCTTTTTGTTGAACTGGATGAGGAAACCCAACTTTCTCTTTCTCCCCAGAAACATGTTGTTTATGCATCGATTCTGGCGTTCTTGAGAAAATTCAGCCAGATCATTGTCTTGTGAGGCTCACAGCCCGAGACTTGACTTATGAAACCCATTGTACTGTTCTCTTCAGAGGCAGCCTCGCTGCTGTCTCCTCTGATTGGCGACCTACTGTCAGGCGTTTTCCTGGGCCAATTTTCTTCTCTTTTCCATTTTGTGCAGGAAATAAAAATGTCTATCTTCTCAACTGTCTGCAATGAAAGCAACACTGAAACTACAAAGATGGTGTCCTGTGCCTTCTTTACTTAAGGGAGAGGGAGAGAGAGAGAGAGAGACATCAATGATGAGACTCATGGATCGGTTGCCTCCTGCACGCCCCCTACTGGGGATCAAACCTACAACCCAGGCATGTCTCTGACTGGGAATCGAACTGTGACCTCCTGCTTCATAGGTCCACACTCAACCACTGAGCAGGCCCTGTGGCTTCTTTTATACCTTCTTGAAAGACGCCATGATACCCTCAGCAATGAACAAGAAAACTAAAGGATCCTCCAGCATCCCTCCATTTCTTATTATTTTAAGGTTTTAGCATAATTGGCAATAATTGATGAATAACAAAATAATTCCTATGATGACACAATGAAAACTGTTTCAAGGTAATAAGAAAAATGAGATGACTAAAACCCCATGAAAGATCTTAGATTTATAAGTGGTTCCAATGGCCCATGTGGCAAATTCCAGATAGGATGAGCTTCATTCTGTTTTTGTTAAAGAATAAACGTTTCTTTGATCTTTGGGAGATTTCTTTTTAAAAGGACAGGAGTCATGAAATCTGTCTTTACGAACAATGAGAACTTCTCAGAAGGAAGAAAACACTAAGATTGGGGCCAGAAAACAAAACTAAGCTGGGAGTCCACGGAGATCTGGTCAGACAGTTCCCTCCACAGGGCCGGCTAAGTCCATCCATAGATTCGGTGATTTCATGGAAGATTTTCAAAATCGGGAAAACTGCCCCACAAGGCGGCTCTTCCTTCATCCACTTGAAATCCAACAGTTCTCCGACCAAACCCAACCTGTCACGGAGAGCTGCACCGCATTCCAACACTACACGGCCCACCCCTGGGCTCCGCCCGCGACCCCCTACCCCTAACCA
>NW_006292094.1:2497273-2498859 GCF_000327345.1 Myotis davidii | reverse complement strand
CTAACCACCACCCCCGCCCTCCGCCACCATGGGGACCAGGCGCGCCCCCCCACCCCCGCCCGGGGCATCACCCTGCAGGAGTTCCACTCCACACACGGTGAGGAGACCAGACTTAGACCCGGGAGCACGGGAGGCCTCTGGAGTGCTGTGCGGCCTCGGAGCGAGGCACAGACAAAACTCAGACCACAGCCAGACACCCCGTGTCTGCAGCTGCTTCACTCGCCCCAGCAAATGGAAGCGCTGCGGAGCAGACGGGCGCTCCCTTCTCCCGGGGCTTTTACAAATCTTTCTCACCTTTCATGTTTCAAAGCGTCCAGGGAGGCGGTGTGGCTATTCATCGCTGACGCAGAGGAAGGGGTCAGTTCACAGAGGTGGTGGTTCCCAATCGCTGGGCGTCGGCCCTCTGGGGAAACTCGGAATATACTCCCTCCATGAGCAGCATGGTAAGGGACGGCGAGGCTTCCCCCGCAGCCCAGCCCCACAGCGGCCTTCCCCGCTCACAGTGTTGTCGACGCCATGGACTCGCACAGTCAACGCCGGTAGGAAGCGATGTCGCAGCGCTGACCAACGTGCCCACACACTGAACACACCCCCTTCCTCCTGAATCCATCTCATGAGTCGCCAATTTAGTGAAAGAAGACAGAGGGGGAAGGTGGGGACCTCTTAGGGAGAGACCCCGGCTTTCAAGGAGCCTGGAGCCTATCGCAGCAGTGGGCTCTCCTGTCTTTTCCAATTTCACAGGGACGCCTTTCCTCATTCCCTCCACACCCGCGTGATGCAAAGGAGCCGTGAGGAGGGCAGATTGGGGGCTCACCTGGGAAGGTAGCAAAGAATGGGGAGAAAAAGCAAAACAGGTGGACAGCGATTTCCCTGACGGGCGATGACATCGCGTGGTTGTGAGAGCTCTGCCTCAGTCAGCATGGACTGATTCGCTAAGGAAATCGAGGAGAAGGCAGGAGACCCAATATTAGTGCTCCAGGCCCTGGAGTCAGGGAGAGAGGGGAGTCCACTGTTTGGTCAGACAGTTCCCTCGCTGACCATGAGGTGGTGCCATCAGCCCAGACAGCCACCCCAAGGGGGCAGGGCCTGCAGGAGGAGGCATGCTCCACGTGGAAGCCACGTTACCCACCCAGGCTCTAGAACTCACAGAAACCCTGGACCAGGCAGCACAGATCAACCTACACGTCACTGCCTCCCTCCCACAACTGTCGCCTCCTCCACGGCCCCACCTGCTCACGCCTGAGCAAGAGTACCTTCTGTGCCGTCGAGCATCCCAACCCACATGGAGTCCAAATGAAGACCTCATTCCTCTCCTCCGTATCCTTCCGACGTCAGCACGTTTCCCGATTCCAGAAGGAACCTGAGCTAAGAGCACCTGCCGTCTCCTTAAATGCCGTCATGATGAGGACAAGGTCTTATATGGTGAGCACAGGTCGGTCCCAAAGGCCCCGACAGCAGGGCCCCGGACACCCTTGCCCGCCTTGCCTTCCAGTTTAACACCAAACTCAACAACCCTATTCCAGACACAAGCCCCCCATCTCCCCTCCAGCATTGATCCCTGCTGGTCCTCTCTTGTGATGCCCTCT
>NW_006292094.1:2495634-2497247 GCF_000327345.1 Myotis davidii | reverse complement strand
CCCTCCTTGTCAGTATCCCCTTGCCTTCCCAAGTCCCGCCCAAGTCCCCTCTGCCCCAAGAACTACTCCTGAAGTGCCTAACTGATTTTAACTGGTGAATCGGAGTTAGCGAGCAACGCGTGGCTCCCACCCATCAGCCACAGAAGCCCTGGGGTGTCAGGGGGCTGGTTGGGTCTTACACTGAGGAAGGCTGATCCCGGCAGACTCTCTGCTGAATCTCAGGGCAACACCAGCTGGTCTGGCCCGGCCCCTCCCAAGTCCCGATTCCCATCGAGGGCGGACACCAGAGCCGGAAGCGCCGTGTGTGGCACAGTGTCTGTTCTCAATTCGTGTTTGCTTTAGAATAACTACAATGTTACTGTTATTCCTGTCCCCTCTCCACTCCCACTCTCATCAGCCACTCTTGCCAACCCTGGCCTGAGTTGCAGAGCTGAAAGAATGAGGAGGGGAGATCATGACCAGTTCACCATTCTGGGGCTGCCCTACCCGCCGCCCCCAGGCCTGGGGCCTAGACTGGTAATCCCAGCAAACGGCCTACTGAGTCTACAGCATGTTCTCTGCTCCCACGGGACTGACTGGCATGGGTATTCTCTGCATGTCAGGCCCTGGCCAAGTGGCCTGGAGAGAAAACCTTAGGAACTAGCACCTATTCTTGCAACACCTCGAAGGCTAGCTGGCATACATCTTTTACTTCTAAAGGGGCAGCTGGCTCAGGTGGGAGACACAATTGTGCCCCGGGAGGCTGGGCAAACTGCCTCGAGATGAATGTTTTCATTCTGAGGGCAGCCCTAGGGCCTCGTGGTGGCAAAGGCAGTACAGAGCCAGGCCATGAGGAAGCAGGAGCCCGAGGCCTCCAGGTGCCCTAGCGCCTTCCATCAAGCAGACGCAAGTGCCGGCATCCAGCAAAGGTGGCCTGGCTCCCGCAGCCTGGACCTCTCCTATTGCTGTTGCTCAGAGAACCAGGTGACCAGATGCCTTTTTTAATGCCAACAGGGCTCAACAAAAGCAGGTTAGCAAAGCGAACCACCTGTGTTCATGTGTTGTACCCCACCTGCCTCCACAGAAGATCTGAGGCTGCAATAAGTCACAGCTATTGGAATCATGGGCATGAGTGGTCAGTTCTTGCCACAGCTTCAGACTCGGACCTTCAAAGTGACCATTCACTGGGGCTCGGAAAGTAGGGCAGGGGTGGTGGACAGTGGCTCCTGACGCTGCAGCCCCGGGGAGAGCCCATTCAGAAGGGGCCTTCCCCACCCCCTCCTCTCCTTCCTCCCAATTCAGGGCCACTGGACTTGCTGGTCAGCTGCAGCCAGCGGGGGGCCACCCCTGCTCCCTTTCCCCCCCTCTCCCCCCCCCGCCTCTGCCTTGCCTATGCCAGAGCACAGCGCCCGGAGGACGACCCGGCCTGCACGTCTCCGCACCCCCTCCCCCAACCTCGTCACATGGCGGCCCCAAAGAGGCGCGCAGTGCGTCCTGCCTGCCGTGGAGACCCAGGGACGAGGCGCCGTGGGCGGTGAGTGATGAAACCTCCCTGCGCATTACCGCAGAGGGCGCGGTCTGGAGGCGGGCGGGTGGAGGGGGGTGGGAGCTGGGCCCCGGGCTCACCTGTTCTC
>NW_006292094.1:2494668-2495532 GCF_000327345.1 Myotis davidii | reverse complement strand
AGCGTGCACACGTACACACACGGTGGGGGCAGAGGCTCCGAGGCGCCCAACTTCTCCCCGCTGCCGTGCGCCCCTGGAGAAGGCGGGGGGTGGGGGGCGGGCGTGCTGGGGGAGAGAGCTCTAACAGGAAAAGAGAAGATGGGGAGAATTTTCATGGGTTTCCTTGGGGGTGGGGATTTTTTTTTTTTAACCATTTCCATGAGATGGCCGGAGAGTCCAGGGAACCCGGAGCGGGATGGTGAGTAGCGCTAGGGGAAAATGGAAGTGTTTGGAGACGCGTAAAGTTGCCTTTCAAGCTCCGACCTCCAGGGCGAGCGATGCTCCTCCGCGGGGCTAACTCCGAGCCGCCTGGGCCTCCCTGCCGCCCACGTGGAAGCCATGCAAGTCCCGTCTGTCACCTGGGTCCCTGCAGCCCAGCCAGAGTGGGGAGAGGCGAGAAAGCGGCGCCCTCTGTGTGGCACGACCCACCACGCGGGCCAGGGAGAACGGGGAGAGCTGGGCGGTTGCTCGGGCCAAGTCCTACATCTAGTGCTTCTGCCCTTAAATAGTTTGAGGGGTTTTTAACGCAAAGCGCCGCAACGCCAGGAGTTCCCATGTGTGCTCAGTCTGCCCTCGGCATCCGTGTCCAGGAAACTCCTCCCGTCTGTCCAGCGCTGGGGGCTGGGTCTCCCGCGGGTCTGGTGCGGGTGTGCAGCCAGCCGGGGGTGCGGGGGGACGCTGTCCCAGGGCAGACCCTCCCCTCTCGCCTCTATTTAGTTGCCACCGGAGCTGCGGTTCGCTTTTGTCTCTAAGCCGGTGCGGCCATTGCCCTGGAGCCCCCGCGCACGCCTCTCGGGCCGCGCTCACCGCACTCGCACACACGCA
>NW_006292094.1:2494093-2494543 GCF_000327345.1 Myotis davidii | reverse complement strand
TTTGTGGGGCGCACCCCGCGGCGCTCGGCCGCCTGGCGTAGTAGTCGGGCGCAGGCCCCGCCCCCCGGCCGTGTTGTCAAACGGGCCGGGGTCTCGGATTGGTCCAGCGGCCGGGACAACACCTGCTCGACTCCTTCATTCAAGTGACACCAGAGCTTCCAGGGATATTTGAGGCACCATCCCTGCCGTCCCGGGCACTCGCGGCGCTGCAGGCGGCCTGGTCACATGCTCTCCGGGGAGCTCCGGGAGGGCGCCGGGTAACCTCTATCCCGCCTCGGCCGCGAGGAGGAGGGAGAAGGCGAGCGAGGAAAGTGGGAGGAGGAGGGGAAGCGGCGGAGGAGGAGGAAGGGGGGAGGGGAGCACAAAGATCCCAGGTCTCCGGGCGGGAGGTTTACCCCGAGGACGATGTGTGCCGAGCGGCTGGGCCAGTTCGTGACCGTCGCTTTGGTG
>NW_006292094.1:2487220-2493214 GCF_000327345.1 Myotis davidii | reverse complement strand
TTAATCTCTGGAGTTGGTGACTCTCAACAAATACACGCCCCTCCTCCTCTCGGTAGCTCTACACTGAATGCGGATTATCTACTCCTACCCCTTCCTTCTTCCAAAATACACTTTTTGGATGTAATTTTGTGGTTACAGACGTGCAATTCGGGGGTCGGGGGGGACAGAAGCGTGGAGCGGCAGCTAACTCCCTGGCCTGTCCTGTCAGAGGGAGGAATTAGGGCCACATTTTGCGAAAGAGGGCAGCAAACCCAGTCTCTAGGATTCTAGGGGATTAAGTGGCATCTCAGCCGGATCTCTGTTTAAAAGGAGTCTCTGGCCCCTGCTGCCCATCAAGGATTCCCTCTCAGCATTGATGTTCCCCTCCTTCCCCCTCCCTCTCTGAAATCAACAAACATATATAAAAAGTAAATAAATAAGTGCAAGGCGGCTCTGGCTACGAGGTTGCGCTTCTGCAGGCCAGCCCCCGTCTGACGGCCCCATGCGCAGCCTGCTCCGAAAGCCCTTTCCCGAGCCTGGTGTTCTTAAGGCCATGGTCAGAGGCGCTGCCTTCACAGGAGTTTTGTGGTGGTATTTTCGGTGTTGAATCATAAGGCGGAATTGAAAGTGCTCCCTGGACGCTCACATTTGGGGGTCAGGAAGGAAATGACTGGGATTTAATAGCAGCAGCTTCAAGCTCCAAGTAGAGAAGGGCATTTCACTGATGGCCTACAGAGGAGCAAGCTAATCATTTAAAATCAGACTTTGTGGCTGTAGAAAGCCGAACTATCCAATGTTCTCAAGCTAAGAACTCCCACAAGCACCTTAATAAGATGGGGAGGAAGGAGTGAGGTGCTCAAACCTACCTTCCGGTTGTGGTCTTTGTAACGTAAGTGTGGCTAATTTTTTACAAATATTTACAACTACGGCTCTTTTTCATAAGTAGAATAAATGGTGGCATTTTCTTTCCTTGGCTTTTTAGATCCTGAGATATTCATTCTAACTTTCTTCCCCCTTAATTTTTTTTTTTTTTTTTTTGTCGTTACTTTTATTTCAGCTCACCTCCTGCCTTCTGCAGCACGGCTGAGGGTTTTGTATAGCTCTGTGTGTAACTCTCATTTCAGCGGAGATCCAGCACTGCCTGGTCAGCGCTGGCGATGTGGGCTGTGGCGTGTTCGAGTGTTTCGAGAACAACTCATGTGAAATCCGCGGCCTGCATGGGATCTGCATGACTTTTCTGCACAATGCTGGAAAATTTGACGCCCAGGTAAACACCATAGAGAGCCCGGGGGATGTCTGGGGTTGGTGTAGCATGAATGACGTGGTGACTGGAAAGACTAGACAACAGATTTCCTGAGCTGCTCAGCGTGGTGCGTTCTATCACCTGCAAGCGGCATTCTAGGTAGAACGGGAGGGGGGGGGCGGGGGGGAGAGGGGGGCAGTGTCCCCCACTCCTGCCCTGCACATCTGGAGCTGTCATCTAGGCTAAATCCTTCCCACTCAACCTGTGTCTGCACAGGCAGCGCGGAGTGGAGGCCACGTAGAACAATTATCCGGGGAGTCCTGGCCAAGAAGACAAAGGCATGATAAGCCGCTGTACGGGGCTCACTGTGTCAGCCACCCAGGGCCTGCTCTGCATGGCCATCACGTTAGGAGCGCGAGGTTGAGAGGGGAAGGGCAGAGACGTCAATCATATATCCCACACGCTATTCTCCCCAACGGGCAAGGATAGGGAGACACAGCGCTGGGAGAAACCCACCCTTCCCCAGTGGGTGTGTGAGCAGGCAGCACGGAGAAGTCAGGGCCCCCAGAACCGCAGGCTTACCTTCCTCCTAAGCAGCAGCCCCTCCTCCCCAACCTGAAAAGTCAGAACCCCGAGTGAGGCTGGCAATGCTACGCGGTGTTTTGCTCTATATAATAAATATAGGCAGGGCCTGACCCACTTAGGTGGTGCCAGGCTCCCAAGGGCAAACCCAGTCGCGTGGGGCAGGAAAAGAACCCGCACGCAACCCGAGGGCTCCAGGGCTGACCACCCAAATACATTTCAGATGGCGTGAGGCTCACCTTCTTCGTGTCCTCGCCGGCCCATAGACCAGGGTGGGGAACGCCCGGCCCGCGGGCCGTATAAGGCCCGGGAAATCATTTGGTCTGGCCCTGCCAAGGCATTGGGGGTGAGTTCATTAAATGTTTGGCCAAATACAGCTGGCTAGTTTTTAAGGTGACAATTCTGTATGGCCCGTGAATGATGTTATAAATGCCCAAATGGCCCTTGGCAGGAATAAAGGTTCCCCACCCTGCTCTAGACCCCCCGTGAAACCCTCTGTTGTTCTCTCTCCTAAACCTCCTCTCCCACTTCCCCGGCGGGTGATGACAGCACTTGGAGGAGGCCAGCAGTTTCGGGGTGATTTATGAACATCGCCAGTCACCATCCACTGACATCCTGTGGAGAGCCCGACAGAGCCATGCCTGGGAACCAGAACGGGATGCGCCCGCTGGCAGCCCACCCCGCCGAGGGTGTGGGGTGGCGGAGGGGAAACAGAAACCGCCACAGCGCGAGGCTGTGCCTCTGGGCTCCTTGAGGCTCCCGCTAACGCGTCCCTGCCGGGTTCACTGGGATTAGGAAACGCAGTGGGAAATCCGGAGGAACGAACAGGGCCATCCCAGGGGACGTCAGGGAGGAACACGGAGAGCAGATTGCCGCAGCCGTCGCATAAACTAACCTTCCCTTTGATTCTCCAACAGGAGTATGTTCTCAGGTTAGAAGCATCCCTTTCAAGGCCCTTCGCGATGCCTAACGACTTCACGAGCTGGCACGCCCTGCCCTCCATCCTACTGGACTCCCCCTGAGAGTTAGGGGAGAGGGGGGCCGACGGGGTGGTGCTCAGTGCCTAGACACTATGCGTAGACATTTCGATGGCTTCTGAGGGAGAGAACCGGAATAAACGTGCTGGCTGGCTTCCCAATCCCAACCTAAACCCGGTTCCTTTCCCAACTCCGCTCCTTCCGGGCCTGTCTAAAAACAGGGTGACCTCTCCAAGGACAGCTCGTTTCTATAGTAATTGTGGGGTGGGCATCCCACAATGCCTCTCTGCCCCCGAGGTTGGTAAGGGAGCTGACTTGCAGCCCTGCTCGCCTCCACACCCCCAACAGCTGTCTCCTTTCTAGGATGAGAGCAACCTCCCGGGTTGCCAGGAAAGAGAAGTGCGGGCCAGATGTATGCCTGGCTGCCTGGCCGGGGGAGGGGCTGCCGCGGGGCCAGACGCTCCCAGGCCCCGTGCCAGGCCGGCCTTTAGAGGCAGCCATCCTAACGGCTTAAAGGAGTCAATCACTTTCAAAGAGGAAAAGAATGCTCCTCCTTCCAGGACCGGGAGACAAGAGTGTGCGCTGGGGTGCTGGGAGGCACGGCGGCCCGACAGACCCAGGCGGCAGCCCACCTCGATGTCACTCCTGGGCTCAGAGGACAGAGGGACGGCGGGAGGTCTGGACAAGCAGGCACCTTCTACTTGGGGAAAACGCTGCTGGGAACCGCCAAGGAATTTGGGATTTCCGTCCCCTTGTGTCCCAGAAAAGTTGCCACAAAGCAGCCGGCCTGGTCTGTCTGCCTTGGGGACAGGTGGCCACGGCAGCCCCAGCACGAGGGACACTAGTAGGAGGAGGCAGACCTGGGAGTCTCCCCAAGTAGCAGCCTCTCTGGCCAAATGCCAGAGGGCCCGTCACTCCAGACACACCTCGGATGAAGCACCAGCCTGTCAGCTGCAAGGGTGTCCGTCCTCAGCCGGGCCTGGGGGTTCAGGTGTCAGAAAGCTCTGGGTGAGCCCCAGAGGGCCCCTGTCTGCATGTAACCAGGACTCCTATCTCCCGCCCCCTCTCCCCTCCTCTGTTCTCCACCCTCAGGGCAAGTCCTTCATCAAAGACGCCCTGCGCTGTAAGGCGCACGCCCTGCGGCACAGGTTCGGCTGCATCAGCCGGAAGTGCCCGGCCATCAGGGAGATGGTGCTGCAGCTGCAGCGGGAATGCTACCTCAAGCATGACCTGTGCGCGGCCGCCCGCGACAACACCCGCGTGATGGTGGAGATGATCCACTTCAAGGACCTGCTGCTGCGCGAGTGAGTGTCCCTGGGGTCTGGGCCGTGTGCAGGGCCAGCCTCTCCCACCGGATGGAGGGGGCGGGGGATGCGTTTACCTCTGAAAGCTGCCCGGCTCCCCTGGGACTGCCTTTCCTGTTGACCTTCAGGAAAAGCGCAAGAAATTGGCACCATCGGTTTCGGAATCATAAGCAATAGAAACAGGAAGCTCTTGTCCTAAGCACGAAATGGGTGGGATTCAGAAATGCCCTTCGTCTTCCCCTCGCAGGACCCACCGGGTCTCAGTATCCCCGGTAGCTCCGTGGGTGCCCCGGCAGCCCACGGGCAGCGAATACCACCTGCCCAGCTTTGACCGAGGGCCAGGCATGGGGCTCAGTGCTTTCCGTGAACTTCTCACTTGATCCTCACAGTAGCCCTGTTCTGGTACCATTCTCGTGCCCATTTCACAGATGAGAAAACTGAGATTCACGGAGGGAAAGGTCACAGGCAGTGAGAGGCAAAGCCAGGACTCGAGCCAGGCAGTCCGGCTCCAAACACTACACTCTTCCAGGCCACATGCCGAGAGCAGTAGCTTTTCTTTTCCCGCTTCCATGGCTCTCCTCTCCCTTAGAGAGTCCAGCTCCCCTTCTCTACGCACATGAATGCCCTCCCAGGGAAAATGCAAAACAAATGTCAAAAACTCTAATCAGCCAAACCCCTTTCTGCCAAAGCGAGGAAACACAGACTGACTTATTCCAAGGCTTGAAATTCAGTAATAAACCCCGGAAATCTCACTCCTGAAAACACACGCCATGGCTAGGATCCGAACTCTTGCAGAGCGGTGAAGCCTGGGGCCACAGGGCTGTGCTAGCCTGAAGCGTGGCCCGTAGCCCCCGAGTGACAGTGACGTGGCTCCTTCCTCCGGAATGAGCCCAGAAAGCGAGCTGCTAGCTCAGCAGCCCAGGACCAGCCGGCACCGCTGCTCTCTGCAGTGGCTCGCTGGGCCGAGTCAGTAGGATGCCATGAACTCTTGCTCCTTAGTCCGTGGCATGCCTTCCCCCGGCTCTGTCTCTCAACAGGCTGCTCCCCACCCCACCCACAACACCCTCCTGTCACTTTCCGCTTGATCACGCGGGTCTAGGTATCCTGCCACACCCGGGTGAGTGTTCGAATTGTGAGAGTCACCTTGGATCTCTCCACGGGCAGCTCCTGACAAGAGCAAAACAATGATGCCTTCTCGCTGAGTTACACTAAGGCTTGATAAATTCTTTTTATTCTACCAAACACCTGTGCAGAAGCCAAGCAGCACCGGCATCAACAGTAACAACTAGAATGATACAAAATCGGCTTCTGAGCGGGCCAGGCCCGGGGCCAGGGACTTTCCCTGGATCCTCTCAGCTATCTTCCCCAACATGACAGCTTACGGTCCCCATGTAGCCGCGGAGGAGGGAAGCCAGGAGTTTAAAGGCCTCCCTCTGAGATTTGATTCTACTTTCCAACTGGGGACTGGGTGAGATGCATGCCGGAAGCCGGCTGTCAGAACAGACCCCCAACCTCCTTGCTCCTGGCCCGCTCTCCCCACACTGGCCTGGCAGAGGTGCACTGGTCCCCCTTGTGGCCTGGGTTTCCCCTTTTCTCAAATGCATCCCCGTGACCCCAGGAGAGCACTGTGACGGGCCTTCCTTCTGGACACCCCGGGAGATGCTGGCTCATTTGTCCTGAACCCGCGTTCCATAGAGACAGCATGTTGGCCCGAGAGTGGACGGCGGGGAGCTAGTCTGTAAGCCTGTCATATGTTCCCAGAGCCGAGGAGGCTGTCTTTTGGAGAAAAGTCTTGTGGGGGTTTTGTGGTTTTGTTGTTGTTGTTTTAATATATATTTATTGATTTCAGAGAGGAAGGGAGAGGGAGAGAGAGAAACATCAATGATGAGAGAGAACCATGATTGGCTGC
>NW_006292094.1:2467077-2468029 GCF_000327345.1 Myotis davidii | reverse complement strand
GATCACGCGGGTCTAGGTATCCTGCCACACCCGGGTGAGTGTTCGAATTGTGAGAGTCACCTTGGATCTCTCCACGGGCAGCTCCTGACAAGAGCAAAACAATGATGCCTTCTCGCTGAGTTACACTAAGGCTTGATAAATTCTTTTTATTCTACCAAACACCTGTGCAGAAGCCAAGCAGCACCGGCATCAACAGTAACAACTAGAATGATACAAAATCGGCTTCTGAGCGGGCCAGGCCCGGGGCCAGGGACTTTCCCTGGATCCTCTCAGCTATCTTCCCCAACATGACAGCTTACGGTCCCCATGTAGCCGCGGAGGAGGGAAGCCAGGAGTTTAAAGGCCTCCCTCTGAGATTTGATTCTACTTTCCAACTGGGGACTGGGTGAGATGCATGCCGGAAGCCGGCTGTCAGAACAGACCCCCAACCTCCTTGCTCCTGGCCCGCTCTCCCCACACTGGCCTGGCAGAGGTGCACTGGTCCCCCTTGTGGCCTGGGTTTCCCCTTTTCTCAAATGCATCCCCGTGACCCCAGGAGAGCACTGTGACGGGCACACACACACACACACACACACACGGCCTTCACATTTAAGAAGCAGCAAAGCTCTATGGCTCTCGGGAGTCCCCTCCAGGGAAGCATGGCCCGTGGGGCCAGGGGACCTTTACTTCCGAAGGGCTCCTCACATCATTATGAACAGCCTCGTGACCCCCCTCCCAGCCCGCTATGGAAATGCAGGCGGCACACCCCGAAAGGAAGCCTGGACCTCCTGCAAGAACACTCACTGCCCGGGCCCAAGTCCCCCTGCCTCCTGCTAAGCCAGCTCCCCCCTGACCCCCCTGCCTCCCCTCCTGCAGCCCATTCACCTGAACGAGCTTCTCAGGTTTTGTAACCATCTTAACTGACCGGGGCACAGAGGAGCCCAGTCCCCGCAAAGCAGGAAGACATTGAAGC
>NW_006292094.1:2465720-2467036 GCF_000327345.1 Myotis davidii | reverse complement strand
CGACCTATGAACCAGGAGCTCATAATTCCATTCCTGGTCAGGGCACTTGCCTAGGTTGTCCCCCCCTGACCCCCCTGCCTCCCCTCCTGCAGCCCATTCACCTGAACGAGCTTCTCAGGTTTTGTAACCATCTTAACTGACCGGGGCACAGAGGAGCCCAGTCCCCGCAAAGCAGGAAGACATTGAAGAATGTGTGGCATTGGAAAAGAGAAAGGAGAGCTGAATTTGCTTTCCACTTTACAGGGGGCAAAATCACAGTCACCCCAGTATCTTCATCACCCCCTTTCTTCCACCCCATCCCTCTCACCCCCAAACACTGTCATGTTAAGCTGAAGTGGTCCTCTCGCCCCTTCTCACCTCACTTTCTCCACAGCAACCACCTCAGCCACCACTCACCCTATCGCCGGCTGCTGGCGGCCTCCAGGCCCGTCCCCTGCGCTCCTCTCCTGCTAAGTATTTTTAACCCTCCGTCGGCCTCCCTGACACCCAGATCAGAGAACTGGGCTTTGTCATGAGACACGGCCGAGCTTGCAGCCTGAGGAGGCACCACGCCAGCTCGCCAGCTCCGAACGCAGCTTAGATTAGCACACGCCCCCCCCCCCCCGCCCCCCACCGTTCACAGCTCAGGGCGGGCAGGAGCACGCGGGCTGGTCCAGCCTTCACCGGTGGGCCCAGCCTTCGCTGGTCGGTCCGGCCTTCGAGGTCCACCTTGGGTTCTGAGAGCATCTGGCAGGCCGACCCCCTGGCGGAGGAGGCCAAGGGGCAGTGTGTCCATCCAGGAGAGCCCTCCCCTTACTCCGGGGAGAGCAACTGGAGGAGGAGCGCTGGTGTAGTGTCCCCAAAGGCCGGACACTCTCAGCCCTGCCGTTTGCTCCGGACGCCCCGGAGAAGCAGCAGGGACGCTCAGGGTGGCCGCACGCGGTGAACTTGAGCTCCCTGAGGCAGTCAGGAGCTAGTTTTCAAGAGACGGAAGGAAACTAGCGGGAATTGACCATTTTCCCTGTGTTGCCCTGTGCCCCCCTTGCTCAGCCCACAAAGACCAGTGTCATCACTGTCCTCGTCACCGTTAGGGGCCTGCCTGGGAGAGCTCAAGCCCCCGCCCATCAGCCAGGCATAAAGGAGGCCTTACAGGCAGCCTGGTCCATCCGCCAGAACATCCCCCTCCGCTCACAGCCCAGCCCCAGGCTTCCCAGGCCCAGACGCTTCCAAAAGCCCCCTTCCCCCCACCTCGAACCCATGTTTCCATCTATGAGATGAGGACCGTTCACTCAGTTACAACTTGAGGACTAACTCACAAAAGTGGCAATAAACTGCTT
>NW_006292094.1:2464521-2465641 GCF_000327345.1 Myotis davidii | reverse complement strand
CCATCCGGGTGGGCCAGGCTCACGGGGAAAAAGTCTTGGTCCTGCAAAGTGACCTCACAGTCCAGAGCGCTTTCCCTGCCCGAGGGGACAGCCTTGAGCTGTGATGCTCATGGGCAGAGAGACCCAGAAACTGCTGGCCGAGGGCTGGCTCTCTTGAGAATGCTGGTGAGCCACAGGCAACACTCCACACCCCCCTTGGGGATGGTAAGAGGCCCGTGGGATGTAAGAAAGGCTTAATATGACGACTGGGCAGGAGAGGCTGTCACCGGGGACACTTTTCCCTCGCTGGGCCCATAAATAGAAAAAGCAGGCACAGCGCTCCCACCGTCTGCACGCAGCTCCGGCCCACGAGGAAGGCTTGCCTGACGTGGTCGTTCCTCTGCCCCTTCCCCCAAGAAAGACCCGTGGCTGCTGGAATGGCCGGCTCTCCCTCCTGAGCCCAGCCTGTTTCTTGCCCAGGCGGCTGGCTTCCATTCCAAACCCACCGGCCCCTCGAGGCCAGCCCTCGCCTCCAATTCTGGGAAAGCCCAGATGGGAAGATGCTCAGGTAGCCAGCCCGGCTCCTCAGCCCCTCCTCCCCGCACGGGGCAGCACTCCGGGGACGCGACCTCCCAGGAAGTGGCCTTTCCCCGCCCTCCCCACGCGGTCCGGACTCACCTGCATCCAGGAACTTCCCAGATCCCCCTTCTTCACCAGGAGCCCAAGCCGGGGGCCCACACTGACATGGGGGAATGTGTCTTGGGAGCTGGGCTTAGGGAAGGCTTGTCTGAAAGAGCGACAGTCAGAGCAAGGCCAGCTGTCCGTGCTGATGCCAGTTTGTGTGCCAGGGGCCAGTTTGCGGCTCCTCCAGTCCCAAACCTGCAATAGCTCCTCCTTTCCTTCCAAAAACACCCCAGTTTGGTTTTTTGTTTTGTTAATCCTCACCAGAGGATATTGATATTTAGAGGGAGTGGAAGAGAAAGGGAAAGACAAGAAAATGATGTGAGAGAGAGACATCGATCGGTTGCCTCCTGCACAGGCTGGGATCAGGAACCTGGCTGGGAAGGGCCGGCAAACCAGGTACATGCTCTAGACGGGAATTGAACCCGGGCCCCTGCAGTCCGCAGGGCGGCGCTCTAGC
>NW_006292094.1:2463946-2464221 GCF_000327345.1 Myotis davidii | reverse complement strand
CATGGAATATGGGCAGAGGCAGGAGGTAATGCCAGAAAGCTCTTCCACCAAACCCAAGCCAAGCCAAGCCGCGGGGTTCCCACCTGTCTCCCCCGGCCGTGGTGGCGGCCCCGGAGGCCGCGTGGCTGGTCGCATCCCGTCTCTCTGCTCTGTCTTAGGCCCTACGTGGACCTGGTGAACCTGCTGCTGACCTGCGGGGAGGAGGTGAAGGCGGCCGTCACGCACAGCGTGCAGGCGCAGTGCGAGCAGAACTGGGGCAGCCTGTGCTCCATCCT
>NW_006292094.1:2461010-2463913 GCF_000327345.1 Myotis davidii | reverse complement strand
TGTCCTTCCCCCGCCCTCCCCACGCGGTCCGGACTCACCTGCATCCAGGAACTTCCCAGATCCCCCTTCTTCACCAGGAGCCCAAGCCGGGGGCCCACACAGACATGGGGGAATGTGTCTTGGGAGCTGGGCTTAGGGAAGGCTTGTCTGAAAGAGCGACACCCAGAGCAAGGCCAGCTGTCCGTGCTGATGCCGTGTGCCAGGGGCCAGTTTGCGGCTCCTCCAGTCCCAAACCTGCAATAGCTCCTCCTTTCCTTCCAAAAACACCCCAGTTTGGTTTTTTGTTTTGTTAATCCTCACCAGAGGATATTGTTCCATTGATATTTAGAGGGAGTGGAAGAGAAAGGGAAAGACAAGAAATATTGATGTGAGAGAGACATCGATCGGTTGCCTCCTGCACAGGCTGGGATCAGGAACCTGGCTGGGAAGGGCCGGCAAACCAGGTACATGCTCTAGACGGGAATTGAACCCGGGACCCTGCAGTCCGCAGGGCGGCGCTCTAGCCACTAGACCAAACGCGCTAGCGCCCCAGTTTGGTATTTAAGGCCCTTTACCACTTGCCTAATTGTAACTCCTCTGGCCTCCCCTACCCCAGACCCGTGGCCACGCCCACCAGAGCCGCCCACTTCACATCGAGGTGCCAAGGGCGAGCGGGGCAGCAAGAGCGCCCCGAACGCCCACGGCCGGGCCCGAGCGGCCGCCCACGGGGCCCAGGGAACTTCTGGGAGCAGCGAGTGGGAGGACGAGCAGGCCGAGTATTCTGACATCCGGAGGTGAAACCGGAGGCCTGGCCGGGAGACCGTTCCTCCACGCCGTCCATTTTCTTCTCTGTGGACATTCCAGAACATTTGCCATTACAGAGGGGGATGCCCCGCGCAGGATCTGGAGGGGACTGCGGGCTGGATGCAGGTGTGTGTTGGCGGCATGAACAGGTGCGGTGGAGACTCCCCAGGCGGCGGCGAGGTCCGGCGGAGCCCACACTTGCGCCTTGAGAAGCGAGCACGCCACGTGCGCTCCCCGTGGCTTTGTCTTCTCTCCATCCGTGGAGCACTGGACGCGACCTGCGGCTTCCTCTGCCGGGGGTGGCGGTGGGCACCCTCCCACACTCCCCGGGGCTGGACCAGGCACTTGGGAGCAGCGGATCCAGTGCAGGAATGGACCTGAAGATCTCGCAGGGGCTGAGCAGGGTGGAGAGGAGGCAGGGGCCGTGTGGGTGCCGGTGCCAAGTGGAAGTGGAGTTTCTTGCATGGGACCTGGGGGTCTGGAGCTGCTTTCCGGGGGGAAGGCGGGAGGGCAAGGGTTCTCAGTGTACCGTCTGAGCCATTGTTCTGACTGGGGCAACCCTGCCCGAGGGCGTTGCCCCTGTGTGTGTGTATTTTAACCACTGCTTCGAGTCTCGATGTCACTTTTTATTTATCTAGTTACATCTACATATCTGTCATCTAAATAAATGGCTTTCACACCAAGCAACTGGGTCATTAAAACCAGCTCAGAGGAAAAACAGACAAGAGGCGCAGCCCATCTTTGGGACTGGTTGGTGTGTGTTTTTTTTTAACTCCAGAGCCACGTCACTGTACATCTTACTGCCTGGTGGGGCTCGTAACCACTCAGGGCGACCCCCACACACGGAGAATCTGCCCTCAGCATCTCAGCATCTCCCCGGGACCCCCGCCAGCCTGGATGCCGGGAGGCCACGCTGCGAAGCTGGCCCCTCCACGCTGGAGGATGGATGAGGAGGGAGAGGAGTGAGGCCGCTCGCTAATTCCCATTGGGGAACGCCGGCCTTTCACACACACGGAGGGGCGGCCAGGCATTTGGAGGGCCAGGGCTCTCCAGATCGGGATTGGCCGCGCTGCAGCGAGGAAAGGAGGCAGCATGAACCGAAGACAGGCGGGAGGAGGGACAGAACCGAAACTCCCCGGAGGAATGGATCGGAACCATTTCTTGCAGCTGCTTCCAGTGTTTCAGACAGAACCCTTCTCTTTCCTCCGCGGACGGGCGAGAGTGAAAGGTTGTCCCTTCAGCAGCCAGCCCTCCACCAGGCGCCCCGCTGGCAGGCGGGGGCAGGGTTCTGGGCCAGTCCTTCTAGAGCAGATCGCAGGCCTTTTCTGTACCGCTCCCCAGAGGCAATACCCTGACCTCAGCTTGGCGGGGCTGCGGGTTTCTGTCGCCGCCTCTCAGCTCTGCCACGTGGCACGAAAGCACACATACCCGGCGACACATCGCAGGCCGGGCTCCGCGCCAACACCAGGCAACAGGCGCCCGACTGGATCCGGCTCGTGGGCCTGGGCTGGCGGACCCGTTCCAGTGAACGGGCAAAAAAACATGCATCCCCCATTTCTGTCAGCTCCCAGCTCGCCCTGCAAGCAGCTCAGGCCAGAGATAAGCACACTAAATGGACCCACTCCAAAATGCCTGGCTGCAGGGAACACCCTGGCCCAGAGCACAGCTGACGTTTTTTACCCCGATCGTTGCTGCCGGGACTCGGTGCCGGAGGGTCAACCCCCCCAATCTTTAATGACCCGTGTTGGGTGTTTGTTGGGGGGAGGGGGGCGAATTGCTGGAGAAGCACCGAGAAAGAGCTGGAGCTGCAGAAAGCAGGGGCGATGGTGCACTTAATCCGGCTCTGCCCGCGGGCGGGGGGAGGACCGTGTGTCAGGCTCTGCCATGGGAACCGAGCGGACACCGTGGCGGCTCATGCCACCGGCCGGCAGCACGCTGACTGCGCTCCTCACGTCACCGGGAGCTGAGGCAGCGCCTTCTCCCTCGCTGCTGGGGCAGCTGTTCACGTGTTACCGAGAAAGAGCTGGAGCTGCAGAAAGCAGGGGCGATGGTGCACTTAATCCGGCTCTGCCCGCGGGCGGGGGGAGGACCGTGTGTCAGGCTCTGCCATGGGAACCGAG
>NW_006292094.1:2458695-2460828 GCF_000327345.1 Myotis davidii | reverse complement strand
GCTTCTACAGCGAACATCTGTCATGTGTACGTCTGGCCCCGAAGGTGTGACATCGCTCGCTGCGTTCCTCTCGACCCCCGCACTGATCTCTGCTGTCCGTTCTTCCTGCCGCCGGTGGCTTCCCGCTCCACGGCCGGGCGGCCAGCCTCGCTCTGGCTCTCGGGCGTTGAGGCCGCTGACAGTCTCTCTGGCGAAGGTTCCTCTGCTCAAAACCGACGGAAGTCCGAATCCCCTGAGCGCCGGCACACAGGCGTGTGTGCGACCGGAACGTCAGCAAAGCCGTCATTAAAAATAGAGCCGGCGCCGGGGCCCAGGCTCCGGACGTCAGACGAACCTTCTCCGAGCCCCTCGGAGGAAGGATGTGATTTCCAAATAAAGACGCGAGTTTATTTTGAGCGCGGCACCCTGACGGCATGAGCTGAGCGCCTCTCCTTTGTATCGACCAAGAGCCCTGTTCTGAAAGCAGATGGACGACTGAGTCGCCGGGAGGGCTGGCACCGGCGCTAAAGAAATAGCCCCCGGCCCGGCCCGGCAGCCGCCCTCCCGGAAGAGACCTGGGGAACGGCGCTCCCGGCCCGTCTCCCGAGGAAGAGCCGCAGAACCAGCACCACGGCCCCGCTACGCCCCCATGTCTGCGTCGGGTCTGGATTCGGGCAGCAGGGCCTGGACACGGGCACACGGTCGGAGCAGCAATAAAGGGTTCAAATAAATGGCTTCCGCTTGTGCAGTGTCATTGTCTGCGAGGGCTTTGGGCGGCCCGTGCAACGGGGAGGGCTGCGAACAAGTGGGCCTCCGAGTCCCTTGAAAATGCTGCACACTCGGTTTACGGGGAGGGAAGCCAGGTGAAGGAGACGCCCTCCTTCCGTGAGAGGGACCCTGTCCAAGACCCCACCTGGGTCACCCAGACCCAGGGGAGACCGAGTGTCATGCAGCCGGCCCGTGGCCAGTAGGAAGTCCCCATGCTCTCTCTGCTCTCACCTTTGCGTCTCCTCGGGGGCCTGGCCACCTGCTCTTTCAGATTGAGTCTGCGCAGAGGCCACTGGCCGGGGCAGGGAAGCTCACCACCTCCGCCCTCCCCCCACTTCCTGGCCTATTTAAGACTGGCTCGCTGACTCCGCGCAAAGCCTTTTGCATACATGATCTCATCCTATGTCCCTCAGGCCGCAGGTATGATCCCCTTTTACAGATGAAGAAACCGAGGCACAGGAAGGTAGGGTGACTTGTCCCCACACCGTGTGCCTAGCGAGTGCGGGGTCTGAACTCAAACCCAGATCAGCGACTCTAAGCCCACATCCTTCTCACCACAGGCCTAGATTCGCTGGACTCGGTTTATTTTTAATTTAAACAATCCGTATTGCTCCTATTTTACACGAGGCCTCGAGAAAGAATAATTATACTCTCCTATTTATAGCACCGGCCTCCGAGGAGCTCTGCCCAGGACAGAGAGGAAGACGGAGGCTCGCCGTCCTCTGCAAAGACGCAGACAAGGGAGAGCGAGGGAAGCATGGGGAGCCGCTGGCTCTGTGACCCACAGGCTTTCTGCTCTGAGCCGACCGATGGCCAGCCCCCCTGACGTCACCCCGTCACCATCCTCACCATCGCGTGCCCCAGGTGCTGCTGGGCTCTGCAGATCTTATGTCTGGGCCCCACTTCACATGCGAAGAAACCAAGGCTCCAGGCATGTTAACGCGCCCGGGATGGGCGCGCTCTGCCCCATCTTCCTCAGCATCTGGCACCCCAGGCGTGAGAACGAGGGTGAAACACACCGCGTTCCGAACCACAGCTGCTCCCCCCCGCCCTTCCCCCGCTCTGTCCACCGGGAAGGGGCAGGCCGCGGGGTTGGGGGGTACAGAGGGCTTCTGACAGGCCGGCATCTAAGCAAGTTTCCAAAGGAAGCTGGAGCCACGCATCCCAAAGTCTGGAGACAGAAAGCTGAATTTGTTCTGAAGTCAACCAGAAAGAAAGCCCCTGCTGGGGGGGTGGGGGTGGGGGGTGGCCCGAGAACGGGTTTTGTGTGAAATTACTTTTCGTGGGCGGAGAGGAGCAGTACCGGCCTTGGGCGGGGGGCCGGCGTTGCTGCTTGCACAAGCCCTGGGTTTTCCTCACTCCCCAAGAAGAGCACTCACAGAAAGT
>NW_006292094.1:2448296-2458623 GCF_000327345.1 Myotis davidii | reverse complement strand
CATTAAAAATCACTGGGAAGGTCTGGCTGGTGTGGCTCAGTGGTTGAGCTATGAACCAGGAGGTCACTGATTCGATTCCCGGTCAGGGCACATGCCTGGGCTTCGGGCTCCATCCAAAATTATTAAATATAAATAAATATATATTTAAAAATCACTGGGAAGGCTGCCGTTTTGGAGTCAGGAGGCATAGACCAACCCAGACACTTATCTTGCCTATCTCTCTCTCTCTTCTTTAAATAATGACTGAAAAAGATAAATCAGGGCTGGCCCTGAGACCTTGGCAAATTAGTTAAGTTTTCCAAACTGTTTCCTCAGCTATAGAATCAAGACGCACACAGCTAGCCTGCTCCCCACCCCCCGCCCCCAGGGCGTGGAGGATCAAATGACTGGAGCCACGAGAGTGACACAATGTGTAGGAAGTCTCTGAGGCCCACATGCCACCTACACCGCCGGCATCCTTCCTCCTGGTCAAGCGCACGGGGACCAGCTGTGCATCCTTTCCCAGGCCCGTGGGAGGTCCGACAGCCAGGACGGAGGGCCAGGTGGGGACCCTCACGAGCTGGGAGGGGCCCCTGTGCGGCTCCCTGATGCCCTGGCTCTTGCCAGGCATGAGTTCCAACAGGAGCTCCGGTGGCCACCAGCCATTTTCGAGGGGGCAGGGGGAGCGCCGGGCCCTCCTCCAGGCTCCGCACACCTCGGGGCGAGGAGCCCACAGAGGAGCCAGCCCATAGCTTCCTTCGTGAGGAAGGAGCACAGGCCGAGGAGCCGGGCAGCAGGGGACGCGGCCAGAGCCACTCGGCTGCCAGCGCCTCGGAGCCTGACATTTGGAAAGAGCTGGCCTGGGGGAGCCAAGCGCTCGGGACAGGGCTCCTTCCGGCTCCGGCTCCGGCTCCGGGAGTGTCCAGAGGGGAGCCGGAGGAGGAGGAGAATGACTCAGCTAAAAGGAAGAGAAATGTATTTTCAAAGAGCGCCAGGATGGAAGGCACGGAGGCACGAAGTCAGGCCCCAGGATGGGGTCCAAATGCCTTCTCAGCGGAAGTGGGGCGAGTCTGCAAACAGCCAGAGCGCTCGCTGGGGCTCCCAGACCAAGAATAGCACATGGTGGGCTGGGGCAGGGCCCTGTGCACGCTGCTCCCTTAGGCTCTGCATATGGGGTGCGCGCTGACGCAGGAGGTGGGTAGAAACCCCTCCCAGTCGGGCTCACATTCGCCCAGCAGGGCCAGGCTGGGAGCAGGCCACCGGGCTCCCCTGCTCCTTCCACCCCAGAGGTGCTGGGGGGCCAGAGGGAAGGGAGGCCGGAGGAGGCTCCCCTCCCCGGAGTTGGCACAACTCGTCCCCTCGGGCAGCCACGGTCCGGTGACCCCGACTGTAAAAGCATCATTTTGAAATCTTCAGTGGAGAACAAGCATGAGGAGGAGGAGGAATAGGAGCATGGAGAGAAGCCACCTCATGGCAGCTCTGCCCGCCCCTCCCCGGTCACCTACCAAGCTTTGGGGTCACGCCGGGGTCCCACCTCCTCCCTGACATGCACTGCGTGGAGAGTCCCCTTTCTAGAAAAGGGGGCGATGGGAGGAAGAGGTCAGCTCAGCATGGCCCACGAACTGTGACCTCTCTCCGGGGCATGTCAGCCCTGCTGGCCTGTGTACAAATCTCCCAGCGTTTGCCCAGGGTTGTGAGGAACAAGTGAGGGAATGAATGTAACGGGGATTGGCCAACTAGAAGGCTCCCCCTGGAGGTCCAGGGAATGATGGCTCCCAGGTGAAATCTTGCCTGTGTGTTTTGTTTGACTCAGATGTTGACGTTTTTTAAAAAGCCAGTATGTACAAGCTGCCAAAACCAGCTTCTCTTCAAGAATGAAAACATCTACCAGCCCTGAGCCCACATCCCCATTCGCCACAGTCCCCACCACTCCCTATTGCCTTCCACCCAACCAGCCACTCACATACTTGGCCAGAGTGGTCCCTGTTGGGCCTCCTGCCTTCTCTCATGGATGCATCTAGGTCACCCAGGGCCCTTCCATTGCTAAGGGGGATATAGAGAACATTCAGAAAAACCTCAAGAGTTTCAGGGAATTAAAAGATAAGAGAGAAAAATGAAAAAGTCAGTGGAACAACTGGGAGATCAATGTGAGAAAATCCCGCGGGAAGAGCTGGATGACGGAAGAGAAAAGAGGCAAATGAGGACCGGTCCAGGAGATTTAACATCTGACCAGCAGGCGTTCCAGCACAAGGCAACGGAGAAAATAGGGTGGGGGCGCGGGGTGGGGGGGGGCCTAAGGAGCTGGAACTGAAGAATGAGAGTTTTTAGCCTGAAAAAGCCTGAACCCAGGACAGTGAGGGAAACACCCCCAACAAGACGCATTCTTGTGAAATTTCGAAACGCCTAGGGAACAAGAGGAAAATCCCAAACGCTTCCAAAGAGGGGGAAAAGTCACAGAAAAGAACCAACAATCGCTTTGGCCTTGAACTTCTCCCAGCCATGGTGGGAGCGGGAGAGAGCGGTGCCTGGTGCTCCCGGGGAAGGGGCTCTCCACCGGGCAGGCCGTCCACTCACGGGGAAAGCCCAGACGTTCCCTTTCTTTTAAATCCTCCCCCCAGGACAGTTTCCCATTGACCTATTAGAGAAAGCGGAAGGGAAGGGGAGGGAGAGAGAGAGGAACATCGATGTGAGAGGGACACATCGACTGGTTGCCTCCCACACCTGCCCTGACTGGGGCCAGGGATGGAGCCTGCAACTGAGGTACTTGCCCTTGACCGGATTCGAACTCGGACCCTTCAGTCCACGGGCTGATGCTCTATCCACTGAGCCAAACCGGCTAGGGCCAGATAGTTCCTAAACATGCAAGGTCTCAAAAAATTTCCTTCCCAAATATCCTTTCGCAGGAAGTTCCTGAGCGCAGTGCTCCACCAGAATGAGGGAGTAGCTGAGAACAAAGACATGACCCGGTCCAAGAGGCAGAGACCCAGCCAGGAGAGAGGCAGGGGCTTTCCGGGATGGCGGCAGCGGCGTCAGGGTGACAGCTGAGCAGGCAGCCCACAGGGAGCAGGGGACAGAGAAGACGACAGGGGGTCACTTCGTGTCAGAGGACCAGCGTGGGGGTCCGGGAGTGATGCTCCGTGATAGGAAACCAAATAAACCAAAAGTGAGCAGGGACTTGAATGGGCATTTCATTCACACAAGGCGTGCAGCCCGGCCGGCGGGCTCAGTGGTTGAGCGCCAACCTGTGAACCAGGAGGTCAGGGTTCATTTCCCAGTCAGGGCACATGCCCAGGCTGCAGGCTCGATCCCCAGTGTGGGGTGTGCAGATCAATGAGTCCCTCTCATCATGAATGTTTGTATCTCTCTCTCCTTCAACCTTCCTCTCTGAAATCAATAAAAATATATTTTAAAAAATAAGATGTGCAAATAGCCAATGAGCACATGGAAAAGGCCTCGTCCTCGTTAGTCACCAGGAAAGTGCGCTAAGAGCACAGTGATATCCACTCTCCGCCCGCAGAGTGGACCAGATGGAGAACGAGAGGCCATCCCACGTGCAGACGAGGCAGTGACCCAACTGGACCCTTAGTACGTTGCCAGCGGGGACACAACCGCCACCCACCGCTGCTTTAAGACACGTTTTGGCCGTTTCTTAATAAAGTGAAGACGTTAACCCATCCTATGGCCCAGAAAACCTACTCCCTGGAATATGTCCAGAGAAATGAGCACATACAGACTCAGAAATACCAGTGCAAGCGGATGCGGAGCAGCTTCACGCCCCGTAGCCCCAAACCGGAACCAGCCCAGATGCCCATCCCGTCGGGATGGATGACCAAAGTGGGATATTTCCACCCCCAGACTAGGGCTCTGCATTAAAAAGGACTGAACAACTCATGACCACGTGGCTACATCTTAAAAACATGATGAGCTGCACCAAAAGGTTGTTGGTTCGATTCCCGGTTGGGGCACATACCTGGGGCTCCATCCCCAGTAGGGAGGGTGCAGGAGGCAGTCCATTGATGTTTCTCTCTTTCCTTCTCCCTTCCTCTCCCTCTAAAAATCAATAAAAACATATTTTTTTAAAAAACAAACATGATGAGGGTTAGAAGCCAGAAAAACAAAATACATGTGGTGTGAGTCCATTTACACAAGATTGAAAAATAGGAAAGACTAAACTAGAATGCAAAGCAGTGGTGATCTCGGTGGGGGGAGGGGAGCGGCAGGAAGAGGCAGGCGTTAACCGACAGGGACCCCAGGGAGGCCTCCAGGTGACAGGTCCTGGTGTCACAGGTATACCATAGGCAAACGTCATGAACCTGGGCGCTCAAGACAGCTGCGTTTCGCTACCTGTAATGTCTTCCTCAATAAAGTACTGAACGCATCGAAAACCAAACAAGCCCCCAAAGATGCCTTGTGAATCCCATGGAACGTAAGAAGTCATATTAGAAAAGAAGACGTAATCCTGGGGCACCCCACATACTACGGACTTAGCTCGGCTGTAACGATAACTCCACGGGTGTAATAATGGATCAATACACTACGTAGGCGTTCAACCAGAGATCTGTACTGGCAGGAGGAGCAGGAGGGCGGGGCTGATGTAGTGGGGCGTTGGGGGAATGAGCACAGAGAGCAAACCCTACCATTCTGTAGGAAGCCAACAGATAACGTCCGAATCGAATAAAGAAGAAAAACGCAGAGAGGGGTGCGATTCCGTCACCTGGAGGCAAATCCTAAGAGAAGCAGCTTCAGGAAAGCAAGTGTGTGTCTCTGGGGAGTAGGAGTCGGTGACAAAATGGTGTGGGGCAGCTTTCGGTTCTGTCAGCATTAGATTTGGCAGAAAGGAAACAGAAAGTCCAAATAAAATCCCTGCATGAAGACAGAAAAGTATCTCCATTTCAGGCGAGAGTCTGGAGACAGGCAACTCAGGGTTGCTCCATGAAGTTCTCCAAGCCTTGGGCTCCTTTTTCTCGCTGCTGTACCATATTCGGCCTCCAGTTCCACGGTTCCCTTAAGGTGCCATGTGGCTGCTCCAGCTCCAGCCATCAAACCCACATTCCAACCAGTAGGGACAGAAATGGAAAAGGCTGCAGACCAGCTGTCCTTTCAGGATGTCTCCCCAAAGCTACACCACCTCTGCTTTCATCTCATTGGCCCAAACTGAGTCCCATGGGGACCCCTAGCTGCAAGGGAAGCGGGAAGAAACCATTGCTATTCTGGAGAGCCATGTGAGGACAGCCTCTGACAAAACCAAAAGAAACAGCGCGAGCAGCCAACAGACAAAGCGAAGGGCAGCTCTGCCCTGGGGATTAGCCCTGCCGGCCGCACTGGCCTTGGGCGCACGCCTGGGAGAAAACACCACCTCGGGCCTCCCTCCACAGCTGGGAACCAAAAGTGGGGCCGCGGAAGGAAGACTGAGAAGCGGATGGTTTGGACGGGTGTATCGGGCGGCGCACACAGGACAATAACCCATCCAGGGCCAGTGACCCCATGACAACAGCCTTGCAGGCAGCCCCGAGCTCGGAGATCTTCCCTGCACATCCACGTCGAGGCCAGTTTGTGAACGGAGAGCGTTGCCCAGTGCCCCAGAAAGGTGGAAATCGCGATCCCTCTCTTACAGACAATACAACAGGCTCCCAGAGGTGAGGTAACTCCCCCAGGTCACAACCCAGGGGCGGGGGCCAAGCCCATCTCTCTCCTCCACGGGACAGGCATTCCTCCAAGGAATCCGGGCGGCCACCCACAGCCTTTGGATTCTCTGCAGGGCCGCAGCGGGCCTGTCACTAAGCCACAAGAAGCAATGAGTCATCGGAAGACAAGATAAACAACAGGGAGGCCCGCTGGGAGGCGCCTTCTGCAGGCCGAGAGTACACAGTGAGCGGGCAGGAGCCCCTCGGCAAACACCAGCGCAGCAGTTTGCAGACAAAGAGAAAGTGCTGCTCCGCTGGAAATGGGCGGCGAGCTCAGCTGCAGAGCTATTTCCATCCTGAAAGGGCTTTTGTCAAGCCCGGACCAGGAGCCCGGCAGAAAGGATTCCAAACTTTTCCCTCCCGGTCCCTCCAAAGCCAGAGGGAAAGCCTTCTAAGCTGCCATGATAATATTTATTTGCCGCCTCCCATCTGAACATCGCAAAATGCCTCCGCAATATTTCTGGATAAAACTGCAGACACTCCCCAGTGCTGTGGGGGCTGTCCTCTCCTCTCCCTGTACCCCAGTTTTCAGGGGAGACGCAGATGGCTCTCGGGGCGATGGAGGAGATCTGGCAGAGGGCAGAGGGCGCGTCCTGCCCCCAGAACCCGTCCTCGCCAGGTCTGTCTGGATGCAGTGAGCTCATGGGGACCGGCCAGAGCCCAGACAGCCCGACGGGAGAGTGGCAGGCGGATCAGGGAGAGCCAGGCAGACAGAAATGAGTGAAGGGCAGGGCAGGGCAGGACGTGTGGAGGCCGGCAAGAGAGGCCAGCCCAGGGCTCAGGGACAGGGCCCTGCGCCCGCAAAGACTCGGTCAAGGTGGGACCCCGCCCCCAGAAAGAATCCGCCCTCAGGCAAGGGGTTCAGGTAGAGCTCGTCAAGGCTTGGTCAAGACAGCAAGACTGGAGACGGCCTCTGGGCTCCAGGTCAGAGCAGGTGACGTAATGCTGACTCAGCCAGAGGCCTCAGAGGAACTCTCCTACGCCCGGACCCTCCCCGGCCGGCATGGAACGTGGAACGGATGCCTCCGTCTGCCGTTGAGGCGGCTTTGAATGTCTGGGGACCGGGTGCCTTGGAGGCAAATTGGGAAGCAGCATGTGCAAGGGGTAGGCCGCTTGCTTCATGCCCCCCGCATCCCCGGCTTACAAGGTCCTTCTCCAAATCGCTAAAGGTGACCTTCACACCAGCCCTGAGACCCTGTGGCAACACCACAGACAAAAGCCTGGTCACCGGTGACCCTGTCCAGGACATTTCCAGCCTGAACGGCCTCCCTAATATGAGTTTCCCCTCTGACCCAATTCAAAGCTTCTGTTGTTATTTTAAAATGACTTACTCTCACTCCACCCAGCACCCAGCACAATGTTGTTCAGTCAGAAGAGCTCAATAAATATCTTTGTTTTTTACTTGACTTGAAAAGAATCTGGTTAAGGAGATTAAAAAAGAGCTATTTGGAAAAAAATGAAAATATACGAATAAGCACAAAATTATGCCATCCAAATACAAGTCATAAATCCCAAGGGAGCAATGAAAAAATAAGTGAACCAGAGAGAGGGAGCGTTCGCCTGGGAAGGCTACTTGGAGGAGGTGAGTGTTGAACCAGTTACAAGGAGAAATAAGAGTTTGGGCTTATATATTAGACTTACTTTGGTTTCAAGCAACAGCAATCTAGAAAAAGGAAGAAAGGAAGGAAGGAGAAAAAATATAGGGCACTGTATTGGCTCAGACAATGGGATGCAGGCATGGCTGGATCCAGGGCCTCAAATGATATCATCAGGAATCTGTCTCCCTCCATTCTGCTTTCCGCTGTGATAGCTCCATTCCTAGACAGGCTCCCTCCAGGCTGGCTTCCTGGACTTAGATCCTAAAGCTTTGCAATTCCACCAGGAAGACCATGCTTCTCTTTTTCTAGTGTATTTTTTTTTTGGGGGGGGGGGGTTGGTTGTAAAAAAACAAAAACTGTTGTAAAGAAATTCTGGAGGGGTTAATTTGTTATTGCAGCTTAACCTGGCCTGTCCTGACTGATACATGTTTCCTTGGTCTATCTTGGGACAAAAGCTTACCGTCACCACCACCATCACCACCACCCACGCACCCACCCGCAGCCAGCAAGGTCTGGTGCTCTGATCGGCTGGGCTGAGTCACAGGCTCACCCCTGGAACCAGGGAGCTGAGGCCAGTTCCCCCACCCACAATCTTAAGATATCCCCAGAGGAAAATCAAGACGTTCCCACCAAAGAGAACAAAGGGAACGGACACTCACAGCAAACAGCGGAGCGCAGCAGGCACTGGGCAGAGGGCGGCGCAGGCTGGGCGCTTCACCCCCAGCGCCCCGGCTCCCGGGGCCACTTTCCATCTCCAGCTCTTACACCCAGGTACCAGGCTCCCAGCCGCCCCATGGGAGATTCCCCAAATGAAAACGGGGGCTCCCAAAGAGAGCTTGGGGCTCCCTCCGTGCTGCCCCCACCTGCTCTGGCCCAGACTCCAGGCGGTGACACCCCCCGCCCTGCCAGAGGCCTGGGTGTCCAGCCGTGACCTGGAGGCCCAGTGCGCACACCGGGCCCCAGGGCCAGCAGCCCCGCCAGCGCCCCCAGCAGTCCCACCAGCGCCCCCAGCAGCCGCAGATGCTCAGGGGCACCCCAGCAGGCCGGGCCCTGGGGAGCTGCGGGCAGCACGTGTCAGGGTCAGCGCTGCCATTCCCGGACATATTTTTAACTCCTGGACGAAAGAATTCAATCCGGCTTGTCCGCCGCTCCCCACGGACCTGGGAATCCAGCCGGAGTCCCAACGTCACACTTCCTGCAGCAGCCGGGGGTCAGGAGTTCATGCAGAGCCGCTGCCCTGGGAGCGGGTCCGACAAGCCCACATCCTCCCGCCGCTGTGGGAAGGGAGAGACCAATGAGGCGAATGGAGCGGCTGGAGGGGGACATGAAGCAGAAAAGCTCCCGGGTCCCAGGCTCAGACTCTCGCTTACCCTGCCTCAGTTTACCCACTGGAGAAATGGGGCTGCAAGGGATCGGTTCGGGGCAGCGAGCCTGTCTTTGCTAGAGGAGGAGTTCCCCACCCAGACTCCGCAGGGTCCGGCCGCAGCCTGGCAGCAAGCCAACCCTTTCTGGAGGGAACCTTCTAGACGTCCCACCTTCGGACAGCGGTGGGGCCGAGCTTGGACCTTCAGTTCTCTGTCTACACTGCGCCCTGACTGAAGAGAACACATGGGGGACTGAGCCACCAGCAGGAGGCTCCTGGGTCCCCTAGGCCCCTCGGGTGTCCGGGGGCTGCAGAAGCAGGACAGCCGCACGGTCCCCAGAACCCTGGGAGCACAGAGGTAAATGCCCCTCCCCACCCCCTCGCGGACTCACCACCTACTGGCCGCTCCTGTGGCTGTAAGTGTCGCTATAAAGGCAACAAAAACAGAGCGACGGGAGGTGGCCACGTTTGGGGAAGGGGGTGAAGAGAACAAAATACATAACCAGTCGGAACAGGCAAGAGAGGTGGCTCCTGGCTGTTAGTCTAGAACTCAAAAGTTATGCACTGCGAGCCCAGCCAGCCTGGCTCAATGGTTGAGCACCGACCTATGAACCAGGAGTCCCGGTTCGATTCCCAGTCAGGGCACATGTCCGGGTCGTGGGCTGGATCCCAGGTGTGGGGCGTGCAGGAGGCAGCCGATCAGTGATTCCCTCTCATCACTGATGTTTCTCTCCCTCTCCCGTCCTCTCTGAAATCAATAAAAATGTATTTTTTTAAAAGAAAATATTGCAAAGCTCCCCTTTAAAAAAAAAAAGCTATTCATTGTGGGGAGGGGGGACAAAAACAGTAGAAAATTAAAAGGGGAAAAAAAACTGGCTACAGCGCCTACTCATGAGGCTGGGGAGCAGACAGCTGAATACAAAACACAGCCCACTGGGCGAGACGGATGGAAGGCCTGTGTGGAAGGAGCTGCAGGAGAACACATCACACCAAACCCGCTCGGGAGGGTCAGGGCCAGTCCTGGCAATTGTGTGAGGCCGTTTCGGTTGCCAGTGGCCGCGGCCCAATCCAAACTGGCTCAAGCCAACCACAGGGGGTTTTTGGCTCCCTCATCTAACAAGGTCAGGGCTCCAGCTTCAGGCACAGTTGGATCCAGGCTCAGTCAGTACCAGGAGGCATCAGCCACCTCCTCTCACCTCTTGGCCCTGCCTCCCCTGTGCCAGCTTCATTGCGAGGTGCCACCTGGCACCCCTGGAGGCTGCGGGTCTACAGTCTCCTTACTGGCACTCACAGAGGGAAAGGACCGCTGGCTGAGCCAGTTTGTGTCAAATCCGGCGGCCAGGGAGGAGAGCTGACTGGGTGCTCTCAGGCCAGGGTCTCAGGTACGTCTGAAAGTGGGGACAGGCCTAGGCCGGAGGTGTTTAAAGCGGGGAGAGGGGACTAATCGGGGTACATTGCCGTTGCCCGGCGGTGGAGCCTGGGGGAGTCCGTGTCGCACGGTGAACCTGTTTCCTCATCTGTCCATGGGGTGACAACACTTACAGGAGATCAAACCAGAGAACGCATGTGAAGTGCCTAGGACAGAGCACTCAGACACCTATTTGAGCCATTTCTTTCTCCCTTTAGTTGCCCTTTCCCCTGTTTCCACCTTAGGAATGCCAGAGGCCCACTCCCACACGGCTCAGTGTCCGGGGAGGTGCTGA
>NW_006292094.1:2447766-2448258 GCF_000327345.1 Myotis davidii | reverse complement strand
GGGGGGACAGGCCTGGACCTCACCGGCTCTCCCCTCCATCTGGATTGAGCCAGGTGTCCCCGTGGGGCCGAGCTGGGCTGGAGCAGGAGGTTCTACCGAGACATCATGAGCCACCAAGAGCTAGCCAGCCTAGGCCGTTTGGCTCAGTGGACAGAGCGTCGGCCTGCGGACTGAAGGGTCCCGGGTTCAGTTCTGGTCAAGAGCATGTCCCTCGGTTGCAGACTCAAGCCCTGGCCCCGGATGCGTCTCTCTCACATCGATGTTTCTCTCTTGGTCTCTCCCCCTCCCTTCCACTCTCTCTAAAAATCAATGGGAAATATCCTCGGGTGAGGAATGACAGCAACAAGAGAGGTATGGGGCCCGGGAAAGGGCCACAGGGAAGCCCAAGCAGGGCCTCTAAGACAGCGGTTCTCACCCTGTGGGTCCCGACCCCTTTGGCGGTCAAACGACCCTTTCATAGGGGTCGCCTAAGACCATCCTGCATAGCAGATA
>NW_006292094.1:2445630-2447363 GCF_000327345.1 Myotis davidii | reverse complement strand
GGGGGGAGTCCAGTGAGGAGGGGTCAGAAGAAAAGAGCAAGGCTGCTCCTCTCCACTCGCCCACCAGGGGGCCCCACAGAGCAGGACACCCGCCTGGGGCTGGGGAGCAAGTCTTAAGACTTCTCGCTCCTCCCTGTCAGGACCTCTCCTGGCAGCAGCTGCCCATCACTGGGCTTTTCCGAGTCAGGATTCCTGCTCAGAGTGGCAGGGACCGCGTGCTGGGAGGGGCCGTGCAGCCAGCTCAGCACCTGCCTTTCAGAGCCACCTGACTGGCTCCAAATCCTGGCTCCAGCTCTGGTGAGCTGTGTAACTTGGGCCATGCATTTCCCCTTCCCTGGCCTCAGTTTTGCCATCTGTAAAATGGTATAACAGTAGTTTCTATGTTAAATCAATACAGTAACTGGCACATGAAAAATCCCTGCGTGCTGGTGGCTGCTATAATTGATGATGTTGCTGTTATTATCAGGTTCAGGGGATGAAAAGGGATCTTCAGCAAAACATTTCTACATCCACAGATTCAAGAGAGGCAGCTCTCAACCTCAGATTTGGTCTTCTCGCCCCTTGACCTTTCGGCTTTCTTGCCTCCTGGGCGGGCGCCTTCTTCACAAGATTACCCCACCACCTGCCCTCCGTCGATCAGCAGAATGGAAACGGGTGTTAAAAACTCAGACAAGAAACCAGGAAAAGCTAACGACACAAAGGGGGTGGCAGGGAGGGGGCTCCGGGTCCCGGCTTGGGGCAGAGGAGGCACAGGAGCCCCAGAGCGCCCCAGGTACCCGCAGGCCGCGCGGGGAGCAGGAGCCCAGCTTGCCTCTGCCTGTGGTCAGGGACCCCAGGACCCACGGACGGCCCTCTGCATCACGCTGCCTCTCATGTCGGGCCTTAATGACAGCATACGGACCGGCTCCTGCTGTCTCTCTTCCCCAGTGTGTCCCCTTCTGCCTGGGATCTCGCCTCCCCTCCTGGCCCTGCGTGCTGCCCTGCGTGTCCAGCCCTATGTGCTCGCTGGCTCTCCTCCCTCCTCTGAGGCTCATCCTGGCTCCGCCCTGTTCCTTCCAGAGCCGCGCTGGTTCGTTTCCTAGTCCATGGCGCCACCTGCTGGCCATGGCGGGTACGGCGCGCTTTCTATCCAGGGGCAGAGGGGGACGGACCGTCTGGATGTCACACCAACAGCCAAACCAGTGCCCCCAGCACGGACCGCCCCACCTCCCCACGGACTCACATGGGCGCTAATTCCACTGCAACCCGCCTTACGGTCGTTGGAAACAGACACAGAGACGGTCCCTTCATCACACATGGTCTCTTGTAGGTTCCGGCAGCTGCTGGGCACAGTCCAGGACAAAGCAGGGACCCCTGCCCTCCAGCAGCGTCCAGTAGGCCTGCCAGGCCCCCGGCAGGGGAGGGCCGTCCCAGCAGCAGAGGGGCCACGTGTGGCTCAGAAGCAGCCGGTGGAGGGCAGCCCTAGGGCACCCCAAAGCCACCGCGAGCTGCCTCTTCCCTCAACTCAGGGGACAACTCATTCTGGTGACATCATTTTACGTGATGAACGCAGAACAGCAAATCGTACATCCTGGGTGTGCGTCATGCCTTTTACATAAACTTCGTATGGTACAGCATTGCACGTGTGCTCAAATGGTAGTTGTGAGTGGGGTTTTTAATACTTTTTTTATATATTCCACTTTTCCACAATTATCCTGGAGCGCTTTTCACCATGGAGGGAGGCAGAAGGCCAG
>NW_006292094.1:2426982-2427496 GCF_000327345.1 Myotis davidii | reverse complement strand
CAGATGGAATAACGTATGGACAGAGATGAGATCTTACTGGATTATGGTGAGCCCTTAACCAGCGGTTCTCAACCTATGGGTCACGAACAATGAAAATACATCCTGCATATCAGATATTTACATTATGATTCGTCACAGTAGCAACATTACAGTTATGAAGTAGCCACGAAAATAATTTTATGGTTGGGTCACAACATGAGGAACTGTATTTAAAGGGCCAGAAGGTTGAGAACCACCGCTCTAAGAGCTCACCCCTCGGTTCAGAAGTATGAAGGCGGGAGTGGGACTGGGCCGTGGGTGGAGGGTGGCACCAGGAAAGGGAAGCAAAGGAAGGGCAGAGAGACGTGACCTCAGCATCCGATCGCTCAGTGAGTCAAGGCCATCCCTGAGCTCCACAAAACTGGAGAAGTTCTTCGAATTCAGAAAAACATCAGAATAATCCCTCCCCATCCCACCCCGCCCCACCCACCCATTCCTGGAAAGGGTGACAGGGTGACACCAGCATGGCCCAGAT
>NW_006292094.1:2422079-2426715 GCF_000327345.1 Myotis davidii | reverse complement strand
AACCAGGAAAAGCTAACGACACAAAGGGGGTGGCAGGGAGGGGGCTCCGGGTCCCGGCTTGGGGCAGAGGAGGCACAGGAGCCCCAGAGCGCCCCAGGTACCCGCAGGCCGCGCGGGGAGCAGGAGCCCAGCTTGCCTCTGCCTGTGGTCAGGGACCCCAGGACCCACGGACGGCCCTCTGCATCACGCTGCCTCTCATGTCGGGCCTTAATGACAGCATACGGACCGGCTCCTGCTGTCTCTCTTCCCCAGTGTGTCCCCTTCTGCCTGGGATCTCGCCTCCCCTCCTGGCCCTGCGTGCTGCCCTGCGTGTCCAGCCCTATGTGCTCGCTGGCTCTCCTCCCTCCTCTGAGGCTCATCCTGGCTCCGCCCTGTTCCTTCCAGAGCCGCGCTGGTTCGTTTCCTAGTCCATGGCGCCACCTGCTGGCCATGGCGGGTACTACGCGCTTTCTATCCAGGGGCAGAGGGGGACGGACCGTCTGGATGTCACACCAACAGCCAAACCAGTGCCCCCAGCACGGACCGCCCCACCTCCCCACGGACTCACATGGGCGCTAATTCCACTGCAACCCGCCTTACGGTCGTTGGAAACAGACACAGAGACGGTCCCTTCATCACACATGGTCTCTTGTAGGTTCCGGCAGCTGCTGGGCACAGTCCAGGACAAAGCAGGGACCCCTGCCCTCCAGCAGCGTCCAGTAGGCCTGCCAGGCCCCCGGCAGGGGAGGGCCGTCCCAGCAGCAGAGGGGCCACGTGTGGCTCAGAAGCAGCCGGTGGAGGGCAGCCCTAGGGCACCCCAAAGCCACCGCGAGCTGCCTCTTCCCTCAACTCAGGGGACAACTCATTCTGGTGACATCATTTTACGTGATGAACGCAGAACAGCAAATCGTACATCCTGGGTGTGCGTCATGCCTTTTACATAAACTTCGTATGGTACAGCATTGCACGTGTGCTCAAATGGTAGTTGTGAGTGGGGTTTTTAATACTTTTTTTATATATTCCACTTTTCCACAATTATCCTGGAGCGCTTTTCACCATGGAGGGAGGCAGAAGGCAAGCGTGCACTCTTTGGAAAACTGAAAACACTCCCCATGATGCACCGGGGGGGGGGGCTGTGATGTAGGAACTAGTCTTCAACTTGAGGTTGAAAGCCCAGGTCATCCACCGACAGGCTGAGTGTCCTGGGGTACGTCGCCTCCCTAACCACCCTCACCCTGTCCTCCATAAACTAGAATCAGAGCTCCCTACCCTCCCAGCACTACTGTGAGGGCTGAAGGAGATGGTGTATGGGACGCACGGCCTGGGCTACGAGCGCAGCCGATGTTCTTGGAGGAACAGCGTCTTCTCTACAGAGGATGGAGGGACTCCATGCAAGTGACAGACACCCAACTCAGTCCATTTCTTAAGTTGTAACACTGAAAACGTTGGGGTTTCAGGCACAGCTGTATCAGGGTGCTCCAAAGGTGTCCTTGGGGATCTGCTCTCTCCATCTCTCTGCTCCTCTTTCCATGGTGCGGCCTCGGATCTCAGGCAGCTCTTCCCAGAAGCGGCGGGACGGCCCGTGGCAGGCTCAGTCCCTCCCACCGTCCAGGTCTCTGGCCGCAGGAGTCTCGGCCGGAGGAGCTGCTCTGTCCCAGGAATCGCAGCAAAAGTCTCAGCCCTGATCACACACCAGCGCAGGAGTCTGCCGGTCACCCCTGGGGAGTCACGGCACCCCCTGGGGAAGGGAGGTCAGGGCCGGCCCTATCCACACCATGTCATTATTGGGGGTATTTCCCCAAAGGAAACTTGGGGTTCAGGTACCAGAGGAAGGAAGAAGTGGCCAACATCCCCAACAGGAACATAAGTCAAATGACATAGCGCCAAGGCCGTCCCACACACAGGGCCATGCCTCCCTGAGACAGAGTGTCGGGTAAGTCCCTCAGGGCCTGGGCAGGGAGCCCGGGTGGGAGAGGCGCGCCCGCTGGGAGCGCTCAGTGTGCATTCTACTCACAGCCTGTCCTGTCCTGCGAGGCCCCGAGTCAGCAGGGTGGCCCCAGGGGGCTCAGCTTCTTCATCTGTCCCCCAGGGACCCAGGCTCACACACTCACAAGCCCCCAGGCCCAGGCGGATAGAGTGAGTGACAGGCGTGGCCTGTTTGGCACAGCAGGGAGTGGTGCCACCAGTCCTGTGATGCCCGGAGTCACCAGGTGCCTGCTTTTCCAGGCTGTTCTGTGAAACCTCCACATTTTTCAGTTAAAAACTAGTTTAACTGTGGCGATGGTCACACAACTCTGGATTGGGAAAGACACTGAACTGTCCCCCTCAGCAGGCGAATTAGATTGTCTCTCAATAAGGCTGCTACAAACTGACTCAGAAGCTTTCTAAAATGATTCAGCCTTAAAGAGGAATGGAGCCCAGCCCTGGCCAGTGTTTCCCAGTGGTTAGCGTGTCTACCTGTGCACCGAAGGGTCTTGGGTCGATTCCCGGTCAAGGACATGTGCACGTATCTGGGTTGCAGGTTCGATCCCAGGCCCCTGTCAGGGCGCATGTGGGAGGCAACCAATCCATGTGTCTCTCTCACCTCGATGTTTCTCTCTCTCCCCCACTCTCTCTAAAAATCAATGGAAAAAAATATCCTCGGGTGAGGATTTAAAAAAAAAGAGGAATGGAGTGCTGATGTGTCATGGATGGACCCCAACAAGTCTGCAAAGTGAAAGCCAGTCCCCCAAGGCCACCTAGCGTATGTTTCCATTTACACAAGTCATCCGGAACCGGTGAACGCCGACGGGGGTGCCCGGGGCCTGGGGGGACAGGGAGTGACTGAGGTTCCCTGGTGGGGAATGAATACGTCTGGAACCGGGAGCAGCGATGGCGATTCAGCATTCCGTACCCAATGCCCCTGACGGCACACTTCGGAACGGCTAACTGCCTGTCCTGAGAATTTCACCTCCATTTTTTAAAGGAGTTTCTTAACCACTCTGCTCACCAAATGAAACGTATCTGTGGGCTGAACTGGCCCCCGTGGCTGCTGGGTTTCAATGTCACTGAGGTCCCTCTACCGCTCAGATCCCATAGCTCCGGGCGGGGGAGACTGGGGGCGGAGAGGGGCGGGCAGACTGCGATTCACGGCCAAGGGAAGGAGGCGTCTGTCTCCTTGAAACAGAACCTCCCGGAGATAATTCGAGGCCAGAAGAGAAGTCTGCTGGGCTGGAAGCGGGCCAGCCTCTCCCGTTTTTTCTGACTGCCCTTTGCCACGCGGAAGGCCACGGACTGCATCGGGGTGACAGGATGGACGCTGCTGACACGGGCCAACTTTAATTTTTGTGAAGTTAATAATGAGGCTGTCATCCCCCAGCTCCAGAGCAATTAGTGGCCTGCAGGCGGGATGAATGGGCCCCATTATCAGGGGGAATTATAAATAGAAGGGCGGGGGGGACAGGCCCTGCACAGCATCACCCCTGCCTCCCGCGCACGCCCGCGGCTCCCCGCCTCCCAGCCCGACGGTGCTGACTGGCCTCAGGCTGACAGCTTGAGTCCCAGCTGCCCTCCAAACGGGCTCTGAATCCTGCCTGTCATCTGAGCTGGGCTTTACGCTGTCCAGAGCGGCCGGCCCAGCTGCGCAGCAGGAGGGCGGGCGAGATAGCCGCCTGAAGGTGTCTGGGGCTGAGCAGAAGGAACCGGGCCAGCCTGACAGGCGGGGGTGTTGGGGACACTGAGTGACGGCCTGCTCGGTGGCTCCCCAGATCACAGCAGGTTCCTGGCCAGGAGCAGCAGCCCCCAAACCGCGGCCACGGGAGGAGACGGCCTAGGGTGGAACTGGTCTCCTCTCTCTGCTGGCCTTGCTCCGACCAGCACCTCGGGCAAGTTCATATCGCCCTCTGCAAACTCTCCTATCAGCTCAGAGGGAAACAGAGTGAGGGATAAGCAGTTGTCACTTTAAGGGAACAGCAGCAATCCCCCAAAATGCAAATACTTACACCAGAAAACAATGACAACGTGGTTAACATTTGCATAATGTTGTCCACGCATCGGGCACTTTGCATATATTAGGTCACATATGCCTCCCCAACATCCCTGTGAGGGAGGTAGTACTTTTTATTGTCCCCATTTCACAGGTTTGTAAACTAAGGCGCAAGCAGCTAACTTGTCCAAGTCACACAGCCAGGAGGTAAAATCAAACCCAGACACTCTGGCTCAAGCCCACGTGTTGACTGCTCTTCCTGTGGCTTATCCTCCAATGCACGCGCAGAGCCAACCACGGTGGGAGACAAGGAGGAGTGACGGGCACTGCTCTTTAGCACCCAGAGTAGGCCCACAGCGGGGACCCAGTCACTGTCAAACAGTCCCAAACATGCAGGGCCAGACAAGCATCCTCGTCCCCAACAGTTTCCATAGCTACCACGCCGAGGCTGGGTGCTGGGCGCACAGGCAGGGGGAGCCATGGAGGAGAGAACCGAGGATCCCGCCCCCTCGGTCACACCCAGACCCGCTGGTGAGCTGAGCTTGGCGCGGAGGATTTGGATTCTGGTTCACTGGACACACGGGGTTAGCCGGAGGCTTCCTCGCCAGGCCACAAGGGGGCAGCAGTTCAGCATCTCCCGGTACCGCCCTCACCAGGGCTGGGTAAGGAGGCTGCGGCCAGGTGCCGCACCTG
>NW_006292094.1:2414744-2422010 GCF_000327345.1 Myotis davidii | reverse complement strand
GCTGTAGAGGGACCAGGACCTGGGCTGGAAGTGCCTAGAAAACACTGGAGCCACCAAACCTCAGCGCCTACCACTAGGGGGCGCTTAAAGCAATCCCGCCCGTCCAGCTCAGCCCCTGGCATGGCCCCTGCAGACACAGAAAGGTCCCCAACCTGAACTGGGGGCAAAGTGTGGGTGGGCGTGGAGTGCGCCCCCGTCCGTGTAAATAATCACGAGCATCACCTGCTGCTGGGTTTTGTCTGCGAAAGGCCATTGGCGAAGGAAATCCCGGCGCTGTTGCGGGCTCCCTTGGGCGGAGGGGCCCTCACTGTCCGCTGCGTTTCTGTGCCGTTTGGATTATTTTGCCGTTGGAATGTGTTGGTAATTCTTCGCTCTCTGGCAATTGGGATTTGTGGAGATTTTGTGTTTTTCCTTTTCCTTTTTTTATAGTTTCTTGGGTGTTTAACCGAATGCATACTGTTTATAAAGGGGAGGAGGGCAGTTTAGGGCTTGCTGCTGGCGCTGCCTCCTTAGCCCCGGGGCAGAGCCCAGCTGCTCCCTCTCCAGGACAGGGTGCCCCCCCCCCCGCCCCAGCATGGGGCCCAGACACCCTGAGCTACTGGGAGGCCACCTCTGAGGAGCCAGGACAGGTCCTGGGGGCGAGGCCTGGGGCTTCAGTCCCACGATAAAGCTCCCTGGCCGGCTGACGGCAGCCCTGGAGCCCGGGGCCTGTGGAGCGGAGCTCTGGGGGAAGAGCAGGCCAGGGCTGTGACAGCCACTGGTGTGAGCTGGGGCGCGCCCTCCCAGCCAGGGCCCAGGGCAGCGCCGTCCCAACAGTGCCCTGGGCAGGTCGCAGATCATCCGGGAGGTGTGGGTGAGGGCTGGGGTGGGTAGTCCAATGGGCAGGGCTTTGAACAGACTGGACTTGAACCTGCGCCTGCATCCAACAGCCGGGTGATTTGGGGCCGATGACTTGACCCCTCTGAGCCCCGATGTCCTCATCTGTGAGACGGCAGCTGTAAGAGCGCAGCTGTAAAGTTGGCGCCGGCACACACCCACCACCTGACATAAAGACTGGCATACAGCGGGCACCTAGCAATGGGGACCGCAGTCGTTACCAGCATCTCCACCTTCTCCTTCCACAGAGGAAATCAACCATGAAACCGGAGGGACTGAAAACAGAACCGAAGGCCTGCCGCCCTGTGACTGTCCTCCAACGGGTCCCCTGAGCCAGACCAGTGTCTCCTTGAGCCTCTCTCAACCCCACACCTGAACCCCAAGGGCCCCATCCATCCCCATGGCAGGCGCAGCCCCGGCTGCTGGGCTGCAGTTCCCTGAGTTCCCACTTGAAGGCGACATCGAGCTTCGGATTCCAACCGGCCAGGAGGGGTGGACTCTGCCCTGTTCCCAGCCCCATGGCCACATCCCACCTTCACCGGCTCCACTAAACGCTCTGAGAGCAGCCCTGGGGACAAAGAAAACACAGGCTGCTCCCACCACGGGCAGAGTGGTGCCGCTGGAGAGATAAGTGGACTTCAGGAGATACGGAGACAAAAAGGAGGTGGGGGGAGACTGGCATCTTTGCAGACTTGCCGACGAATAATGACACGATGGCGAGGACAGCTGTGACAGCCAGGCCGTCACAGGGCACCGGGTTTTACTGACCTCTGGACGCAGGCAGGGGACTAACCCGGGAGGCACCGTGATTGCTCCTGCTCCACTGATGAGAAAACTGAAACTCAGGGACAGGAGGGAGCTTTGCCGAGCCCGCTCAGCTGGGACCACAGACTCCGGGCCACGCTCCCCGGAGCCCACGCTCTCAGCCACTCCCGTAATGCCTGGCCCTCTGCCAGCCGCTCTGATGGGGAAAGAACAAACACAGCACCGCTCTGACCCTCGGGCTCCTCATCTGTGAAATGGGCCGATCATCTACAATAATAAAAGGGTAAGATGCTAATTAGACCGGACGTCCTTCTGGAAGACCTTCCGGACAAAACCAGGGCTGCAAGTGAAGCCCAGGTCCCGGGTTCTGGGTGCCAGAGGGAAGCCGGTGCCGGCAGCTGGGGGAAGGAAAGCCTACTCTTGCACGAATTCGTGCATTGGGCCTCTAGTAATTAATAATATCCACCTTGGAGCGTCGTTGTGAGAATGAAGCCAGCTGATCCCTGTGTCAAGACACGTGGCCCCGGCTCAGCAGGTCTGAGCTGGTACTTAGTTATTACAGAGATTCTAGTGTCCGGACTTGGAAGGACCAAGGTGGCCGGGCCCCACATCCCTACAGCAACTGCCGACCACGCCGACACTGACACGGATAAAGAGCCACCGCTGCTCCCTGAGGGGCCTGTTCTTTCAGGGGACGGTCCTGGTTAGAAATGGCTTCATATAAAGTTAAAACACTTCCTGAGTATAGTGCCCAGCTCAGCTGAGCTGTTAAAGGAAGCATCAAATGAACAAGAATGCAGAAGTACTTCCCTGGCCAGTGTGAGTCAATGGTTGAGCATTGACCCATGCATCAGGACATCACAAGTTCCATTCCCAGCAGGGCACATGCCCTGGTTGTGGGCTTAATCCCCAGCAGAGGGCTTGCAGGAAGCAGCCAATGGATGTTGATCTTCTGAGCCGAGGACGAGCCCACTGCCCACCCCTCAGACCCCGGGAGCTCCCCCCACGAGGTACCCCCCCCAGCTCTCCCCACTGAGCATCCTTGCTTCTCACCAGAACAGGACGCAGGCCCCCAGCGGCCCTGCCCCTTCCCTGACCCAGGCTAATGTTAATGCAACACTGACCCCCTTTCATGTTACACCGACGGACAGTGGGAGGAGGAGAAGAGACCTGAACAGTACAATACTGACACGGAAAGGCGGGGTGTGTGCAGCCCAGCTCACTCCCGCTGCCCGCTAAACCCTCCTGCTCAGGCCTCCCTGGCCCCTGGCCCAGGGGCCGCTGGGCTGTGGCCGTCCTTTCTCGCACACCCAGGCACTGCGGCTAAACTGGCCAAACAGGACTGGGTTCAAAACGCGTTCTGTCCACACAGCCGTGGACCACGTGGGCCGGGCTGCAGGGAGCAGCCGCTCAGGAAGCCCTCCCCAGCCCAAGGAACAACATAATGTAGGGGGAGGAGGGTGTCGGGGGGGTGGGGGGGCTCCTCTCTAACTCGATGGGGATTCTTTTGAGCTTGTGAAAGTGTTTTGGAAAGTTCCAGCTTTATTCCAAGCCTGAGCCGAGTTCTGCCCCCATGCACTCATTCCCGGGCCATCTTAGTACTTAGCGCGTTATTGCCATGGTCCATTTACTTGTCTGGATCTCCCCCTAAACGCCCTGGCCGGTTTGGCTCAGCGGATAGAGCGTCGGCCTGTGGACTGAAGGTTCCCGGGTTTGATTCCGGTCCAGGGCACGTACATAGGTTGCGGGTTCCCAGGCCCTGGTCCAGGTGTGTGCAGGAGGCAACCGAGAGATGTGTCCCTCTCACAGCGATGCTTCTCTGTTTCTCCTTCTCCCTTCCACGCTCTCTAACAATCAGTGGGAAAACACCCTCTGCTGAGGATTAACAACAACAAAGGCTCAGGCATCTCTCCCTCATGTGTGAGCTCCTTGAGGGCAGGAACCCCTACTGTGCCCAGACAGAGGGGGTGCTCAGTCAGTGTTTGCCGAGTGACGGATGAAATGATGACCCTGCTGGGCCCTGACGGTCTGACCCACACACTGTGCCTGCCGAGAGGTGCGCCTGGGGACTTCCGTTTCTGGGTCGGGGACAGAAATTTCCCTCTTAGAAATCATGCAAGGACAAGAAGAAACAAGCACACAGTATTGTCAGTGAAACCAGGAGACTCCTGGAGCCCTTAACCCAGGGATGAAACCGCAGGTACCTGGAGAGATGCACAGGGCCCACCCAGCAAAGAGGAAGCAAGTCAGGCTCCAGGGCCTGCCTGCAGGGTTGGTGGAGGGACCTACAATCCTGTCTGATAAAAGGGTAATATGCAAATAGACCAAACCGAGGAACAACTGATCGATATGATGCACACTGACTGCCAGGGGGCAGATGCTTAATGCAGGAGCTGCCCCTGGTGGTCAGTGCGCTCCCACAGGGGAGTGGGCCTAAGCCATCAGCCGGACATCCCCTGAAGGCTCCCAGACTGCGAAAGGGCGCAGGCCGGGCTGAGGGACCCGCCCCCAGTACACGAATGTTGTGCACTGGGCTTCTAGTTTGTTCTATAAAATCCCCAAAAGGCTCAGGAATAGGAGAATACAGAAGATACAGGCTGACCAGGGAATGAAAATAGGAATTACCGTATTGGAAAAATCTCTTTAAAGAATATACACACAGTCCATCAACTGATAAGTGGATAAACAAAATGAGGTCTATCCATACGATGGAATACTACTCAGCCGTCAAAAGGAATGAAGCACTACATTGTAGACGAACCTTGAGAACATGACGGACATGTTGTATGACCCTATTTACATAACGGGTCCAGAGCAGGCAAGTCTATAGGGAAACATCCAGAGTGACCCCACCCATGCATGAATTCATGTACCAGGCCTTGTGGTGCCAGGGCTGGCGGAGGGGGGATGGGGAGTGACTGCTCATGGGTTCAGGGTTTCTCTTTGGTGAAAATGCTCTGGAATTAGATAGTGGTGATGGTTATCCAACCTTGTAAATATAGGAAACACAACTGAATTATACACTTTATAGGAATACATTGTGTAGTATGTGGATTATATCTCAATTTTTAAAAAAAGTACACAGAGCTTCCCATCAGCTTTGGATTTAGATATGAACTGGGAGGCGGGATTATCAGAATCCTAAAAAGATCAAAACATACAAAGACAACAACAACAACAAAAAAAAACAACCAGAACAAGCAGAGCTAATGCAGGGCTCGGGACTGGAAGTGACGGCCTCTGCATGTTAAGAGAAGAAAGACAGCGCTCCCAGGAAACAAGAACAGCTCACCACACAAATGAGAAGCCAGAGGGCAAGAGATTTCTCAGTTATTACTTTTTTTTTTTTTTTTTGCTTAATATTGCTGCAAGAAGCCAGCCCTCCAATAAGGTTTGAAAGATCAAGCTAAGTGTATCCCCATGGAAGTGCCTCCCCCAGTAAAAAGCCAAAGAGGTGACAACAGGTGAGGACAGTTAACAGGAAAATAGGGAGCCGGCTCAATGAGCCGAGCATGAAAATCCGAGTTCCAGGAGCTCCAGGAAGTACAAGCAGGTAAAACGGTGAGATGGAAATGATCACAGAAACAACACAAACATCTCACAAAGACAAAGGACGTGCGTCTCAGATTTTAAATTCTCTCAACGTTCCCGTACAACACATGATAAAATAACTAGTCCAAGGAACGTCATTCTGAATTTTCAGAACAGCAAGGATAAAATAAAATAAAAAGATACTGAAGCATCCACAGAAGGGGGAAAAAAATCATATAGGAAAAGATCAAGGAATAAAATGTCAGCCAGCTTCTCAACAGTTAGAGAAAAGGGGAGAAATGACTTCAAACTCTTGGGAAAATCGAATTTCAGCCTCTATTCATATATCCAGCCAGACTATAAATGAACGGATTAAAATTCGGACATTGGAAAGCATGCAAGATCTCAAGAATCACCTTTTGTACAGCCTTTCTGAGAAAACTACTGAAGGATATTCTCCAAGAAAACAAGGATGGCAAAGAGGGTCAAAGAGAAAAGGAGTCAGCATGAGAGCAGGCAAACGGATGCCCTGGGAAGGGCTGCAGGGAGGTTTGCAGAGCTGCTGCAGCAAGTGGGAGGCACGGCGGGTCAGAGAGTCAAAGAACACTAGGCAAGCAGGGAAAATTGTTCAAGAAAGGAGATTTAATCACAGGAGCCTTAGCGGACTGAATAGTGTGAACAAGGCTGGCCAGGTCATAGTAATGTAGATACTGACCAAGGGCTTTAAAAAATATTGAGGGAACTTAGAGGGAAAGAAAAAGAGAGAAGGCGTGAGTGAGCTAAAACCCTCACCTGCCGTGATTGGAAGTCATGGTCAGATGGACGGCTTCACAGACACATTATTTGGAAACAGGGAAGCAAATGCCAGAATAAATAGTCGAATGGGTGGAAAGATGTTGTTTCTGGGAGAAGGGTGTCAGCATTAGTTGAGGAGCCTCGGGGGAGATAGGGCAAGATAAATTTGATAAAAATATTTTAAAATTATTTCACCTGCACTGGGGTTTTTTTTTTTTTAATATGTTTTTATTGATTTCAGAGAGGAAGGGAGAGGGAGAGAGGGAGAGAGGGAGAGAAACATCAATGATGAGAATCATTGATCGGCTGCCTCCTGCACGAACCCACAACCAGGGCCTGTGCCCTGACCGGGAATCAAACCGCGACCTCCTGGTTCATAGGTCGGTGCTCAACCACTGAGCCACGCTGCCCGGGCAAACATGCAACGCACTGGCTTTAAAGTCAAGACACTGGTGGGGCCTGGTTCCGCATCCTTTCCTGTCTCCAGCCTCAGTTTCTCCTGTTACTAATCCGTCTGGTGCATGGCAAGGACACCGTGTCATGTGGACTGTTCCTGCCTGTGGCAGACACCTGAGGTCTGGAAAGTCTGCATCAGGGGATGAATTATTAATGTTTCGCACGTGCCTGGGCGAGTGGCAGTTCATTCCACCCACCGGACTCCTGCCCTGAGAGGTGGGCCTGGGCAGGAAACACGGGCAGAGGCGGAGCTCACACTGGGCCCGGGGAGGCCACGGGCACCCCCACGGCCTCGCTGTCTCCCCTGGGAGTCCCCGAGCAGAGTCCCACGGGCCTTCCCCCAGCATCTTCCTGACCCAGCGTGGGCAGTCACGGCCTGGCGTTGTCCACGTCCACCCAGGAGAGGGACTGAGCCTCAAGCCACCTTCCAGCCCAGGGGAGAACCCCATGCACCCTCCCCAGGCGGGAGGCGGGAGCAAACCCAGGACCCCGGGAGGCTGCCTGTCCAGTCCTTGCTGAGGCTGCCCGTCCAGTCCCCAGTCCCGGGGGGATTTAATGCCTTTTCACCCCTCTCGCTTCCGAAGAGACCTGACACCCCGAACCCCCGGCTCCCAGAGGCCGGGTGGGGCGGAGAGGGAAGAGGGGCAGGAACAGAGATGGGCCACGTTCACCAGGGCAGGGCCTCCTAATCCCCCTGCACTTAAGAGCGGACCGGGTGCTTTTCTGGGCGGCCTAACCCGGCCCGGCCCTCCTCACGTGCGAGCTGGGAGGCTGCGCCTGGTGGGGGCGGGCGAGGGGACTCCTAGACTCGGAGACTTCAGGGGATTAGGGAAGTGACAGGCG
>NW_006292094.1:2411438-2414444 GCF_000327345.1 Myotis davidii | reverse complement strand
GTTCGGGGAGGGGACAGACAGGTCTGGTGGCCACCAACTGCCACCTTGCCGGGTGTGAGCGGGACAGCAGGTGGGCCCGGGAGGCGGGAGGCGGGCAGGGTGCCTGCGCTGGCATCTGGCAGCACCGAGCTGCAGCGTCCAGGATATAAATACAGGAGCGAAAATAGCTAATCCCAGATAACAGCGGGTAATCGCCCCGCGCCCGGCCTGGAATCCCGGAGAATTCGGAGGAGCAGCTGCGGGGCTGCCCCCCGCACCAGCCCGCTGCCCCTGGGTGGCCGCTGCGCGTGGGAGCGGACGGAGCTGGGGCGCCTCGAGCGACTGGGGGAGACGCCTGGTGGCAAACACCTCCAACGGCCACTCCGCAGGACGAGAGGATGTTTCTAGAAGCACCAGGGAAATTCTGCCCCTGCAGCCAGGGGACCTGCTCTCCCTGCTCTCAGCTGAGACGTGGTGACAGACATGGAATCCTCGGGCTCTGGTTGGACTTCGGGGTGTTACTGTCATCACTGGTGTCGTTATCGTCCCGCCTGGGAGGGCCCCCCATTCTGGCTCTGAGCACAGGGACCGTCCTGTGGGCCCCGGTTCCCCCAGAGCAGCCAGTGCGGTCGTGGTGACCCCCGACGGACCGGGGAGCTATGGGGCTGCTGTCCACACCAGACGTGGCATTGGGGCCCGGCCTCCTCGGTGCCCTCACGGCCCTGAGTCCGGCTGCCGGGTGACGGACAGGTGAGGCCCAGCGCCAGGCATGTCTTTCCTCGAGGCTTCCCAGTTGCGCCTCTGAAGGGCCCGGGACGCTCAAATCCCTTGTGACGGGTCGGGAGGCGCTGCCTCGCCCAGACAGAGCGGCCCCGTGGGAGGACACGAATGTGACCGAGTGTGACCAGCCAGAGGGATGCAGAAGCAAGGGCGGGGGCTGGGCCTCAGAGCTGGGCCCTCAGCGAGTCCCCACGACATTTGCCTCCCGTGGGCCTGTCCTTGCCTCCCTGGTATATCCAGGGACGGGCAGGATGAATGTTCCAGAGCAGACCTGCAGGAATGGGAAATGGAGTCACGTGAACTCCGTGCGGTCGGGGGGCAGTGGCGCGGCTCCCCTCTCTGACCAGATGGGAGAGCCCAGCTAATGACAGATAACGTCCCTTTGTTCGGAGTTTTCACGTCACTTTATCACACAGATTCATCAGGTGGAAGTCCCTGTGCTCTGCCCCAGCAGGGCCGTCCAGATCAGCCAAAAACATGTCGGCGACAAGCAAACTGTGAGCTGCACAAACCTCTGAGCGAGGAGCAAAAGGCCCCCAGCCCTGGGGGCCTGGGAGGTTGAACTGCCACCCCAGGAAGCTCAGCCACCAAGGTGGAATTTGAAAAGAATATGACCCAGCTGGGGCGGCCCAGTGGCTGATCGTCGACCTATGAACCAGGCCATCACGGTTCAATTCCTGGGTTGCAGGCTTGATCCCCAGTAGAGAGCGTGCAGGAGGCAGCCGATCAATGATTCCCATCATTGATGTTTCTCTCTCTCTCTCCCTCTCCCTTCCTCTCTGAAATCAATAAAAATATATTTTTTAAAAAAGAAAAGAATACAGATACCAAGGGGAGATGCTTATAATTTTGTATTAAGAGGAAAAGTCAGGACAGAAATGGCATATGATGTGATCTCGACTGTAAATACACACATAGGAAGGCACTGGAGAGCCACGTGCCCAGGCTCTGCGTGTGCTTTCCGCCCCTTGCTAAGATTATAATGTTTTTCTTCTTTTGCACGAATGCATCACACATGGTTTCTCCCGAATGTCCCTCCCTCCTAGAGAAGGGACATGGGCGTGACAGTCACCTGTGTGTGACAGAAGCCCGTGGTTTCCCGGAAACGCTTGCTCCTATGCCAAGGCTGAAGAAGTCTCCGGTAAGAAAACAGTGAGTCGGTTTACATTAAAATAAAGTCAGTGAAAATAATACAGATATGGCCTGGTTGTGACGGGCGGCGGCGGCTTGGGAAACTCTGCATTAGCGTATTAATTTTAAAAAGCAACCTTGAAAATACGAACAAATGTCTGACCTGGTGGAGGATAATCCACTGCTACCCCTGAGATTCCTGCCTCAAGAGGGGGCCACACAGGGAGTCAGGGAGAGGGGACGGGGCGCCCCAGGGAGCGGGGAAGGCCAGCAGGCCCCCAACAGGCGGCAGCACTGAGCTCATGACTCCAACCCGGCACTGCTCACCCTCACAGCTCCCTGCTCACCGCCCCAACACTGAGACCAAAGGTGACATGGGGGTCATCAGCACAGCGCACCCTGCCCGTAACGCAATCGCTTGCTCCTCGCCGGAGAGCTTTTCCTGACGGATCTCCCAGAAAAATGAACCAGAGAATAAAAGAGGAGGGAAATGCCGTACGCTGAATGAATTCTCATACACTGAATGAATACTGCGATCCAAAAATTAGCGCAGAAACCGGATGCATCTGCTCACCCAGCCCTCACAACTGTCCATTTCACAGGTGAGAAGGCTGAGCCTCAGAGAGGGTAAGCAGCTCACCCAAGGTCGCCCAGCCAGGAGGAGTCAAGCAAAGATCTGAGCCTGGTGAACCGGACGCCACCGCCACGGGCTTTGCCCCAGCCCGCTGCTCCCTGCCTCTGAGGACGAGCCTCTGAGGACGTACGTCCTCTATCCACAGAGCACAGAGGAGGCGCGGACATGCGTGCAGGCTGACAAGAGGCAGGGGGCAGAGGGGGGGGTGGACAACCTTTCTCACCAGACGGCACAGCTCTGGGGACACACATGAGCTGAGAGACCAACGCCAGGGAAGGAAGGGAGGCAAGGGTGACAGCAAAGGCCCGAGGCCGCGCTTGGCTGGGTCCCCGGGGCCTCTCCCTGCTGCTCCCAGCTGCACCCCTCCCGCCGGGATTAAGTGTGGGTCCCCTGCACATGGAATGAGCGGGACCAGGCCCTCCTTCTCCGCCAGACAGGCAGCTCCGCTGTAATCTAATCGCGCCCTCGAAGCCCAGCCAGCA
>NW_006292094.1:2406737-2411394 GCF_000327345.1 Myotis davidii | reverse complement strand
CTGGGACCTGTCTTGCCCACACATCCACAGATCGGCAGGGTCAGCCTGGTCCCGCACAGTGCATGAAGGCCAAACAAGATGTGCCCCTGGGGGGCCTCTGCGGGGGGGCGGGGGGAGGGGTTGGGGGCCAGGCCTGGCTGACCGCGGAAGGTCGGGCCTGGTGGCTTTCTCCCAGCTGAGTCCCAGGGTCTCGCTGGTGCACACTGTGGGTCTGCTCATGCAAAGTTATTAGTGACACGAACTAAAGAGTAAAAATAACCCGGGGATGCTTCCTGGTTTGCAATTATTTAGAAAAAGGAATAAAAAAGTATAATAAAGCTTTGCCCAATGAGCTGGACTTCAGATTTGGCTGCTGTCCTGAACAGCGTCCCATTAACCAGCCTGCTGCTTAGAAAGTCACAGAACAGACTGCCTGATGCACACGGCTCAGGGCACCCCACCAGCTGCGATCGCAGGCCCCCCTTCCCTGAGCGCTCAGCTGCTCCTGCAAAGCTGGGGCTGGGGACAGGGCTGGGGACCGGGGTTGGGGACCGGGGCTGGGGACCAGGGCGAGCGGGCCTCAGCACTTTACTAATTTACACTGGGTTCCCCATGTCCATGCAGCTGGCCGCATGCACTCCCACGGTCATCGGCGAGGCAAAGGAGCCCAGCGGTATCGTCCTGTTTTGATTAACAAGGAAACAAACGCACATGGAACCCATGGTCCCCCGAGCAATTCGGGGAAGAGCTGAGACGAGAATAAAATGTGGAGACTGAACTGGGAATAGCAGACCGGGTCCTTCAGACCGCCCGCCACGCCACCGGGGACAACCAGAAAAACTGCAGAACAAGCAGATCCTTAACTGAACAAATGGAAGAAATTCGGGAACTTTGTTAGAGTAGATAAGGGAGAGGGATGCGGCCCAGCTCTGTCGCTTCCCCGGCATAGTTCAAATGAGGAGGCTATTAACAGACTCAAAGGCAACAGCAGAACGGCCCTGCCCCCTTCTCCGGAAATGTAAAATCATACTTATTTTTAGTATTATTTTTCCTAAATGTGGTGGTTTTGCCTCCTGTGAGGATTTGTCACGGGGGCAGGCAAAGGTCACATGAGCTGGACAGGAAAGCTGTACGTGTGTTTCTTCGAAGCGGTTTCTTTGTAAGAAGTTTGTCTGCCACAGTGTGTGTTGAGAAAGAAAAGGGGTAAGTCCAGTGAAATCGATTGTCAGCTCACCTTAATGCTGTTTATAAACATTTGTTTCATGCTCTAATCAAACTGCAGATTATTCAGATTAAAAAACAAATAAACAAAAACCTGCTTCCAGACACCAGAGAGCCGACGAACGCATCACCAGCCCCCTGGATTGCCCACGGGGAGGAGGAGGCAGAGCAGGGAGTCTGTTCTCTGAGCTGCTTGGAGACCTGGCCGCATTTGCCAGTTCTGCAGAGGTGGCTGGGAGTGGAGTGACCTGGCGACAGCCTCGCAGGCCACAGGAGCAGGGCTGGCAGCGGAGGCCGCCAAGGGCAGGGCTGGGCCTCGCTTTGGTTGAGACTCAGGGGGTGCCCTCTATGGTGAGTGTGAACCAGAAGGAGGCGGGCCTTGCGGAGAGGACAGCTCCGCTCCAAGTGCTGAAATTAGATCCCAGCAATCCTGGATTGTTGGTGGCCCAGGAACCTGGCAGAAGTAAACGCTGCTCTTCTTGGGAGGAAATATCATGGGAGACCTCAAACGAATTCTACAAACACACTTGCAAATACAATGCCCGGAACACAGTAAAGCATAACAAGGCACAGAATTACAAAGCAGCCGTTTTTTAAACAGAAAAACCAACGAACAATAGAAACAGATCCACAGAGGCTCTAGATGTTGGACTTATCAGGGACTTTAAAATACGTACGCTTACCACATTCTAGGAAATAAAAGGAAGATAAAACTGAGACTTTGGGCAGAGAACTGAAAACTATAAAAAGGAACCAAGTCGAAGTGTTGGAACCGAAAAACACAATAACTAATAATTAACTACTCAAGGACAGCTTTCGTTTTTCTAAAAACACTGGTAAACTATTTTAGTTCAGAAGAAATGATCAGAGTACAGTAGGCGAGGCAAAAGGGTAAACAACGCAGAAGACAGGGCCAGCGACGGAAAGGACACAGCGAGAGCCAACATGTGTTTATTAAGGGCCCAGCGTGAAGAGAGAGAGAATATGACAGAAGCAATATGTGAAGAGATAACAGCTGGGAATTTTCCAAAAGTGATGAAAGACATCATCATCACACAGATTCAAGAAGCAGGATAAATAGAAAGAGACCCACCCCTAGGAACATAGCTAAAAAAGACCGCTGAAAACCAAAGAGGAGAAGGAAATCTTAAAGCACCTAAAGGGGAAAATGGACTCCCTTAAAGAGAAGAAGTGGACACACAGCTGACTTCCCACCATCAACAATGGAAACCAGACAACAATCAGAGTGCATCTTCGATTTGCTCAAAGAACTCGGGCCTGACACGGGTCTACTTCTCTTCTTAATGCCCCTCAAGCTTTCATTTCTTCGTGGCTTCCAGAGCTGAACAAACCTGAGTTCAAACGCTAGCTGTTTGATGGCAAGCCTCTGCTCTCTCTGGGAAACACAGTTGGTAAAATTCAGGAGCAAGTTTATAGAAACCACCGGGCACGTAGCAGCTGCGCCACAACACTGAACCCCTGCTTCTTCGTGGTTTTTTTATCCTCCCTTCCTCAGACTCTGACATCCCATCAAATAACCACCATTGATCAATTTTGTTCCCCTTCTCTGTTTTATTCTTGTACAAGTTCTTCGTAGGGCTGTCCCAAGAATTAAGTAAGAATGGGCACAGCACACTAGGAATATGCAATGAGTGGATAGTTTTATTCATATTAATACGTGCATACTTGTATGTGCAGTTTTAATAATTCGGGGTGGCTAGAATAGAGGCTGCAATGAGCAGCCTCTGGGAGATGTGACCAGATGGTCAGGTGGGAGTCAGATCCCTTGGGATCAGCGGATTCTCAACATTGGGCGGCAGCAAGAGCTCACGACTTTGCAGATTATTCTGTCACACAAAGCAGTAGCTGGTCAGCACACCTCACCTGAAGGCAGTCGGTTAACATGGGCAACTCTCCGCTGTGAGAGCCAGCGCATTCATTACCTACCGCTGCAGAATGAATGACCCCACCCCTTGGCAGCTTAGAACATCAATGAACAATTCTTATCTCAAATCGCTTCTATGGGTCAGGAGACGGGAACAGCTTAGCTGGGTCATTCAGGTGTGGGGTCTCTCGTGAGAATAAAGTCACTTGCAGCCACCTGAAGGCTTGCCAGGGTTGGAAGATTCACTTCCAGGATTGTTCACAGGGTTGGCAAGTTCACGCTGGCTGTTGGCAGGAGGCCTCAGTTACTTGCCGTGTAGACCCTGGGCTGCTTGAGTGTCCTCACACTATGGCCGCTGGTTTCCCACAGAGCGAGCAATCCAACTGCGTCAGAACTGCGGAATGACAGCGGCAATCCGTGTGCCAACCAGCCTCCCAGTGAGTCTGATGCGGGCGAGGGCAAGCCACGGCCTAAATTAGGAGGCAGCCAAGGCAGACACCTGCTCGTGCCCCCGGGCACTGGCTTGGAAGTTGGTAGAAACCACAACACCTCTCCCCCACTCTGCCCACTTCTCCCTGGGTCTCCGGCCATTCACCTAGGACCACACTCTGTCTTTGATCATGGGATTTAGTAGGAACAGTCCTTACATTCTCAACAGAAACGTGTGTGGTCAACAAGTGGGCAGGAACCCGAGAGGCAGCTACTGGCCAACAGAGCCCGCGGGGAGGGGAGCTGGGGAAAGCCCACACCGGTCAGCAAGGCAGCCCCCGCTCCTCGGCGCTGGGCCGGGGGGACACAAAGGTTTTCCGGGTTTATCCTTGGCCCAGAACTTACATACATCATCGATCAAGAAGTAGACACAGACTAACCTATTACTGGTGACGGCCAGGTAAGGAGGTAAGAGACGTGGAAGCCAAAACTCCCGACTGCCTTGCTCAGCAGCCTCGGGCAAACCCGGAGGCAGGACAGTCGAGTTCCCAAGCTGCCTACCCTGAGGGCCCTCAGGTGACTGCGCCTGGGGTTTGATTTGTTAGTTTCGTTTTTGGTGATTGTGGAGTCACTGAGACCGCTGTGACCTGTACGCTGCCAGCTGAGAGCACGGACAGCCACACGGTGCCCCTGCCCCAGGGAAGCCTGGTGAGGAGGCCCTGCAGGAACAGGGCGTGGCACTCACCGCCTCTCCCACCTCCCCTTCCAGGCACCCCCACCCACAGCCATTGCGTCCTCAAGGTCCTAGTCCGGGGTCCAGGTCAAGATGAACTTTACTAGATCCCGGAAACAACACAGTCCAAGAGAAGCACTCCATTCGTGTGTGTGTCTGTGTGTGTGTGCGCGTGTGCATGTGTGTTGTTTTGTTTTTAATATATTTTATTGATTTTTTTTACAGAGAGGAAGGGAGAGGGATAGAGAGTTAGAAACATCGATGAGAGAGAAACATGGATCAGCTGCCTCCTGCACACCCTCTACTGGACATTGAGCTTGCAACCTGGGCACATGCCCTCAAACCTGGGACCCTTAAGTCTGTAGGCCGAAGCTCTACCCACTTAGCAGAACTGGCTAGGGCTGTGTGTG
>NW_006292094.1:2400292-2406658 GCF_000327345.1 Myotis davidii | reverse complement strand
AGAGAGAGACATCAATGATGAGAGAGAATCATGGATCGCTGCCTCCTGCACGCCCCCCACCGGGGATGTGCTCGCTCCCTGTTCAGCATGGACGTGGGCAGCGGCCTGAGACAGGCCCCATCTCCAGGGCAGGCATCCAGGGCTCCCGGAGCTCCTGGGGCCACAGATTTGGGGGAGGAGGTCAGAGGACGGTGTGGGCATTGGCCCCGTCTTAGCACAGTAGGGACTGCTTTCCCAGGCAGGGGCCCCTCACTGGAGTTACGGCAGGAAGAGATAGGACATTAACAAGCCATTGTCAGGGTGCCACCCTGGGAATTTAGGGACCGAATAGAGAGTTTAAACACAAGGTTTCCCACCGGGAGCCACCAGGAGGACAGACGTGGACTCCCGTGCACCAGGTCCCAGTTTATCACTTGCATGGGGTCTGTGGCTCTAACAAAAGCATGAAAACCACCGAACTGAGTTGCGGCTGATGTTCCCTCTGTCAGAGCCCAGGGTCCCGTGGATTAAGCGTCTGCGTGCCTGGAGTGTTCAATAATAACCATAATTGCCCTCTTTATAACAGCGTCTAGTGCACAAACATAAACTATCACCGTAGCATAAACAACCCGACGCAATTAACACTCATTTCCCCTGCCCCTGAGAAGCCCGAGTCCCTCTCCGGGTTTGAGCAGGGGTGGCAGAGCCCTGTCGTTATTGACCTCTTACTCCCCGTCGCTATGAGAAAATGGTGATGACATCTTTTTGGCCAGATGAAACTGATGGGAGATTTACAGAGCAGCTGAGAACTGTCACAGCCACGCCAGGCGGATCCCACAAGACAATGACCATGGCCTTCCCATCGGGAGCGCGTTGCTCTCTGGAATCCACGAACACAAGAGGCTCCTATCTACCCAGTCATCAGCAAGATTATCCCAACACCCCGCCAGCTGCTGCCACCCAGTCCGAGGCCTCCGCCGCTGCTCTTGAGGGGTGGCATGTGACCGTCCTGGAGTCCTGCCCCTCACCCACCAGCACCCGCCTGCCCCCGCGCCCGCCTGGCACCCACAGCCCTCCCATCGCGGGAAACCTCATCCAATGCCTGTCGGTTACAGAAATTTCAGAAATTAGTCACAGGAAGGAGGGCGGGAAGACAGGGGACCGGTTCCAGGAGGAACCGGTAACAAGATCTGGGGTGTTTCACCTCAAGGTCACGGCAGCTCAGACTGTCCCGGAGTCAGCAATGACGGTCAAGAATGAAATCAGCCCTGGCCGGTGTGGCTCAGTAGGTCAGGCATCGTCCCATGTACCAAAAGGTTGCAGGTTTGATTCCCGGTCCGGGCACATGCGGGCGCAGTCCCAGGTGTGGGGCGTGCAGGGGGCAGCCAGCCAATCAGTGTTCTTCTCTCACCTTGATGTTTCTCCTTCGCTCTCCCTCTCCCTTCCTCTCTCTCCAAATATCAATTTAAAAAATAAAAAAGAATGAGATCAACCTCTGCTTGCTTGCCCGGCATCCACTACACTAAGAGCTTCCGTGAGGCAGGGCCTCCAGCAAACGGGCCTCTGTCCATGAAGCCTCTCTCTTCTTGGAGACGTTCATCCATTCCCCACCCCCAGCCTCAGGAGATGGCTTTCTCTGTCTGACTGACTCACTCAGCACAGTGCCCTCTGCGTCCATCCACGTGGTGGCCAATGGCAAGATTTCATCCTTTTCCGTGGCTGAGTAGCATTCCATGGTGTATATGTACCACATCTTCATTCACTCATCTACCACTGCAAACTGAGCCTGCTTCTCCACTTGGCTATTATAAACAATGCTCCATGAATGTGGGGGTGCACATGTCTTTTTTGTTTTGTTTTTTTAGGGTTTGGGGTTTTGTTGGGGTTGGTTTTTTTTGGGTTTTTTGCATATGCCTTTTCAAATCAGTGTTTCTGATTTCAGAAGAAAGCTTTCCGAGGTGGGCCAAGAACCTGCAATGAACAAGAACTCCGGGTGGCCCCGAAGCCCACCCAGGACACCACGGATCTAATTCTCCTCACTCCGACTTCCCACTGCCAACCGCTGTCTAGAGCCTGGTGTCCCCCAGAATCGTGATGATGAGAACTCCGGTGAGACAGGCAACGCACGCACTGGGCCCTCCCCCGGCCCCACCCGCCGCCGCTGGACTCCCCTTTCATAGCACATTTGTCAGGACGACAAAGCTTAGAGCCCTCAAATGAAAAGCAGGCCGTGCCCTCACTACGACTGCCCGCCCAGAGCTGGCCCTGCCTCCAAACCGAGAGAGCCCGGCTGGGAGACCTGTCCTGCTGGGGATGCACATGGTGCCTCTTTCTACGCCCACCACCCAGGAGCCAACACTGGGCATGGGGGGAGGGGGCGTGTCAAGGTGAGATCTTATATCTTATTTGGTTTTTGTTGGGATTTGTGTTTACATGCCTTTTCTTCCTTCTTTTCAAGTACACCAAAGAGGCAATTCACTGTTTTGAAAAGGGAGGGCAATTTTCCCAAAGGCATCCCCTCAAGCGTGAGCAATTACTGCCTCATGTGCACACGTCTTTCACATGTGCACCGAGCCCTCGGAACATCTCAGCCACCATGAAGCTCACAGGAGCGGCCATCCCATCCCGTTTCACAAAAACAAAGACAGGAGGGGAGACTAAGAGGGGGAGGGGGAGGGAGAAACTAAAGTTTCCCTTAGGGAGCTGCCCACTGGGCTTGGTTGTGAGCTAGGGCGTGTGTGCTGGGACAGTTCTGTCCCACCGGCCCCGCTGGCCGAGGGGTTGGCGGGCTCACAGCGCTAGTGAGAGCCCCCATCCTGGGCCCCGGGGCTCCCTCCCGCTTCACACAGGACAGTTCCCTCCGACACAGAAGATGTGCACTCACTGCGCCCCCACTCAGCCCCAGGTCGCTGATGAAAAGAAAGACCCTCTCCCCACAGTTAAGCAGATGAAGAAGGGACGTTTTCATCAAAGCTAAATGGCCTTTTATAATCTGATGCCCATCTTCCTGCCCGACACCTGGCTGCTGTCAGTCTCCCGTGGACGAGGAGCAGCTCTCCCCCCACACCCCCAGCCTCCCACCCGCTGGGCGCATCCCCCACACAGACCTCTCTTCCCTGGACGGTCTCCTCCCTCCCCCATCGCTATCTCCATCTCCATCACTCTCCCTCTCTCCCGCCTTCCCCGCCTCCCCCATCCCGTCTCCGTCTCCGTTTTTCTATCTCTTTATCTCTCTCTCTAAATCTCTTCTGGTAATATCTCCTCTGTCTTTGAGGCTCTTCTATTTATCTTCTCTCTCTCTCTCTCTCCATCTCTTCTTTCTCTCTCTCATCGTCTCTATTTCTATCTTCTCTCTCTCTTTTCTCCCCTTCAATCTCCCTCCCTCTCTTTTCCAGATCTTTAGGGAAAGCAACCAGCAGCGAAGGCAGCAAAGCAGTCTGAAGAGCGGGTGGGGGACCCCTGTCTGGGCAGCCTCCTGAGGAGGCTGAAGGTCAAGGTGAGGTGCAGGAGCCACAAGTGAATGTGCCGACAGAGCCAGGAGCTGGCGTGGCTGAGGTAATGTTCCGCCTAGGTGCTCAGAGGAAGGAGAAGCCCAGAGGACCTAAGCCAGTGGTCCTCAACCTTGGCTGCACATAGAATCACCTGGGAATCTTTTTAAAATCCTGATTTCTGGGCCTCATCCTCCAGAAATTCTGTTTCTTTGTTATGGGGTGAGGCCACAACATGAGTCACAAAGAAACAGAATTTCCGGAGGATGGGGCCCAGAAACCAGGATTTTAAATAGATTCCCAGGTGATTCTCATGTGCAGCCAAGGTGAGAACCACTGATCTAAGGAGAGCAGAGTGACGCCCATCACAGGAACCTGAAAAGATTCCCCAGCTCAGGGGCCACAGACCCCACAGATGAAGAAGGGACGTTTTCATCAAAGCTAAATGGCCTTTTATAATCTGATGCCCATCTTCCTGCCCGACACCTGGCTGCTGTCAGTCTCCCGTGGACGAGGAGCAGCTCTCCCCCCACACCCCCAGCCTCCCACCCGCTGGGCGCATCCCCCACACAGACCTCTCTTCCCTGGACGGTCTCCTCCCTCCCCCATCGCTATCTCCATCTCCATCACTCTCCCTCTCTCCCGCCTTCCCCGCCTCCCCCATCCCGTCTCCGTCTCCGTTTTTCTATCTCTTTATCTCTCTCTCTAAATCTCTTCTGGTAATATCTCCTCTGTCTTTGAGGCTCTTCTATTTATCTTCTCTCTCTCTCTCTCTCCATCTCTTCTTTCTCTCTCTCATCGTCTCTATTTCTATCTTCTCTCTCTGTCTTTTCTCCTTCAATCTCCCTCCCTCTCTTTTCCAGATCTTTAGGGAAAGCAACCAGCAGCGAAGGCAGCAAAGCAGTCTGAAGAGCGGGTGGGGGACCCCTGTCTGGGCAGCCTCCTGAGGAGGCTGAAGGTCAAGGTGAGGTGCAGGAGCCACAAGTGAATGTGCCGACAGAGCCAGGAGCTGGCGTGGCTGAGGTAATGTTCCGCCTAGGTGCTCAGGCAGTTGTGGGAAATTTCTTGGTACCACTCTGCCTGCCTCTTCAGAGGAAGGAGAAGCCCAGAGGACCTAAGCCAGTGGTCCTCAACCGGACCCCCGGGGATGCTGGACCCCCGGGGATGCTATGACCCCGGGGATGCTGGACCCCTGAGGATGCTGGACCCCCGGGGATGCTATGACCCTGGGGATGCTGGGCCCCTGGGGATGCTGGGACCCTGGGGATGCTGCCATCGGAACACCCTCTCCAGAGAAAAGGAAAAGGACAGTGCTGCTGCTGCTGCTTGAAATTCTGCCCTTTTTGCTACAGGCCTGAGCTGTCTCCCTGAGGGTGAGTGGGGACAAGCAGGTGAGCTGACCCAGGCTGAGAGAATGAAGCGCAGCCACACTGGGACCCTGGCCTGAGCAGGAGCGCTGCGCACTCGCACCAACTCCTAGGAAGTCACTGCTCGGTGAGTTCCATTTCTCAGTGAAGCATTCGCTGGACACACTACCTGGGAGAGGCGGCATAGAAGTGTCCTCTGGCCTCGAGGCCTGAAGACACAGCGGTGCAAGGGGGCGATTATTCTGTGTGATTGCGATTGCAGTTGAGATTGTTCTGGTTTTGGAGTTCAGGCAATAAAATGGTTCCTCACACACCCTCTCCTCCCCCCCACACCCCCAAGCTCAGCCTACACCCCTGCCAGCACCACTCTAGAACTGCTTAAAGGGAAAGGGGAGGGGAAAGAGAAACTGCTGAGGCCTCCCCGCCTCCTTTTCTGGCTCTGCAGTGTGGACTCTAGAGGTGGGGGGCGGGGAGCTCGCGTTGGAGCCAAAATAAAGACACATCCAGGTGGACAGCCTGGGTCACCTTGGACCCGCTCTCCGGGGGCAGGCTGGCTGCGTGGCTTCCCTGCGGGCCTTGCCTCTCCACTGGGGCAGCTGGGGCCAATTCTGCTGCAGAGCGCGCTCACTGAGCCCCTGCTCCCAGCACAGTGTGCAGAGCCCTGTGCTTCAACCACGTCCTGGTTATCCTTGCTGCCTAACGAGAGAGCCCACCCCGAGCTTCATGGTATGAAAACAACCGTTTATTCTGTTCACGGAGCCTGCGGGTCGGGAGTGTGGGCAGGGCACAGCTGGGTGGCTTGTCTCTGCTCCGTGCAGCTCAGGCCTCAGCTATGAACGCTGGGCCAGCTGGGAGCTGGACCCATCTGGAGGCGCCCTCACACCAGGTCTGGCCCTGCCCTGGAGTAGCTCGAGGGCTGGCTCAGCTGGAACTGTCAACCTGTGTGCCTACCTGTGCCAACCCGTGTGCCTACATGTGGCCTCCTCATGCCACTTGAGCCTCCTCACAGCATGGTGGCCCCGGGTAGTTAGGCTCCTTATATGACAGCTCGTGGCTCCAAGAACAAGTATTTCAGCAACTCAGACAGAGTGACATGGCTTTTCTGACCCAGCCATGGCCCAGTATTCCACTGGTTACGTTGTCTGAAACTGGGCCAAACCTGCCTAGTTTCAAAAAGCAAGGACACAGCCCCCACTTCTCACTGAGGGGGTGTCAGGGAATCTGCAGCGATGTCTTACAGCGCTGTCTTATTTAATTCCCACATGATAAGCTTTTCAAGGAAGTGTATTATCCCCATTTTACAGATGGGAACACTGAGGTTCAAGGAGGTTAAACAATTCAATGTACCCGACTCCATGACCTGAGCTCCAAACCACTGCCCGCCATTGCTGATGCCCTTCTCTGTTCTGGATGCTCCCCAAATCCCCCAGCCCCTCCCCAAGTCCCCTTTTTTTCCTTATCTTTTTTTGTTGGCTTCTGCCCTGCCAGTAATCAGTGAGACTCCCTCTTCCTCCCATCTGCACCTGGAGCCT
>NW_006292094.1:2397619-2400186 GCF_000327345.1 Myotis davidii | reverse complement strand
GCACCCAGCCTTCACTCTGCCCTCAGCCCGGCCTGTGGCCAGTCCTAATTGGGTAACAAAGCCCCACCTGAGTTTGAGCATCTCCTTTATACATTATCATCAGGTGCCTTCAAATAAAAACGAAAGCTTTAGGGAGACAAATAGGGGAATGGTGAAAATATTTGGAGCATAAAAAAAAACGAAAGCTTACTGGTTAATAAAGATAGCTCATAGAAATCAGCGGAAAAACAAAACACTAAGATCTCAATGGAGAAACAGTCTGAAGAGGCACACAGGTGATACATGTCAGAAAAAAACAAATGGATTGCGAACACTTGAAAATAATTTAAACGTAATTGCAATGACACTGCTTTCACCTTAAATATTCAAAAGATCCTTAAAATGAGAATCCTCAAACTGCTGCTGGAGGCTCACGCCCCAAAGGAGAGGGGCTCTCCCCGGCCACCAGGAGAGGGAGGACGCTGGTCCAAAGGTGGCATGAAGGGGTCCAGTCCCCAGCCCGCTAGATTCGCCCCAGCACCTGCTACATGTGACCGACCTACCCAGCGAGAGAGCACAGCCCGTGGCCGGTGGGCGCACAATGCAATAAGCAGGTCGTGTGTCACAGAAACGTGCGCTTGGGTCCTTTGTGATCTTACTCACCAATGTCAGCCCAATATAAATGCAATAAAACGAAACAGAAAATAAAGAAAGAAAAAGAAAGCACAGCCTGCATTCCTCTCCACCGCCACCAAACCGGTCACCAAGAGTAACCAGATTCAGCATTTTCAACCAAGGCCGAGAGAGTATGGAGGGGCCCACACGGAGAAAGACGGCCTAGGCCAGGGCCTTAAAGGGTGAGAAGAAGAAGAGGAGGATTAAAAAACAAAAATAAGTAAATACATAAAAATAAAGTTGCTGAAAAGGAAGGAAGGAAGGAAGGAAAGGAGGGAGGGAGGGAGGGAGGAAGGGGGAGAGAGAGAGAAGGAAGGAAGGAAGGAAGGAAGGAAGGAAGGAAGGAAGGAAGGAAGGAAGGAAAGGAGGGAGGGAGGGAGGGAGGGAGGAAGGAAGGAAGGAAGGAGGAAGGAAGGATGGAAGGAAGGAAGGAAGGAAGGGAGGGAGGGAGGGAGGGAGGGAGGAAGGGAAGGAAGAAAGAAAGAAGCAATATTCAACAAGTGTGCCCAACAGGCACACTGGTGTACGGCGAGAATAAAAAGAAAAAAAAAATGGCTGCGGAGTAAGTGGATGCTGCATGAACATGCTCCCAGGACCAAACTGGAATTACAACTAAAATACAGAAAAACTTCCCGAATCAACAGAAGACTCGCTGGCAAGAACCCTAGTAACCAAGGACGTAAAGTGGAGACCCGCAGAGGCTGGTAGCAGGGGTGGAGGCGCCCACAGATGGCAACTGAAGTTCCAGAGAGATATCTCTGCTGTGAAGGGGTTGCCACTGAGAACTCTGGGGTCTAATCCCCAAGCTGGGCCCCCAGCAGAGAGCACCAGAACTGAGCAGGGCACCCACATAACATCTGGCTGTGAAAAGCAGCAGTTGCTGTCGGCCAGGAGAGAAAGCTGGAAATTCAGGCACAAAAGGCCAACGCCAGGATCGGGGGCTCTGGGGTTAGAGCTCAGAAGGCAGACACCCCGGTTTCCTGTGCGGAGACATCCCACACGCTGGGGAGGCCATCTTCCTCACGCAGGCATTCGCTAAAAAGGCAGCTCTGCCTGGGGGAAGACAGCTGATCCACTCGATTGGAAAACACTTGCCACACCTTGCCGTGCGGAGATGCTCAAGCCCATTAAGAGGCGAGAATAACAATCAGCCTCCAGGCAGAAGCAATAGCCTCACTCGGTTGCAAAGAACTCTTGCCACACCTGTGGACGGTTGCCTGCAGGAAACTCAAGACAAAATCCTATCAGTCTGTAGCAGAGGCAGTTTCTGGAGGCTTTGACTCTTTGCCTGATCTAACTGGTCAAAAACAGCGTTTGAGACTGTCCTGGACTACAGATTGAGGCACAGCAGATCTACCCAATACATAGTCACAAAGTCAAACAGGCAGCCAAAATGAGGAAGCAAATAAACAACCCCCAAATGAAAGAACTAGAGAATTCTCCAGAAGATGAGATAAATGAAACCGAGATAAGAAATTTATCTGAGAGTTCAGAATAATGATGGTAAAGATGCTCAACAGCATGAAAAAAGATATAGTAACTATAAAAACAAAAATGAAGAATACATTGGAAGGAATACACAGCAGATTCGGGGAAGCTGAAAATCAAATCAGTGAATTAGAAGACAGATTTGAAAATATCACTCAATCAAAGAACCAAAAAGAAAAAAACAATTAAAAAACAGGACAGCTTAAGGGATCTGTGGGACAATGTGAAACATAACAATACTCAAATAGCAGGTATATCAGAAGAGGCAGGAAGGGAGAAGGGGATGGAGAAAGTGTTTGAAGAAATAATGGCAGAAAATTTCCCTAACATGGTAAAGGAATAGATATACAAGTCCAGGAAGCTCAGAGTACCCCAAACAAGAAGAACCCAAAGAGGACAACACCAAGACACATCATAATTAAAAT
>NW_006292094.1:2393925-2397032 GCF_000327345.1 Myotis davidii | reverse complement strand
GCAGGAGGCAGCTGATCGATGCTTCTCTCTCATTGATGTTTCTAACTCTCTATCCCTCTCCCTTCCTCTCTGTAAAAAAATCAATAAAATATATTTAAAAATAAAGTAAAATAGATGGTCAAATAAAGAGCTTCCCAAACAACAACAAAAAAGGTTAAAGGAGTACAGCACCACCAAGCCAGCATTAAAAAAAATGCTAAAGGGACTGCTGTAAGGAGAAGCCATACAGAATTAAAATGGCAATAAATAAGTACCTATCCTATATAATAAAAGGCTAATTTGCAAATTGACCAAACAGCATAACGACTGGTCAATATGATGTGCACTGACCACCAGGGGGCAGACGCTCAATGCAGGAGCTGCCCCTTGATGGTCAGTGCGCTCCCACAGGGGGAGCGCCGCTCAGCCAGAAGCTTGGCTCACAGCTGGCAAGCACAACCCTGGTGGCGACAGCCTCTCCCACCTCCGCATCAGTTGGACAACCCCCGAGGGGTCCCAGACTGCTAGAGGGTGCAGGCCAGGCTGAGGGACCCCCACCCCCACCCCCGTACACGAATTTCATGCACGGGCCTCTAGTCAATAATAACTTTAAATGTAAACTGCTCACATGAGACAATACAAGTTACCTGCCACATAATACTAATGGGATCAATACAACAAGAAGATGTAACCCTGGTAAATATATATGTACCCAATATAAGAGCATCTAAATATATATATATATAAAAAGAAACTTCTAGAGGACTTTAATGGAGAGATAGACAACAATACAGTCATTGTAGAGGACTTGAACACCCCACTGACTTCACTGGACAGATCTTCCAGACAAAAACTTAACAAGGAAACAGTGACTCGACAGGACACACTGGATCAGATGGCGTTAACTGACATTTACAGAGCCCCGAAGCTGCAGACTATACATACATTCTTCTCCAGTGCACAAAGATAGGCCACATGTTAGGACACAAAACAAGTCTCTACAAGTTCAAGAAGACTGAAATCATATCAAGCATCTTCTCAGATCACAGTGGAATGAAATTAGAAATCAATTACAATAAAAACACCCAAAAACATTCAAACCCATGGAAGCTAAATAGCATGTTATTAAACAATGAATGGGTTACCAATGAGATCAAGAAAGAAAGAAAAAAAACTTCCTGGAAACAAATGAAAATGAATACACAACAACCCAAAATCTCTGGGACACAGCAAAAGCAGTGCTGAGAGGGAAGTTCATAACACTATAAGCCTATCTCAAAAAACAAAAAAAATCAACAATAAACTATTTAACCCTACAACTTAAAGAACTAGAAAGAGAACAATAAGAAAATCCCAGACTAAGTAGAAGGAAGGAAGTAATAAAGATTAAAGCAGAAATAAATGACATACAGACTAAAAAAATAAAATAAAATAAGTCAATGAATCCAAGAGCTGGTTTCATTGAAAGGATAAACAAAATTGATGAATCCTTAGCCAGACTCATCAAGAAACAAAGAGAGAGGACCCAGAAAAATAAAATCAAAAACCAAAGTGGAAAAAGAAAAAAGAACAAAAGTGGAGAAGTAACCATTGACACCACAGAAGTACAATCGATTGTCAGGAAATACTCTGAACAACAAGCTGGACAATGTGGATGAAATGGACAAATTCCTAGTAAAATACAATCTCCCAAAACCGAATCAGGAAGAATCAGAAAACCTGAATAGGCCAATGACAACTGAGGAAACTGAAGCAGTCATCAAAAAGCTCCTGGCAAGCAAAAGCCCAGGTCCAGACGGCTTCACAGGGGAGTTTACCCAACATTCAAAGAAAAACTAATAGCTATATTCCTCAAACTATTCCCAAAATCCAAGAGGAAGGAACACTTCCAAACTCTTTTTATGAGGCCAGCATTACCTTAATTCCAAAACCAAATAAAGACACTACAAAGAAAGAGAATTATAGGCCAATATCCCTGATGAACATAGATGCTAAAGTCCTCAACAAAGTATTAGCAAATCGCATCCAGCAATATATTAAAAAGAGCATACACCATGACCAAGTGGGATTTATTCCAGGGATGCAAGGCTGGTACAATATCCACAAATCAATAAACATGATACATCACATAAAAAAAATTGAAAGACAAAAATCACACGATCATAGCAATAGATGCCAAAAAAGTATTTGACAAAAATCCACCACCCGTTTTTGATAAAAACTCTCAGCAAAGTGGGAATAGAGGGAGCATATCTCAACATGATAAAGGCCATATGTGACAAATCCACAGCAAACATCACACTCAATGGGCAAAAACTAAAACCATTTCCCCTAAGAACAGGAACAAGACAGTGATGTCCGCTTTCACCACTCTTATCAACATAGTACTGGAAGTCCCAGCCACAGCGATCAGACAAGAAGAAATAAAAGGCATCCAAATTGGAAAGGAAGAAGTAAAACTCATTAGTCGCAGATGACATGATATTGTACATAGAAAACCCTAAAGATGCCGCCAAAAAACTACTAGATTTAATACAGGAATTTGGCAATGTAGCAGGATACAAACTCAACACCCAAAAATCGATGGCTTTTTTATACGCCAATAATGAATACTCAGAAAGAGAAACTAAACCAGCAATCCCATTGACCATTACAACAACAAAAATTAAAATACTTAGGAATAAACTTAACCAAGGTGGTAAAAGACCTGTATTCAGAAAACTACAGGATGTTGGAAAAAGAGATAGAAGAAGATATAAACAAGTGGAAGAATATACCGTGTTCATGGATTGGTAGAATCCACATCATTAAAATGTCCATACTAAACAAGGCAATCTACAGATTCGGTGTAATCCCTATTAAAATACCAAAGGCATATGTCACAGAACTAGAACAAATGCTCCAAAAATGTATATGGAACCAAAAATGCCCCAGCAATTTTGAGAAAGAAAAACAAAGTTGGAGGAATCACAATACCAGATTTCAAGCTCTACTACAAAGCCACCATAATCAAAACAGCCTGGTACTAGGACAAGAACAGGCATATAGATCAATGGAACAGAACAGAGACCCCAGAAATCGACCCAAGCCATTATGCTCAATTAATATTTGACAAAGGAGACAAGAGC
>NW_006292094.1:2391343-2392915 GCF_000327345.1 Myotis davidii | reverse complement strand
CCATAGAAATTAAATATATTTAAATAGAATATAAAGTTAGTCATCTAGGCACTATGGCACATATGTGGGCCTTAATCTATTCCTACATAAAATCCTATGCAGCTAACCTCAAGTATGGCCCATAGTGCTCAGAAAATGTTTAATTCCTATCTGGGCGATTTTCTGTTGGTTTACCTTAGTATAAAATTAGAAACATATTTTATAAGTCCTTAATCTAATAAAGTCAGCAATCACTATAAGACCTAGTTACTGAACCTTCTGTATGTTAAGAATTGTGCTAAGCTCTTTTAGATACACAAAAGAGACAGAATAAAACTATCTGCTCTGGCCCTGACTGGCTTGGCTCAGTGGATAGAGGGTCAGCCTGCAGACTGAAAGGTCCCAGGTCTGATTCCAGTCAAGGGCATGTGCCTTGGTTGTGGGCACATCCCTAGTGGGGAGTGTGCAGGAGGCAGCTGATCAATGCTTCTCTCTCATGGATGTTTCTAGCTCTCTATCCCTCTCCCTTCCTCTCTGTATAAAATCAATAATATATATATATATATTTTAAAAAGTATGAGAAGAAGATTCAGAAATGCCGCCTCGCCCCCCTGAGGGAGAAAGGTGACGCCTTCCCGCGGCATTTCCGCGCATGGTTTCTGTTTGGACAAAGGGACCCTGGCACGTGAGAACCCGCATTTTCCCAAGGCCTGCAGGCCCGGCTGCGTTCGGTGGGTGGTCCTCTCCGCAGCCTGAGTAATCCGCATGATCCCCGGCAAGTTGGAAGGGAGCAAGTCTGTATGGAAGCCAAGAAGGGCTCTCCCCTCCCGCTTCCCGGGGGAGGAGCCCAGCGTCCTGCTAGGCTGGAAATGAAGAATGCTGCGTCCCAGGTACCTGGCTGGTTTGTTCTCACGTTTATGGGGTGAGAGCAAGGAGGGGATTGAAAAGGGTTTCTTATTGTTGTTTGGATTATAAAAGACACACACACACACACACACATACACACACAAACACAGACCAGATACAACTGGCTTTGAAAATAGAAACAAAAAAATGAGGAGCTGCAGGAGCTTGCTTACACATCCCATGAGGAGCCTCTGGCCGCCGGCGGTGGACACCCCTAAAATCACTTCTGTGCAGGGCCTGGCCTGCAGACCTCCGCGGAGGGTGCAGCAGGGGAAGGGGAAGCCCATTGGCCACAGGCCATTTGCAGAGGTTGGAAGACCGGCCAGGGTCCTGGCAGATTCGGGGTCCCGCCACCGATCTTTAGGGCTTCCCTCCCCAATACCAGTCGCCTGGAGGTTGGTGAAACCTCACCTAACCTGGCGCCCAGTAGGCGCCTCCCAAGCCCCTGCTGCCCTCCCCACCTGATAAACCGGCTTTTCCTGGGACGCGAACAAGGTTTCCCAGCGGCCGCCAAAGCGCGGCCCTCAGCGAGCCTGTCGCCCAGCCCGTCTATTTCCGTGGTAGGAAGAGAAGCACACGCCCGCCCACCCCCGTGTTCACCAGCGGGCGCCCCCAGACCCGTCCATCTCAGCCTGTTTGTTAGTTTCCTCCCGGCTGGTGGGGAGCTCTAGGACCCGCACCTTCAAC
>NW_006292094.1:2389256-2391234 GCF_000327345.1 Myotis davidii | reverse complement strand
CTTTGGGGACAACAGCGGGGACGGGAGATAAGGTGACATACCAGAGCAGATTTGGTGCGCGCGCCGATACTCCTCGGCCGGCAGGAAACGCGGAGCTATTTAAAAGACCCTATCGATTACTTTATCTTCCCCGGAGGAAAGCTTCTTGCCGAGAGACAAAAGAGGTTCCCTACCTCGAGAGGCGAGGCCACCGGCCTCCACGCTCAGCTCCGCGGAGGGCTCCCCGGCGGCGCCCGCTCAGGGCGCGGAGAGCGCGGGACACTCGCGCCGAGGTCGGCGCTGGAGGCGGCGGAGCGGAGAGGAGCGGGCGGGCCGCTCACCCCCAGCCCCTGAGCCCGTGGAAGAACGTCCGCCGTGTGCGCTTCAACGCGCGCAAAAAAGAGTGTGCCCCTGAGGTGCGTGTGTACAGCCGTGTCGTTTGCGCATCTTGAAAGCGCACCAGTGAACACATGCAAAGCGGCCCACAGACCTAACCCTACAGTGTAACCGCTCCCTTGTGCTCCTTTAAGGGCCTGAGCGTCCACAACTGTCATGTGGACCCCGAGCGTGTGCGGCTGTGTCAGCACAACCCTGACCGTGCGCTCCATCGGGTTTGATCCCCGCGTCTCACCAATGGGTCTGGAGCGCGAAGCGCGCTCGGAGGTACCCGGCGGCTGCACTGATGCGCCCTGGGACCCGCGGCTCCGTGGCCCCCGGCCCCGGTGCCAGGCCCCGGCTCAGGGCTCAGTAAATGCCCACTGGGCCCAATTGCCCGGAATCAAGGGTGTTTCTCCTGCAGCAATTTGTCTTCTGGGCGTTCGCCGTGCGCCCCGCCCCCGCCGGGGAAACCGCTGCGGTTCTGTTTTGGGGGTTTTGCTTGTTCACCACCGTCCCCTACCCACGCTGCGCAGGTCGGGAGAGAAGATGGAGGAAGGTGCGGGGGACGGAAGCGCGGGCCTCGGGGCCCTCCATCGCCGCTGACCGGCCATTCGCAGCTTCAGTTCCACACAGACCAGGCCCCAGCCACCCCGGGTGGGGACCTGCGGGGTGTCCCCCGCCCCGGGAGGTCCGGACGCAGGGGGGCCGCCGCTGCACTGCCCTGTGGGCCGGCAGCCCCTCCGCTCTGGGCAAAGCCGGCGGCGGGTCGCCCTGCGGCTGCTCCCAACCCTGCACCGGGCGGCTCCCGGGCCATCCACCTCCCGGCACCCGCCCCGCACACCCACCGGCAGGTGTGCACCGGCCCGGGAAATCCAGCTCCCTCTCCCCGGTGTTCCGAGTCGTGGTCCCTCGGACTCGACTGTCACCTGATTTTTCCAGCAGTGACCTTCGCCTGCGGGACCCAGAAGGACCGGATCCAGCTCGGATGCCTCCGCCTCCCCGGGCCGATTTCGCCGAAGCGGTTCGCAGCCAGGGACGGGGGAGGGACGCAGTGGGGCGAGGGGAACAGGCAGGTGACAGCTCCACGTTCAGGAGAAACGACAACCACGGGCGTTTGAAAGCGACGCCCTCCGCGCTGTCGAGCCCTAATGCGGGTCCGAAAAGCGGGTCACGTCTCCTGGCGCAGGGAAATTTGGTTCTAGAAACATACCCACAGCACGAGAAAGTGACAGAGGTACCAAAGTAAGACTGGCAAAGGCAGCAATGCAAAGAGTCCGCCAACTTCGCTCTCAGAAAAGAAAAAATCAATCTACAGTGATACTTAATTTGCAGAAAAGGATATGCTTTTTAAAAGCTGGTGACCACCTGGGTGGTGTGGGAATTAGCTGCCAAGGGGGGAGGCGGTGCATATTTTGGGGGGAGGTGTATTTTGAGGGGGGTTTGGGGAGTGGTGTATTTTGGGGGAGCGTATATTTTGGGGAGTAGTGTTTTGGGGGATGTATATTTTGGGGGTGATGCATTGTTTTGTATCTTGATGTGGAGGTCCTTACAGGGGCTTGTCTCCTCTGCACCTAAACTGTGTTCATTTTGTTCTAGGAATATTATGCCTCAATAAAGTTGA
>NW_006292094.1:2387433-2389144 GCF_000327345.1 Myotis davidii | reverse complement strand
GTGTGTGTGTGTGTGTGTGTGTGTGTTACTTCTTTTGTTTTTTGTCATTGTTTTGTTTTTAGCGTGCATTACTTATTCAGAATATATAAGTAGGATATTCGGTGATGTGAGTGTGAAACAATTATTAAGAAAACCAACTAAGACAGGAAGGGATGATAGAATAGGCTCTAAGAATATTTAAAACAAACAAACAAACACCCAGGCTGTCCACGCCGAGGACTATTTTGGAAGGGGGGTATCTCTCTAGTGATCAGTTTGTTTTATTTGGGTTTTGCTCATCTGGTTAACACACCAACGAAATATGAGGCCGGGGACCTTTCCCAGTGTTTCCCTGTGGGGTGGGTGGCTCTCACCTCCTGGGGGACGCCCAGGGGAGAGCAGGGCAGAGGCCGCAGGGCAGGAGGGCGGGCGTCCAGCTGCTGCTCCGGCTCCAGCGGCAGGTGAAGTCCCGCTTGCAGCGAAGCCTGGGCAGCCCACAGCTCTGGGAGAAGGCGGCCGGGCTCAGGAGCTCTCCGGCAGGTAGAAGCTAAGCTGCCCACAGGTCCCAGCGGCCAGGGGGTCCCTGGTGACCGGAGAGGCCCCGAGGCCACACGGCCTCCATGGGGCTAGTGGCTAACTGCGGGTCTCATCTGTTTGGGGGAGCCAGGCATGAAATACCTCCATTTATCACCCTGGATGACAGGGAAGTCACGTGTTTAGGACCGAGGCTGATCTGGTCCGGATTCAGAGCTATTTCATAGAGATTTTATGGAGGCTAGCCCTCAAGAGACAGATGGACTCTAGGTCAGAGGCCAGGCCAGGGAAGAGGAAGTGCCAGACTCCTCCATGGCCCAGGGCAGGGCCTGGGTGGGGAAACCACCCCTGGGGGTACCGGGCCCTGGGGTTAGCCTCACCACAGCCACGGGACCCCAGAACTTCACCCAGCAGCCAGCACTGCCGAGCCGGGGCTGCCTTCCCGGTGCGCTCACCTGTGATTCCTAAACCCCAAGGTGAGGGCTGGGGCCCAGAGATGTGCATTTTCACACACACCCCAGGGGACTCTGGCCTAGATACTTCTACAGCCCCAAGAGTTCCTACCCTGTTTATGAAGGCAAAACTTAATTCCCTACATTTAAAAACCTCTGTAAGACAATACATGCATGTGGAAAAAACAACAAAAAAATGGAAGGAAATTGTCCTGGAAAACATACTGTGGAGAGTGTTCTGTTTTATTCCTGACCCTGTTCCCTCCCCCAGAAGCTATCATCACCATCTTATCCTTCAAAACCCACCTACGCCTATGCTCCATTTAACATTCAAATTATGCCACTTGGTTTGATATTTAATGCATCTCAAAATGTAGCCATAAGAGGACACATAGATGTAACAAATTCTTTCTCAGGCTGCTAAGCAGTCTGTTCTATTGAGGGGCATTTTTTAAAGCGGTCCCCTAAAGTAGATTTTTTTTAATGTTTTGGTTCTTTAAAAAATAAAAAACTCAATAAAAGAGTCTTCTGATGTGCATATACCTATAGAATAGTCCTAGAAGTGGAAATACTTATTCAAAGGGCTTATGCATTTTTAATTTTAATAGTACAAAATTGCTCCAAAGAGAATTATATTATCAACAATACCAAAGGGTGAGTAGGCAGAGCAATTATCAAAGTTTTGGTATTTGCCAATCTGATAAATGAAAACATTTGTCTCTTTGTGTTTTCATTTTCCTTTCTTT
>NW_006292094.1:2380729-2387340 GCF_000327345.1 Myotis davidii | reverse complement strand
CCCCCAGGACTCCACCACCCTATTGTCCATGAGTTATGCATATACGCATACAAGGTCTTTGGTTGATCTCTTCCCCACCCCCACCCCCAACTTCCCTCTGAGATTCCACAGGCTGTTCTTTCTTCCTTCCTCCCTCCCTTCCTTCCTTCTTCCTTCCTTCCTTCCTTCCTTCCATCCTTCCTTCCTTCCTTCCTTCTTCCCTTCCTTCCTTCCTTCCTTCCTTCCTTTCTTCCCACCAGCAAAGTTCAGCTATTCTTGGCCAATTTTCAATTGTTTTCTTGACTCACTTTCTTATTGATTTACAAAAACTCTTTCCATATTGTGGAGATCAGCCATTTGTTTCTTGTCATTATTTCTAGCATTTGACCTGCATGTTGTCTTCTCTTTGAATCTATTTATGGCATTTGGGGCTGTGCACAAGTCTAGGTCTTTAGTTCTCCTCACCTGCTCCCCCAAATATACAGACACTCCCGATCTCCAGCACCTGCATGTTCCATTTCTTAGGTTTAAATTGTAATCCACCTGGACTGGAACAGGTTTGGTGTAAGAATAATCCATTTTCCTTTCCCCTATCACTTTCACTTTGTCTGGAATGGGTGTTGCTGTATGGACCACACTCCCCCCAATAGCAGGACATCAAAATTCCCATCTCACCAGTTTCACTTTGTAGATTAAATACCCACCAACACGCCTTCCCACACCTCCCCACCCCTCCCACTGCCCAGGTGAGTGAGTCCAATAACAACCTGGGGTGTTTCCCAGAACATCACAGCCAGGAACGGGCCTCATACCACCAAGGACACAGACATGAAACTGGTGACCAGAGAAGGGGAAAGATGTGCTCCAGGTCAGCCAACCATGAGAGAGGCAGGACCAGAACCCAGCACCGGTGCAGAGTCTAGTCCAGTGGTTCCCAACGCGGGGCCCATGCCCCTCAGGGGGGCCATTTGATTTTTAAGGGGGGCAATTGGAGAATGAGTTATTAACAGTGAACTGTTGGCATTTCTCACGCTCCTAGGGGCCTCATAGACAGGATGTAAATACATACTGTGACATAGTTATGCATCTCAGTTCTCTATTACATGTTGTTTGCTATTTTTTCATGTCACTCCATATTATTTTTTTTAACAATTTCTTAGTGATTTCTTCCCCGGTACTTCAACTGTCCTTTCGATCTTTTTCTCTTTCATGGATGCCATGTTCTTTGGAGGCTTGTTTAGACCACATGAATGGGCCTTTAGCCTTCCTCCATGTGAATAGCAGCTCACTTTTTGAATAATAAGAATTCTATGGGGGTGGGGCATCAGGGGTTTAGAGATGCGTAGGTGGGGCGTGGCCAAGAAAAGGCTGGGAGCCCTGGGGTGGTCCAGCTCTGCCTCCTTCAGGGTCCGTATGTCTGTGCAACCCCAGCGCCTTGTGCGTGGTGACACCCGGTCAGTGTGGGTGAAGGATTCAAGGACTCGGGCCCAGCAGCTGATGGTGACGGGGCTATGGAGCCACGTGAGCTGAGTGGGCTGAGTGGAAGTTTCAGCCCATGCTTCAGCCTTTCCCCTCAGGGCCTCCTCCACACACACAGACAACACCCACCCACCAGATCCGCCCCTGCTCTCCCCTTCTGAGGCTCCTGGGCCCTTCCTATGGCCAAGCCGCTTTGGACAGACAGCCATGCAAGCAGTGCAGGGGGCGTCCTGCCTGGCCCAGCTGGCAAGCAGGGGCTCACTGTGGAGCACAGGCAACCAAGAGCCAGGGAGATGGGAGGCCTCGGTAACAGGAAGAAGGTATTTCAGGGCTCTGCTCGGGCTGCCCAGAAAGCAGGCCAGCTGTGTGATTTGTGGGATCCCGTGCGAAATGAAAATGTGGAGCCGACTGTTGGAAACATGAAGAACCTGGAGACAGCAGCGGTAGAGCTGGGGGCCCTTCTGAGCGCCAGGTCTGTGGGAACACACAGGTCCCAGCCAGGAAGCCGGCCTGCAGGGAAGGGGGGGGCGTTACCTATGGGGGAGGGGAGACCAGCGTCCTCCTGGGCCGCCAAAGGTTCCCATTTTAGGGTGAAGTGGGCTGGGGGTCATTCATAATAGCCAAAAGGCGGAAAGAACCCAAGTGCCCATCGACCGATGAACATAGAAACAGAACGTGCTCTATCCACACAACAGAATATTATTCAGTCATAAACAGGAACAACACACTGAGACATGCTACTGGGATGCATCTTGAAACACAGTAGTCAGTTAATGAGGCCAGTAATAAAAGGCCACCTTCGATACGATTGCATTTGTATGTGACGCCCAGAGGAGGCAAATCCATAGAGACAAAAAGTCCATTGGTTTATGGCTGTCTAGCGCTGGGGAGGCGGGAGATGGGGAGGAGGAGAGAAAATGTCCTAAAATTGTGTGATGGTCACAGAAATCTGTAAATAGCCTAAAAATCATTGAATTGTATACTTTGAGTGGGCGAATTGTTTATGAGAATTACATCTTAATAAAGCTGTTACCAAAGGAAGGGGAAGCTGGAAGCGGGGATGGAGGGGGAGGAGGAGGGGAGGGATGGGGGAGAGTGCATCTGGAACTTCTTCTCATTCTCTCTAACCAGCTGTAGTCCCCCTTGCCCATAAAGGTTTTGGGGAACCGGGCATCCCAAATCCAGCAGCCTGGACCTCCTCCTCTAGCTGCGTTGGTGGGAGAAAGGGGGCGTCTTGACCTCCCTGCCCACCCCCCAAATCGGTTTGGCGCTAAGAGGCAGCGCCTGCAATAAAACATTGGCAACTCTGTAGTCAGTGCCGTGTTCAGAGGCTGACGCTGTCACTTCCCATCCGTGTGACCTTGGGCAGGTCACTTCACCTCTCTGGGCCTCCTTCCCCTTGTAGAGCCGTCGAGATAAGAGCCCAGCGGGGACACCGGTGACAGCCTGTGGCTCACCCAGGGGGCGGGCAAGGAGCGGCCGCAGGAGGGGGAGGATTTGGTACCGGCTACGCCGCCTGAACCGGGCGCACCCCGACTCTGCAGGAGCCTAGGGCCAGGGCGGCAGCCCCCGGGATCGCCCCTGCCCCCAGCCCCGGCCCGGAAGGCAGCCAGGGCGGCGGAGGGGCCCTGCGGCCAGGCCGGGAGCCGGGGCCGCAGCCGCCGCGGCTCATCCATCAGCCGGACGAAGAGCAGAGGCGCGCTCTCGGCCCTCTGTTTGCTTTCTCGCCAATTATTGCCGCGCCTCGGCCCCTTTGTTGATACAGTAGTCCCCAAAAGTGCTAATGTTCATTTATCAGGGGGCCCGCCCGGGACTCCGCGAGTTGCGATTCTTCCCAAAATATAAACACGGGGCGAGCGTCCCAGACAGAAACCCCCATCTGTTTCCCCGGCGCGGGCCCAGAGCGAGGCGTTGTTGAAGATAAAGCCGCGGATAACGCCGCCTGTCTCCAACGCACGTCTCCCCGGCGCATTAATGACATTCCCGGTTATAGTGCCAGCTTATCTCTCAATTAATCATATATACCTTGTGCGGCCGGCCCGGGCTGATGGCAGGAGCTGGAGGCCCGCTCGGCCCGCGCCGATCGCTTTTCAATTAATAATGTTTTATGTGCGCGGGACGCGCCCGAGTCGTCCTGGGACTCGGCGCATCTGAAAGCACCGGTTCTTTAAGCGGCACGAAAACGGACGGGTGCATTTTCGATCTCTCCTCTCGGCCTCCTCTGGCTCCCTCCCGGCCTGGCTCTGGGCTGACGGCTGTTTGTTTGTCCTGCTGGTTTGGCCAAAGCGCTGCTCGGCCGAGACGGCCGGGCGGGTCCGCCGCCCCTGGGAAGGGAGACGGTCCCGGTGGGGCAGGAGAATCCGGTTTCGTCCCTCCCCACCCCCAACCATTTCAGCGTCTGTTTAAAGAAAACAAAACCTTTTTCCCCCCTTGAGACAGAAACAGAGAGCCCTGCAAATAAAAGCTAGAGATTGCTCTTGGGCGTTTCTATGCGGAGACCAGCGTGGGTCACCCGCCCCAATTTCGATTCTGCCCCTATTTACCCGTTTTCCCTCGCTCCCTCTTTCCCGCAGCGCTAAGGACTGTTTTAGAGCCACAAGAAATTATTCTGGGACTTGGGGGGTGGGGGCGGAGAGAAGTCGCTAATTTTGTCCAAATAGGGAGGGTTTTCTTTCCTCCCCTCTTCATGACACCTGACCCGCAGGTCTGTCAGCCCTGGAAAGCCCCAGCCCGAAATCAGTGACAAATCCTCACCGCCTTGATTTGCATAGGAAATGCTAATTTTTCCTCCCCCCGCCGCCAGAACTATCTCTTTAAAAACAAACAAACAAACAAAACACCACCAAAAAAAAAAACCCACTAAAAGCAGGGATCCCGGATGCAGCCTGTGTTCCCCATTAAACGGTAATATTTCAGGCGTGGGCTCGCACTAATCTTTCAAACTGTCATCGCGAGCCGCCTGGCAGCCCATTCACTTAGCAGAGCTCCCAGGACCCTCGCTCCCAGCTCTTTTCAGCGAGACGTTTAATTGAATCGGATGTGGCTCGTTTGCCAGACGTCACCGCCTCGGCCAGAGGCACCCTCTCCCACTCCCCAAAAAGCAATCTTCAAAGGCGAGGCGGCCCCAAGCAAGGTTAGCTGAGAGCAATCAGTGTAACATTGGCCAAACCCTGGAGAGAAAGGGACAAGGAGAGGCTGCTGGCGTGCAGACCCAGCCGCGGAGGAGCTGGGCCGGGGGCTTGGAGGCGGGCGGGCAGGGGTTCCTGGGCCTGGTTAGCCCCACAGGCCCCTCTCCACAAGCCCATCTAACCGCGCGTGGGTCCTGGCTGGAAAACTCGTGAGATTCGGCTGCCACGGCCCAGGCCCAGCACTGGCGTCTAAAAGCCGGGGTCGCAGCTCCTAGCCTCCCCGACCGGGAGCGGGGCTCCGCTCTCCTGCGCCCTCCTCCCAGGCCACAGGCCCTGGGAGTGTGGCTTTGATGGGGAGCTGGGCAGGTCCCAACCTCAGGCCTATGCTAGGCTCCACCGGAGCTGCCCCCAGCAAGGCTCACCATTTTGCTCCGGCCTTCTGGGCAGACAGACGTCACCCTGTCCCCTGCTTTGTGCCTTCCCTCTGCGCCTTGGGCGCGAGTTCTGCATGAAGTCTGGGCCCCAGCCGGGCCCTTAGCTCGCCTTGGACCCTTTGCCGCCTTACTTCTAATCCGAGCGTTTCTTACCCCAGTTCCCACTCACCCTCTGAGTGCTGCCCTCTGAGTCTCCATTCTCAGCAAGTGCCCATTCCCACCCGCGCCCAGGGTCCTGGGAAACTGATGCCTTTTCCCTGACAAGCCTCCCCATCCCCATCCCCATCCCCATCCCCATCCCCATCCCCATCCCCATCCCCATCCCCATCCCCATCCCCATCCCCATCCCCATCCCCATCCCCATCCCCATCCCCATCCCCATCCCCATCCCCATCCCCAGAGATAGTTAGGTGGCCACCTTAACCTGGGACCATTCCCCCTGCCAGAACCGCCTTGAAATTGCACACACAATAGAGCACCTCTCTTTAGAGTTCTGGGGGCAAGGGCAAGGCCAGAAGCCTGCATCAGAGCTCCTGGTACCCAGGCCCGGAGGCGACTGCCTGGGATCCGACCGCCAGTAGCCATAGCCGGGACTCCTGAATTATTGGCAGATTTGTCCTACAGAAGATCCTACTTTTCTGCCTCTGGGCTACAAATTAACACCCCCTCCCGCCCTGCGCTTCCCCCATGCGCCTGGCCAGACGGGTGCCAGGGTGCCCCACTGGGATCTGGCCCAGAGACCTGAGAGAAATCCTCCCCAGCTGTGCTCAGAGGTGCCCCGCCCGCCTGCGAGCTAAGCCAGGGCTGGAGCCTGCGGCCTGGGGGCTGGCAGAGGCCTGGGCCCTCCCCGCTAGGAAGGGTGGGTGGGGAGAGGAAGGCAGTAATGATGAAGAAACTAGAGCCCCCAGAAGCCCCCTCTCCTCTGGGAAGCTGTTTACCGGCTGGGATTCTGGGTTTGTTTCATTATGAAGGGGTGGGGGTCATCTCTCTGGGAGGAGGAGACTGGCAGTGATGAGCCCCCTGGAGCTGTGAGTGTACGACTCCCACACCATAACTCCCATCTTGCCTTTCTGCTTGGCACACCCAGGAGCCCCCTGGGAAAAGGGGGACTACTGGGACATGGCTGGCCCTGTAGGCCAAGCCAAGCAGAACCCCCAAATTGTCCAGAATCTGCCCCTCCTGCCATCACCCCAGGGTAACACTCCTTTCTGGTCGTGTTCAGTTCTCCGCCTTCAGCAATGAGGCCGTTAGGACTCCCGGACATGGCCCTCCCTGCGCAGCTCCCACCCGGGCCTTCACTCTCCCTTCCACTTCAGGTGCTGGGGGACATTTCATTTCCCGATCTGGCGGATTCAGAGAAGAATCGGGTTCTTTCTTCCCTGTGACTGCGCCCCAGTGGGGTTTTAGGCCAACACTGTGGGGGAATCTCAGGCTCCCCGAGCACAAGGAGAGCCTGCCCAGTGTGTCGAGGCCCCTTTAAAAAGCTAAGCAGGATCTTTTTTTTTTTTTAGCCGAATGACTATATTAGGTGACACGAAACTGCTCATCGCTCCTGTCAACAGGGCCCCTGGCCCAATGGCACGCTGAGTCC
>NW_006292094.1:2379161-2380549 GCF_000327345.1 Myotis davidii | reverse complement strand
ACCCGCGCGCCTATGGCGACCCCGACCCGGCCAAGGACCTTCGAGCCGATAAGAAAGGTGAGGAGGGAGCACCAGGTCCTTCTCCTGCCCGAGTCGCTTTTGTCCCCAGACCCCGCCACCAAGGAACTCGGCCTGGGCGGAGGGCGGGCGCAGGGCTTTCGGAGTGAGAAGCAACAGCGTAGTGCGGCCCTGGCACCCGAGTCCAACCGGAGGTTTAGAGAAAATGCTGGATTGAGATGATTAGAAACAGGAGACAAGGTGTGTTTGTTTGTTTTTAATTTTTGGGCCTAACAAAGCCCGGGGCAGCAGCAAGCAGCCCTGCGCCTGGGTTTGTTCCGAGGTGGCGATCTGTGTGTGGTAGAACAGAGATTCTCTGTATCAGGGTTGTTTTAAAAACCTCTTTGGGGCATAGGGTTTTGTTTTGGTTTTGTTTTTTTGTTGTTGGGGGTCTGACGAAAACCGATAACGAAATTTAAATGCCGCGCACCAACCCTGCTTTTGCGCACCATCAGAGGAGGGTCCAGGACCTCCCGCAGCCCAACCATAACCCGCGTTTCTGGGACTTTTCCTCCTTTGTTCCAGGAAAGAGGAATCTTGGGAACAAGGGCCTTGCTTTCAAGATGGGGATGCTGCGGACTCCCAGGGACCTGACTTACTGGCTGTATTTTTCCAGCACCATTTCCTTATGTGCCCAGGGCTGAGTTCTCCCCTGAAAAACGTTAGAAAATACCGCGCCACGGAAGGTGCGGGCGGTGGAGGAGTAACTGGGAAGCGGCCGGTCGTTGCGCCTGCCATCCCAGCAGTGGGGGAGGCTGGCCGGGCGCAGAAGAGGGCGCGTTGGGGACACCTTGGTTCAACGCGGAGTCCGCGCAAACCGGGGAGCCAGGGCCGCGGGCGGCGCAGCTGCTGTGAGCCCGGAGAGGGCCGCTGGGTGAGCCCGGGAAGGTTTGTCCGGGACAGAGGCAGCCGCTCACAGATGCTGGGCGCTTGGCGGGCTGAAGTGCTCGCCACCGATTCGAATCCAACTCGAGCGCGCAAGCAGCACCGGTTCTGGGGCCGCCTGCCCACCGGGGCTCTGGGTGCTGCACACACCCAGGCCGGCCGCGCGGGCACCTTAGCTCACCGAACCCACACCTCTGGGCCTTGTGTCTGTGGTTCCGTAATTGTGAGATAATGTGCCCGACCCTAGGTGAGGCCTCCTCTCTCTATCGAACCGAAGTGGCGCTAATCAAACTCACCCCAGGGCAGCGTCCGGTTTTGTTTTCTTTGCAGCAGGAAACCTTAGGTCACTGTCCATCTCCCCACCAGCAAGTGAACCGCCCGAGGACAGGGGCCGCTCCGGTGCCCAGAGCCAGGCCTGGCACGGGGCAGGCCTGCAGCAAATGCCA
>NW_006292094.1:2376819-2378235 GCF_000327345.1 Myotis davidii | reverse complement strand
CCCCCTCCCTCCCGTATTTATGTTTTTACCTGTTGCTGTAAGTCCTTGAGAATCCCCTTCCCATTAAAGAGAGTGCGCTGACCCTACGTGTGCTTCTTTCCACTCAGGGCGCGTGGGAAACAGAAGCTGCAGGTGTAGGCAGTCCATCAGCAGATCGATATAATAGCAAGCCGTGCGTCCCCTTGGTAACGCCTGGGTTGTCTCTTGTACCCTCCAACCACCCGGAAAGATGGCGCTGTTTGAAACGCTCAGTGGACCAAGGCTTGAGGGGGTTTAGTGATGCCTCGGGCAAACAGCCGGTCCTGGCAGAACGCAGGTTCAGAGACCAAGAGCATCTGCTCAGAGCTCCCAACCATGCCTCCTGGAACCCTACTGTGTGCGGGGCACTGCTCCAGGTGCTGGGCATTACATGGGGAGCAAGTGGACCCAGGCCAAGGAGGTGGGAGGGCACCATAACTCCTCCTGCTTAGAAAAAATGCCTCGGCCATTTTACAGACGGAAAAACCAAGAACCAAAGCCCTTTCCCAGCCGCCCAGAGCCCTGCAGCCCAGCGGTACTCCAGGAGAAAGGCCTGGGTCCCGTGGCTGGTGCCTCACCCGCTGCTCCGCTGGGCAAGGGCAGAACCTGGCCCACAAGAGATGTCCCGCCAGCCTGGGGCCACGTGAATTCACCCGTCAGGGAACCCCTTCCCCTGGGCAGTTAGGAAACGCGCAGTGACCCTGACAAAGCAGTGCTGCTGCTGCGCGGGGTTCGCAGGGGGGAAAGCGAGGCCGGAAGCCCTGGCTGTGGGCTGCGCATGACATGCCTCCGAGTTTCCTCTGGAAAGTGCGGGTGGCAAGAGTGCTTCTCTCCGAGCCAGGTCCCTTGGCCTGACCTTCAGCTCCTCCATCCGCCGCCCCCAGGGTGGGAGGACAGCCGGTTCTTTAAAAGGAAGAACGGGAGGGAGTCAGGCCCTGCATTTCCTTGGAATATGGGTTTTCTGTGGTTTTTCTGGAATCGCTGGGCTGGCCGCCTGGGGCACCAGGCATGGGGGTGGCAAGAGCTCTGGTCCAAGTCAAAACATGGCTTCTAGTTCAGGGGTGCGCCCAGGAGCCTTCCTGCTGCAGGACCGGACCGGGCCACGCTGCCCATGCCCGTTGTGTCCTCTCTTCCGAGAAGGGCTACCCTCAAGCTTGCCCAGCCGCCTGCGGGAGGGGACAGTGCAGGTGCTCCGCCTCTCCGGGTGTAGGGGTAGAGGGTGCTCGCAGTTCACCTTCGCAGGGTCCTGGTTGCGCTGTGGGAAGGAAGGGGAGCAGGCTGAACTCAGGTCTGGGCTCTGGCCCGGCTTGACTGCCCTTGGCTGTCAGGTCCGAACCGGGCTGGCGGGCGGGCGAGGGCCAGGGCAGGGGGTGTGTTCAGCTCAGCAGGGCATTGCCT
>NW_006292094.1:2376180-2376782 GCF_000327345.1 Myotis davidii | reverse complement strand
GGTGCGGCGTGGTCCCTTCTCCAGGAAGAGCCCCTGAGGCTCCTGGACCAGCTCGGAAGCCCTGGCCACCCTCCCACCAGGCGGCCCGCCCGCAGCCTCTGCAGGAGCCTCGCTCCCGGGACGCCCGGAGCTCTTCCTGCCTGGGACCCCGCCTGGGACCCAGCCTGGGACCCTCTCCGTCAGGCCCAGTGTTGGCCCGCGTCGCCCTGGGTCTTCGCCTTCCCCTTGTCCGCAGTGATAGTCCAGGTAACACTGCTTTCACTCAACCTTACAACGCGAGGGGTTCTCTGCGGTGCCCTCCTCCGTGCCATCCCGCGGGGACCGCGGAGGGACACCCGAGGTCTCTCCAAATGGGCGGCAATGGCTGGCACGGCGCGCACACGCCAGGGCTGACAGCGTTACAGTCCTCGCATCTCATCCGTCCTCAAGCCAGGAAACAGGACAGAGGTTAAGCCACGGTCACGGCCATGCACTTTCTGGGCTGAGCTGGGAGACCCATTCCCGCAGGCGGCCGGGCAGAGGCGGGCGGGCTGTTTGAGAAACCGCGTGTCTCTCCCGGAAAGAGGCGGAGGGACCGCGCCCTGGGCCACCTCCCCGCCCCG
>NW_006292094.1:2364375-2376144 GCF_000327345.1 Myotis davidii | reverse complement strand
ACCGCCAGGCTCCCTCCCGGCAAAAGGCAAACTGCAGAGCGCAGCGCGGGGAGGGGAGGCCGGAGGCTCCGCCAAGGGCTGCGGGGCAGGGTCAGAGGAGCCTGAATTAACAGCCCGCATCCACATAGCGCCCCGGCCCCAATGAAATCAGTGGCATATTCCTCTGGTTTTTCAATTGTTGTATAAGCGGCGCGTGCGGAGTGAGAAAATTCAGCGCCGACAGCGAAGTGGGAGACAAACGAGAAGGTGGGCGCCTCCCAGGCGGCGAAGCGCTAGGAGATGGGGTGACGCGGGGTTCGCATGCCCAGAGCGCCAGGGGCCACGGAGATGACTCGTTATATTTAATGATTTTTTTTTATCCTCACCTGAGAATATGTTTACTGACTTGAAGGAGAGAGAAAGATCGATGGATTGACTCTGGTATGCGCCCCTCCGGGGATCAAACCCACAACCTAGGTAGGTGCCCTGACCGGGAATCGAACCCATGACACTTGTGGTGTCCAGGGGCAATGTTCCAACCAACTGGGCCGCCGCCGGGACTATACTTTCTTTTTAAATCAAACCAGCACAGGGCACAGTGAGAGCTAAACCCTGGCATTAAAAGAAAGAAGCGGGCTCCCCGGGCTGGGAGGAGCCCTGCACGGAGGGAGGACGGAGAGCCTGGCTGGCCAGGCAGGGAGGGTGGGGTGTGTCCTGGGAAGGAGAGGCCATGTGATGCTCCCTGCACCATGACCGAAGTCCTCTCGCTCCCTTGCATCCTTCCCAGCCAGCAGAATAGCTTCCCTCTTTTTATTTGCATAGGTTTCGATGTTGTGTATTTCAATATCTGTGTTTACAAGAAGGAGCAGAACCTGCCAGGCACGCTGCAGACCTGCGAAGTGGACAGCAGCTCGCCCCCCCCTCCTCGGGTAAGTGTTCCGGGCTCAGCCCCCGCCCGCCCCCCTCCCGCCTGGACTGGAGAGGGCAGCCCTGCAGCCCAGGTCCGCTTACTTCCCCTCAAATGGGGTCCTGGAAAAGGGGCTGGTGCTTGGATTTCGTTTACTTCTCGCACGTGGAGCTTGCCGCATGCCGGCACTGTCCTGAGCTCTTCACAGGTGAACCCATCTAGTCCTCTCTCCCCGCTCTGAGGGAACAGATAAATCACTCACAGGCCCGGAGAGGAGGAGTGACGCCCCGCCACCAGCTGGCCAGCGCCACCGCTGCTTAAAGGCCCGCAGCCTGGCTCCCGGGCCCTCAGCACTGTCTTTGTGTTGTATTCCCAGCTCAGAAAGTAGGCACCAAGACAAGTTCAATCCACGTGTCAACTGCATGAGGCCGAACAAGCCCATCAGGTAGGCACAGTTATTCTTCACTTAGGACGGGGGAGGAAACAGGCACAGAGCGAAGTGACTCACCCAAGACCTCGCAGTGGAGTTGGGGGCATAGCAGTGGGGACCCCAGGGGCGGTCTGGCCCCCTGGAGCTTCCTGAAGAGCCAGATGGGAAATGAGTGGACCGGACACGCTGGCCACCCGGAGCCTGCGGGCTCTGCACGCTGCTCTGACCAGCCGTCTGCGTGGGTCACGTCATTGTCTTCGTGCTCACCTGTGCCAGGCCCAGGGCGAAGGGTTAACCCTCACATCTCCTCATCCCCCAAGGAGGGAACGGAAAGGTGAAGCAGCACTTGAATCCAGATGGTTCCACCAGAGTCCTGGCTCCTGAACCATTCTCAGCGGGTCTCAAACTTGCCCGACACCAACTGCTGGAGACTGGACAGGCCCAAACCCCTGCCCTCCTGGTTCCCTTGAACTGGGCTCCCCAGGGCGAGGCCTGCAAAACTGCATTGGTAACAGGTGCTTCTCATCATTGGCAAGTGGGAGACCACGGCTCACAGAGCCCCCGGCCCTCAGGCTCCAGGAGACACGGGAGTCGGATTTCCGCCCTCCGGCCGCTCTGCCATCTCAGGGCGCCTGCGTGTTTGCTAAGATCCAGGGGCTACAAGAGCAGCATGTGGACCCCTCTCACGGAGACGCCTAGAACCTATAAGCGGGGGGTGAGGGCCAGAGGGGGACCGCCACACTGTCCTCCCCAGAAGGGCCGGCGCTCCGTCTCCGTCCCTGGGAGACACCCCTCCAGGGAAGCTCCGTTAGGCGGGGGGCGAGGGCCCTCAGTGCCTGGGACAGTTCTGAGCGAATGCGGACTAAGTCTTGACCACTGTGTTTTACACTCACCCGCAGTTTCTTAAACTTGGCCGTCATGCCACACACGGTGACGCCTACGGACACCATTCCCAGGCCCGCCCCTGGGGACCCCGAGTCCGTCTGTCCTCCGGGAAACCCGGCTGGCCCGGCGTTCGGGCAGCGCTGCTGACTGTCTTGTGCTGAAACCCGATGAATATGTGGGGGTGTGACTCCTGCTTTCAGGGACTCCGTTTCAAAGGAGTGGTTAGAAAAAGAAACAAGAATCCACAACACTACAGAGGCCTCTTCATCTAAGTATTCATTATCCGGTCACTGGCCGAGGTTTTATACGAGAACAGAGCCCCTCAGAAAATAAGATCATCGCTAATGAGGTGAGACCTTAAACAGGAGGCCTCCTCTACACAGCGGTGCTGAGCCCAGGTACACGCTCTGGACCCCAGAGGCCAGAGAATCGTGCAAATGCGACCCCGGGAGAGCGGCAGCCACCCAATCAGGGCCCTGGGCCCAGGCAGCCTGGAGCGGCAGCCCGTTGGCACAGTGCAGCTCTACAAGGCCATTTACCTGCAAAAGGAAATAATAAGTATCACAAAAGGTGTGGGATTTTAAGTGGACAAGGACTCGAACAGACATTTCTCCAGAGAAGATACACCAACAGGCAATAAGCACACGAATATACTCAACATTGCGAATCACTAGGGAAATGCAAATCAAAACCACAAGGAGCCCTAACCGGTTTGGCTCAGTGGATAGAGCGTCGGCCTGGGGACTGAAAGGTCCCGGGTTCGATTCTGTTCAAGGGCATGTTCCTGCATTGCGGGCACATCCCCAGTGGGGGATGTGCAGGAGACAGCTGATCGATGTTTCTCTCATCGATATTTCTAACTCTCTATCCCTCTCCCTTCCTCTCTGTAAAAAATCAATAAAATAAAAAAATTTTTTAAAAAACACACAAACTGCAACCAGGGTGGCCACTGTTCAAAACAGGACAAACAGAAAGTAACACGCGTTGGCTGTGCTGTGGAGGAGCAGGGACCTTTATGCATTGCTGGTGGCAGTGCAAAACGGCACAGCAGCCCTGGGAACGGGATGGCAATTCCTCAAAAAATGGAATGGGAACTAATCATATGACCCAGCACTTCCACTTCCGGGTCTACACCCAAAAGAAGGAAAAGCAGGACTCACACAGGCAGCCACACTAGTGTTCACAGCAACATATTCACCACGGCTGAGAGCTAGGAGCCCCCGTGTCCACTGACAGACGAAGGAATAAACAAGATGTGCACACACACACACACAGCCAAACAGCGCTCAGCCTTACAAAGGAAGGACGTTTGACATGTGCTACTACAGGGATGAACCTGGACAACATTATGTTAAGTGAAATAAGCCAGACACAGAGACAGTGTTTAATGGGGACAGAGCTTTAGTTGGGAAAGATGAAAAAAGTTCCGGAGATGGATGGTCGTGATGGTTGTGCAATAATGTGAGTGCACTTACTGCCACTAACTGTACACAGAAACATGGTTTGAATGGTAAATACCATGTTAGGTACATTTTACCACAATTTTAAAAAAGTAAGTCCCAAAATTTTTAAAAAAGAAAAAGTGGCAGTTTCTAGAAGCTGAGGAAGCATTAGTCCGTTTACACCCAAGGTGACAGGCGGATGAGGGCCTGGTGGCTGGGACCCCTGAAGAGAGGAAATCGAGGCGTGAGGACAAGAGAAAGGGTCCCGAAGGGAATGACAGAGCCTCAGGGGGTTAAGTGTGATCTTGGGGGAGAAGGGGGAGGGAGGAGGGAGAAATGGAAGCTATCTGCAATACTATCAACAATAAAAAATATATTTTAAAAAAAGAGTGTGTTGGGCCAGTCTGAGAACCAACTGCTGAGAGTTTGAGGAGCCAGGGCTCTGGTGGAACCATCTGGATTCAAGCACGCCCCTCGCCTACACTGCGGCTGGCTCAGGCGGGCATGCGCCCTGTGTTCGCATAACAGCCCCAACCATTCCACTCCGAGTCCCCAGAACACGTGACTGTGCTACTTTGTATGGCAAAGCCAAACATGACAAAACGCACCCACATCTGCAGGTGGGGTTAGGTTAAGGGGAGGTGATCCTGGGTTGTCTGGGGCGGGGCCACAGGAGCCACCGGGGTGCTCAGAGGCAGCCCCTCTGGTCACATAGTCTCCTGGCGCCCCCAGAAGGACTCAGCCCTGCTGACCCCTTGATCTGAGGGCCCCCGGCCTCCAGACCCGGAAGATAAAACATGTATTGTTTTAAGCCACTAAGTGTGTGGAACAGAAAACGAGTACATTTCCCTGTAGTCTATTCTCTGCCGGCAGCCGGAGGTATCTACCAACACCCAGAAGCCAGACACTGTCCCCTCCCTGCACAGGGCCCCCCAGGATGATGAGGCCCTGCCCACCTCTTCAGCCCCTGTGCTCACTCCAGGCACCAGTTCCTTGGGCTCCTTGCTGCAGAGCCCCCCCACCCCGCCTGTCCTCGCACATGGCCTGTCTCCTCCTCTTCCCTCGTCCAAACTGCACCCTCCGATTCAGGGAACCGTGGGGTCCCGGCCTGGACTTGCTGAGCAGCTGCGAAGCTCAGGCAGCACTGCCGCCTCACAGTGAGCCCCACGATGGCCCGGAGGAAGACACCGTGGGAGTCTTTGTTTCGTGGACAAGGCCAAAGTCTCAGCTAGCAGGACACAGAGTGAGGGCAGACCCAGGACTGGGCTCAGCCCCCGGGGGCCCAGAGCCTTTCCTGTCATTCCCTGCTTCTGTGGTTCACCACTGCCTGGCACACAGTAGGTGCTCAATAAACACGTGGTAAATGAGAGGACGTTGTCTAGAGGAGCAGCCACAGGGCTGAGCACATGGTGGGCCCACAGGGATCACAGCTGCATCAGTTAAAAGAAAACCCACAGGTAAAAACCAAAAGGTGACAACACAAAACTATTTGGGGCCACCCATGGCCCACCTGCTCCCTGTTGCCCTGTCCCCATCACATGCAAAGCTCGTTATGTCAGAAAACAAGCCCCCCCGCCCCCACCCGCCCGCCTCATTTGCAGCCAGGAGGGAGCCACCGGCCTCGCTGAGAGCGATGGCCCCACGCCCGAGTGTCCCTCGGGAAGTGAACTTGGTCCTGCAGGGGGGGAATCCTCTTCAAAGTGGGAGCAGCTAACGGTGCCGACTCCCAGCAGCCAGGTGGCTGGGCTGGCTTCCCTGTGGGATGAGGGGCCGGCTCCCCGCAGCTGTCTGAGCGAGAGCTGGACTCCAGCGGCTGGGACTCCTCCCCATCCTCGTCCTCTTTCATCCACAGTCTCTGGGGCCTGCGGTCCAGAGTGGAGTGTGGGGTGAGCCGCAGGGGCAGCGGCGGGAGGCTCGCCAGCCTGAGCCAGGCCCAGACACCTGCTCCTTTCATGTTCCTAATCCTTCCACCAGAAGCACCGAGCTGCCCCGGAGCCTCACCTTGTCCGAGGGCATCGGGACACCAGGTGTTTCTGACGCCCAGGCGAGGTGGCCTCCTGAATCAATGGGGTGAGGGCGGCCAGAGAGGAGGACAGACAGCAGAGCACGACAGTGGGGAAACCAGAAGCCGGGGAGTAGGAACCGAACGTTCTGTTAGATGAAGAAGAGGTCTTGGACCTGTCCAATTTCTTTGTTGGTTGGGAGGCAACCTGGTGGTCGCCAGGAAGAGGGCGTCGCTCTTAAGGAGAAGAGACACTTATCCTAGCCCAGGGGTGGGCAACCTTTTTGTGAGTGCGTGCCAAAACCAGCAAAATCTGACTCAGAATCCTTCTGTGTGCCAACCCTAATTTTTTGAGAACATGTTACGCCTACTTGGTATCTCTTAAGGTGTACGTCTGTGAAGAACCTTGAAGAAATAATAAAATTCATCCGAGCGACAAAAACACAGTATATGATGGTGAAAAATACATTTAGTTTTTAGTGTATACATGTACACTGATAGTCCGACAGAAAACTTTATGACTCCGTTTGATATGATCAGTGGGACTTTTGCTGCTGCATCACTGATGACAGGGATTTTACATCAGGTTTATATTTCGTGACCTTCAGAGAAATGCACGAGCTACTACTTTCATCCGTCAGGCTGGACGCCCCCCTCGCCCAGTCCCTAACAGCCACAATGCATCCTCTCATCTGCACCGAGCCCTGCCCTGTGGGAGGAGCGGCCACATCCTCCAGCCAAGGTCCTGGAGCAGGAAGCCCTGTGGGTCAGATGAGGCCCGGAAGGCGCAGGAGATCTGGCAGGGACCGTGAGTGGTACCCCAGCTCTGCATCATGCCCCCTCGGGCAACCTCTCGGAGCCCAGACTTCCCTGGCTGGAAAACGGGGCTAACATAGGCCCACGCATGCTGTTGGAGGGTAGCACGTGACAATGCAGGCTCCTCACATGCCAGCTCTCTTCCCTGCGGCCAGGTCTGTGTCGCAAGCAGGAGACGGGCCTACGGCAGAGTCAGAGGTCCCAGAGCCGAGACTCCTCGCGGACAATCCCAGGTGGTGCAATGGAGGGGAGGGCGGCTCAAGCGCTGCTTCCTAGCTGCGTGACCTTGGCCCAGACGCTCTCCCGCCTGGGCCTTGGTTCCTGTGCATCGCTGGGCTCCTAGCTGCCCTGAGCGACGCTCATATGGAAGGGCCTCTCGATGGCTGACGTGAGACAGTGGAGAAGTCACTGAATGGGGCTTCTAAAGGTGGTGAACCCAGAGAGATCATCGCGTTCGCTGTCTGACCACCGGCCACAGCGGGCCGTGTGACTGCCTCTCGCAAGAGGAAGTGCGGAGTGCACACTCGCTGTGCTGTCACCGGGTCCTGGTGACCTTGGCTGTCTTCAGAGGCCAGAGCGGCTGGAAAGGGGCGGGTGAGCAAGCCCCGCTTGGTCCTACTGACCAGCGCAGTTGGAGAGAAGGGGGCCGGGCCCCACTTGCCCGTTGTTCTATATTTACCGCCCGCTGGCCTGCGCGTGGGGCCGGGTGTGCGTTGATCCCTGCCCAGCGCCTCCCTGGCTCCCAGGGGCGCCGCTATCGCTGGACTCAGACGTCTTATCTCTGAAAGACTCAGGCGGCAATTTTGCTTTCAGGTTGAAACCTCCACAATCAATGTCCCAATGCGATGCGATAGCCTGGGCTGCAGCCTCCCCGCCCGGCCCGCCCTGGGCCGGGTCTCTGCCCTCGTAGCGGGGCACAGGGAGCTTCCTGAGACAGTCCTTCCCTCCGAGGCACCGTGCACGCGTGCTCGCACTCAGTCAATGCTCCAGACGCTGTGCGGGAGGCCGGATAGGAGTTTACCAGTGTCTCCTACACAGGAGCCTGCCCCTCCTGGGCTCACGGTGAATAAAGCAATGACACGTGGAAGTGAGCGCTGCCGTATGAGGAGACAGGCAGAAAGACAATAAAAGGGAGGAGCACTGCCCGGCCAGCGTGGCTCAGTGGTTGAGTGTTGACCTATGAACAGGAGGTCATGGTTCAAGTCCCAGTCAAGGCACAGGTCCAGGTTGCAGGCTCGATCCCCAGCATGGGACGTGCAGGAAGCAGCCGATCAATGATTCTCTCCCATCACTGATGTTTCTCTCTCCCTCTCCCTTCCTCTCTCTGAATCAATAAAATATAATAAATAAATAAATAAATAAAATATACACTGAGTAACCTTTAAAAAAAGGGTGGGGGGAGCACCTCTAGTTGGGGCAGCAAGCTGCTGGTGTAGCTGATGTATTGGGCTCCCTGGGTGGAGGAGGGTGGGTGCTCCGCTGGTAACCTGGTGAACCCCGCCTTGGTTCTCACCCTCATTTTGTGGCTCAAAGGTCTGGAGCATCCTGGGAGCAGATTCTTATCTTAGGGGTGGACTTATGTCACCCAAGTTGCCCTGGATTTTATGGGTTGCACTGTGTCCCCATAAAGCAGCGGTTCTCAACCTGTGGGTCGCGACCCCTTTGGCGGTCGAATGACCCTTTCACAGGGGTCATCTAAGACCATCCTGCATATCAAATATTTACATTATGATTCATAACAGTAGCAACATTACAGTTATGAAGTAGCAACGGAAATAATTTTATGGTTGGGTCACAACATGAAGAACTGTATTTAAAGGGCCAGAAGGTTGAGAACCACTGCCATAAAGATATGTGAGGCCCTGACCTCCGGACCTCAGCATGTGACCTTATTTGGAAACAGGGCCGTTGCTGCCATGACTCGTTAAGATGAGGCCATGAGCCCTGACCGGTGTGGCTCAGTGGATAGAGCATCGGCCTGCGGACTCAAGGGTCCCAGGTTCGATTCCGGTCAAGGGCATGTACCTTGGTTGCAGGCACATCTCCAGTAGGGGGCGTGCAGGAGGCGGCTGGTCGATGTTTCTCTCTCATCGATGTTTCTAACTCTCTATCCCTCTCCCTTCCTCTCTGTAAAAAAAAAAATCAATAAAATATATTTTAAAAAAAGAAAAGATGAGGCCATGAGGGCGAGCCCTCATCCGCTATGACCAGCGTCCTTATGAAAAGGAGAAACGGGACACTGTGGACACACAGAGCCAGAGGACGGCCATGATGATGCAGTCAAAGGCTAGAGCGGTGCAGCCACAGCCAAGAAATGCCAAGATCACCTGCCACCACCAGGAACTAGAAGCGGCCAGAGCCATCGGAGGGAGCACGGCCCTGCTGAAACCTTGACTTCACACTCCCAGCCTCCAGAACCGTGCGACAACAATGTCCTGCGGTTTTAAGATACCTACTCATGCGCCAAAATACTTAATGAGCAACTACTATGTGCAGATACTGTGCCAGGTCCTGGGGACACTCTGGAGGCCTGGAGGCCAGAGGTGGCAGGACCAGGGCACCACCGTTATGGAGAAACGTCCATGGGTGAGACAGGACCTAGAGGCAGGGAGGGCAGGACCCACCGTGCACTGATGGACAGAGCTGGAGGTACTATGAGGGGGGCCCCGGGGGCCCCTCTCCCATCCCCTTGCCTGGCATGACCACGGGGTGGCCTCTCTTGATGGGCACAACACAGTAGATGCTGGGCCTCCCTGAGATTGCCCCAGATGATGATGTTGGTTAGAGTCTGGGGTGTCCTCAAAATCCTTCATTCATATTTACATCTAAGGGCTCATCCAGGGCCATCACGTGGGTGTTCCATTTGCAAGGACAGCGCATTCGCCCAGGTCCCTCACCAGCCCGTTCTCACACGTTTACTGCATGCCTCGCCCATGTGAAAGCATCTGGGGATAAGATCCCGGCTTACTCAGATGATTGGGAACGTTCCACTCATCTACTTACTGCTCTGTAACAAGCCACCTCAAACCCTGTGGCGTAAAACAGCCATCTAATGCTGCTGTGGGAAGAGCATTCCGAGGAGGCAGGGTGTGGGTAATTGTCTCAGCTCCATGATGTCCGTCTGGAGCCCCAGCTGGGAGCTGGAATCCTCTGGAGCCTTCTTTACTCATCGGGTGCCTCAGCTGGATCTGGCAACCCAAGCATCTCCATCGGCTCCTCTGTGTGGCTTGGGCTTCCTCACAGCATGGCGGCCTCCGAGTAATTGAACTTCTTATATAGCAGCTCAGGTCTCCAAGGACAAGGGCTCTGGATCAGCTAACCGGGGGCTCAAACAGAATCCCCCGCGCTGCAGCGCTCGGCCAGAGCACCCCGAGCCTCTGACTTCCAAGAGGAAGGACATGGGCCTCCCGACAGACATAGACCCTCCTCCAGGCGACAAGAAGTGTCATGAGTTTGTGGCCACCAGGCAGGACACCAGATGCTCCTCAGGCCAGGGTTTGGGGTGCACCTCATTTGACCCACAACACCTGGCCCTCCCCTCAAGCACAGAATAAGGTCCAAACCCACTGGCATGAACATCCCAGCTCTCCATCGCTGTCCAGGCCTGCGCTCCAGCTCTCCGGCCACCCCAGCTTTCGGCAACAGGCAGGATCCTCTCACACCAGGTGCCGCCCCCGGGCCTCATCATTATGTAACATACTATTTTTTTCTCCCATCTTAAAAAACACCCTTGGAACTGGACTCCTTAGAGAAATGATCTTTCCTAACTACCAAGGGTGCCATCAAGACAGGCAGCATCCGGAGTTATTCTCCCAAAGGCTCAGGGCTGCCCAGGGAAATGCAGACACCCACTGGCACCCGGACTCTGGCCTGTGGATGCGGCCATCTGCCTCCTTCCCCTGAGCCCCGCCCGGCTGCAGGCTGCACAGGCGCCCAGCTGGGCTGCAAAGCGGGTGGACTGAGCGGCCCTGGACAGAATCAGCTTCCCGCCCAGATTCATCACTGTTCCCTGCGGGGCCAGCTGAGCCCGTCTGCTCCCTTGAAAGGCGCCTTTGAAGCCTGCGGTGGCCCTGAGCGAGGGGGAGGCCGCACCTGGAGGCCCTCTGGCTGAAGGACCCTGGGCGCTGCCAGGAAGGCGAGAGGAGAGGCAGGAAGAGTGCACTCCTGCCGTCAGTGCCCTCTGGACCCCAACGGAAGAGATGACCGATGACCGTGGGACCCAAGGGCACGGCGGGGGGTGGGGCGTCCGGAAGCAGAGCTGCTTCTCATTTCAGTGATGGGCTGCAGCCAGACCTTTTCCTGGTGGACAGTGATGACTAGAGGAAAGGACCCTTGCTCTCTGGAGGTGGAGCTGTCCCCTCCCTCCCTCCCTCCCTCCTGTCACTCTTTTACCCAAATGGTGATGTTTCGACGGCGCCCAGCCGTGAACACGAGGGGGTGGGCATGTCGCCCTGGGCCCGCGTAGAGAGCCCCGCACCTCCCGCTATAGAACCTGATGACCAGGTAGGGCACAGAGAGGAGGAGCACGCTGGGTGGGGAATTTGAATGAAATCTTCCCAGGAGTCTGAGTGAGGGTTTCCTCCCACGACTGGCAACAGCTGCAGGCCTCCGGCCGCCTGTGATCCCCGCTTTCATGATGACTGCTCCCCTTTCTGTCACCGTTGCCAGGAAACTGCGCTGTCACAGCCCAAGGAAGTGGCGCAAAACAAAGGTCTCGAAAATTCTGATTTGCCACCTCAGAAAACTTACCGTGGTCCAAATCACCTTTTCCGAACCTCGCTTTCCTGTTTTTAGCCATTATAACGTAGGCACTCCTGAGGAGCGGGATCCAGTCACGTTCCTTCACATCGAGTACAGCCCGCGGGCATGGCTGGGGGTTGCCTGCAGGTGACACGGCTGTCCCTAACGGGGACACATCAGCACCCAGGCACAAGTGTCTGTATGACAGCAGCCGGTCCCGCAGCTTCTGAGCACCTGGGACACCAGCCCCAGCCCCAGGGACACTCTGCGGTGGCTCCTGTCGCTGGCGGCAGATGGCAGGGCCTGGCACGGAGGCCACAACTCCTGAGGCCTTTGGGGCCCTGCAGGCCACCATCAGGCCCCGCCTCTCACCTGGGCTCCCCAAAGCTGGCTCCCAGCCCAGGTCTGCAGAATGCCCCCGATGGGGCCAGTGTCTCAGGCACACCTGCCTGTCGGGAGAAGCACACCCGTCTTCCGGGGACAGCTCGGCACAGAGAGCCACGCACCCGCCACCTGGCTGAGGACGCAAACGATTGCAAAGCCCAATCCTAACACAACAGTCACCTCC